>NC_140749.1:19770000-20370000 GCF_051527215.1 Medicago sativa
TAGTTGAATTTTCAGAGCTATTCGAATCAGTAGTTGACCATAGTCTTACGATTCTTGCAAAAAAGCACCACTTACTCTTATTGTTGGTAATGTTAATAAGAGAGTCATAGTTATGAGCCATTTAGAAAAGAAATTTAGAAAAGAAACAATTTTGATAAGAATGATTGAGTGACTCAAAATGATTTTGTGAGTGGCAAAGCATCATTGAGCTGAAAAATATTTAAACCACAAGTGTCAAACATATTTTCATTGACCCTGCAAATTCTGACCCTGCAAATTCTAAAGTTACTGTTTGTGTAAAATGCATTGAATGATATTTTAGTGCGGCATTTACACGGTTTCAATAGAAAGATCAGATTTTTATAAACTGTGTCAACGGTTTCAAAGCTTATGAAATAGTCATTCCATTTTAAATTTACTAATAGAAAGATCGGATATAAAAAGATCATATCTTTTTTTTTTCTTTCTTAAAATGTCATTCCAATTTAATGTCAATTGACGTTACATTTTAATGTCAATTAATAATAGGCAGAGTCAATATTTCATTTTGTTGTACAACCAAAACCGTTCATGTGATTTTTAAACCAAATTAGGACACGTGGCAGGCGAAAGCATGAAGGATGATGGTTTGCCAAGTGGATTAGTCATTTTAACCATTCTGTTTTGTATGTACAGAGGATATATATACACACACACACACACACACACACACACACACACACGATGCGTTCAATTTATTAGGTAACTGTTTTTTTTTACGCTGCGTTCAATTTATTAGGTATTATCCAAACCTTTTTTTTTTTGTTCTTGTTTTTATATGTTATTGTTTTTACATCTTGTCTTTATGTTATTTTTTTTTATATTATTGTCCTGTGAGCATAGCTCAGTTGGTAGGACAATGCATTGTTATATGCAGGGGCCGGGGTTCGAACCCCGGACACCCCACTTATTCACCTTATAAGGTGAATTCTAGCCACTAGGCTACCTGACCAAAAAAAAATAACATAATTGATGATGTTAGTGCTACAAAGACAAATAATAAATACAACTATTTCTTATTTTAATTAGTTGACTTATATATCACTTTAATTTAGGTAAACCAAATGAGATCCATTTATTTAATGTCTATTTATTGTTTCTTATCCAGTGCCCGGGGGCACTGGTTAACAGATATGACCATAGAAGAAATTAAATTAAATATCACTTAGAATACATGTTTTTTTTCTAATGAACCAATAGAGCGAGGAAGCAACAGGAAGCATTTAGACATTTCAACTATGTTAGCACTCCATAGTTGCTCCCGTCCTCTACCAGTTGCTCCCGTCCTTTACCACTTGTTCTAAAATTTTATTAAAAAAAAAAAAAAAAAAAAGGAAAAACTATATAAGAGGGGGGACTAGACTAAAACCCTCAAAAACAAAAATAAAACATAGAATAGACTAAGGGAAACTAATATTCAGAAGACCATGTATGTTCCTGAAAAAATCCGGCCTAAGGAAACAAGGTAAGGAATCCCACCAAACAATATTAGTAATAACATGCCCCTGCCTAGATAGTTTATCTACACAATCATTTCCTTCTCTATAGATATGTGATGATGATGGGGTAAATTCGCAAGTGCACGGTTTACCGATGTAGTAATAAAGAGTATCGTTCCGACAGGGAGTTGTGAATTCAGTTAACTTTTATGAATGATTAATTAGAAGAGAGTTTAAGTTGTAAAGTTGGGATTTTTATTGTTTGAAAGAAAATATAATAATAAAAAGCGCCTTGAGATTATTGGTTCGTCATGGTGACAAATCCTTCACAAACCAAACCCTAAACCTAGAACTTTATGTTGGACCTATTTTATAAAGACAAATTTCTCTTTAGCTATCACATCTCCTTTAGGTTTCAGTGAGTGTGTTTCTCTAGCAACCACGCCTATTCTCATGGTTGATTGCTATTGAAATCCTTGAAGCACGAAACTTTATTGTCTCAAGGTTTGCTAGACTATTCTCATGTTTCGCAATCCTTGTCTAATTTCACTTGTTCCAATATCAAAACTTCATCTCTTGATACTTCGCTTGATATTTGTGATTATGAATTAACAAGTACTAACCCTCCGTTGTCGCTTTATTAATTTGATACTTGTTAATTCATTATAAAAACGGTGAAATAGATTAGAAAATAGATTTACATAAAATTAGAGTTCGAGGCTTGGTTTGATAGGAATTAGGTCATTAGACTCATCCAACAATCCCAAGTCAAGAAGAGTGTATTCACTCATTTTATTGTAGACATAAAAGAGAAGAAGAACATAAAATAAAATAAAATAAAATAAAATGAGAACTTTTATTCAAAGAAACAATTGTCACTTATAATTTCAGAGAACAAAAGATGATTGAATATGTTTGCTAGCTACTCTATTTATAGTCTACAACTACTTAAGCCCCAAGAAATACATCAATAGAATGTTCTACAAGAAACCATGGGCTTTAGGTCAGAAATAAACTAAATAAGCAGCTTGTCGAGGAAGCAAAAGCAGCAAAAGGCAGTCTGGTATGGTGGCACGGCCATGCCACTGGAGGCACGGGCCGTGCCAAGCTCTCTGGTTGGCAGGCATCATATTTTTGCACCAAATCTTCGTATTTTCAACCTGAATCAGCTTCAAATATCCTTTCTTTTGCTCCAAGACTCAATCTTCCAAATATTTGTTCCTGAAATTAAATAACTTGCAATTGAAGTAAAATAACTCTAAAAAGGAAATAAAAACATATAAAATCTAAATAAGATAAACTTAAATAATATATTAAAAACACTAATTATTATTGACTCATCAGATGACAAGATAAATTCCAGCATGTAAACAGTTGTGCCAACGGTTTAGAAGCTTGAAAGGAATGAAGAGGCTTCCTGAAAGCCAAAAGAGGACAATTAGAATACACGTCATCCACAAAATACACGTCATCCACATGTCACTTAAATATAAAACACTAACATTTGTGGTTGTCTCATTTACTCCAAACTACCCAATCCTTCCTAAAGCCCCTCCACCACCATCACATGATATAATATGACCTGAACATGTAATTATAAGTGGGGTCAATCTTTATCTAACAAGTCGGTTTTGTCGGATTGCGTAAGACCTAACTGCGATTTCCATGATGATGCTTTAAATTTGAAAATAAAAAGAGAACGATACAAAGAACAGAAAAAAAAAAAAAAAAAAAAAAGTCATCGAATATATAACAATACACGAAAATCTCACTAGGAAAAACATGATGGCAATTATGTTCCTCTGCTTGAAATTTTGAGGAAAACAAGAGTATAAATCCATCATAATTGCCCTCACATTCGGTATACTCTTGTTTTCCTCTGTTGTAGAAAAACATGATGGCAATTATGTTCCTCTGTTGTCTTAACAATCTGCACCTGAATGAACTACATGTGCATGATGTAATAAAACCAAAATCATCATATGACGAAATATTCAAGTAGAAAGGGAAAAATGAACCATAAAAAATAAAGACTTCACTCTTTGAAATCATCTTAGGCAGAAAATCGAATAGTGTTTCTTTCTTGGCTCTTGATGCAGTCCCTATCCATATCTTTGGTCCTAGCAGCAATCGGCTCTGATCGCCATTGATCTTTCTTTATGGCGGGTGGCGACCCCTTCCAACAACGCATCAATTCCACAATGATCCCATGCTCACATCACCAATATTGGGAAAAACTGGTTCAAACCAATCTACTATTACTACAATGGCGTTCCGCAACAAATATTGGGTCATCAACGAAAACTTTCTTTTTCATTTCATTTTTTGGTTTCCCCTCAAATAAATCAAACATATCATATGTAATTCCAAGTTATAGTTGGATATTCAATTATGACTTGGTGCTATTTTTTCTTGTGATCCTTCACCAACAAGTTGTTTTATTTTTACAAAATTTCAGTATTTGCTATAAAAGTAAAGTTTAAAGAATACCCTCTATTCTTTTGAAATTTTGGGTGATTTGCTACTTTGTAACTAAGTAGCAGACTTAAGAATAAAGCATGCTCCTAAACTTATCAACAAGAAACATTGCATACCGAATGGTAATTAAATAGGGCAAAAAGCAATAACAGACTGAATTTACACTAGTCCAAAGATTATTATGATGCTGCTGATAATTCATATGAAATACAAGTTTAACTAAAGCATAGCAATAACAAAGCATGGAAATAAAATAGTCTGAATAAAAGTTTAACTAAAAATAACATCTCAAACAGCTCATGAAATCTTCTTTCTTCAAAAGAAACTTTAAACTCAAACTTTAATCTCCAATTTGCATTCTTTCTTAATCTTTCTCCAACTTGCATACAGATTGTGACGTTATGTTCACTTTCAACTCCATAAAGTTTTCACGACATTCTATATGCCTACTCAAAAAAATCATCAGGTACAAACTGAAAATACAAAAAAAAAAAAAATGTCATTTACTGTATATATAGTTCTATATATTATATATCTATATATCATCCATTCATACATCCATCTATCTATCGATCGATCTATATACACACACACATAATTACCACAATTTGCGTAATAGTTAATCATACCGGGTACAAGGAATTCTCAAAGAGCTCAAATGTGTTATGTTCCCTCACATTAGAAACTTCTAAATCTGTAGAAGGGATTAAGAAGTTAGTGAAAAACTGATTGATAAATGTTAATCAAACATCAATGACCAAAAAACCATAAACTTTAATAAACAAACAAATAATGAAGAAAGAAAGTAACCTTGCAATTTTTTAGGGCTTGATTCCTCTCTAGCTCGGGAAATAGAAATATTAAAAGAAAGAGGCTCAGATCGAGTCATCTCAAATTTACACACATCGCCCACTTGCAAGTTATTTTCCTTGGTAAATAAATTCCAACCACCATTCACAATAGAACTTCTGTTTGCATAATCAAACTTCACATTCACCTTCCAAGTTCTATCTTCATCAACCCTAATGCTTGCAATCCCTTTGAACTCGTTCAAGTATTCTCTTGAAAACTTACTTGGTATTCTCTGTTTCAATTCATGGTTTATTAGAGATATTAATTAAAGCCAAAATAATAGACATTTTCAAAAGTAAACTTACAAATAATTTTCCTTGGGCATAAAATTGTGTCAATTTAAGTTCAAAACTTGGATTCTTATCATTGGATTTCTTATTATTTGCTTCAGTTATTGAACATTTCTTAGCCTTCTTAGTCATGCCTCCTTTGTTAGTACCTGCAAAATTAATATATATTCTCATCATTTGCAAGGCACATATGTCAGCTTTTGAGATTTAAAAACAAAAACGTTTTCTATTTAATAATAATCTATTAAAAGTTGTAATAGAAGCTGTTAAAAACAGTTTAATTTATACAATTTCTTGTTTTATTTTGTCATTTTTTTTTCATTTTAAAAAAAGCTGTAATAAACTTGACAAAAAAAAGCTCTAACAAAGTGAGGAAAAATCCTAAATAAATAGTACTTTTTACACATTTTTGTTAAAAAAACAGTAATAAAAAACCTTTAATCGAAACAAAATTGAAAAAGTAAAGAGAAATATGTATTTAAAAAGGTAATTATAAAATACATAAATAAAGTGGGTTCTAGACTAAAACCATGTACTTTTGCATTTTGTATGGAGTAAAAATAGAATAGAAGGATTAAAATTAAAATTGAGATAATCAAAGGGTCTAATTAAAAACATATTTTTCCTACAAATAGATACATAAATCAAATGATGTAGATGAACTTGCCTGAGACTTTTTGTTGGCTTGAATTCATATTAATTTTTCTCTTGTTAATGTTTGTCCCTTGAAGTGTAGCAGCAGGAGTAGCAATATCAATCGGAATCTCAACACAATCATCACCATCACTCCCTTCTTGTTTACAAATCTGGTTAGAAATTTGGTCGTCGTTGCATTTCATACTTGAATAGTCGATTTCTAATTTACTATCATCTAATATAATGACATGAAAATCTGACCCTCCTTTGTATTGAAAAACTAAAAGATCTCCACATCTAAGCGACCGTGCAAATTTTTTCCAATTCATAAGCCAAATATCATCACCACGTTGTGCCCAAAACATTTTACACTCAGACTCATTTGGAAGTCTAAGGGATATTGGATTTGATACATCTTTCCAATATCTCTCTACAAAATTCCTTGGTATCATCTGCATGCACATTTTTAAAAACCAATGAGTTTCAACTTGGATTAAACTCGTTATGAAGATTATGTAGCAAATCATAAATGCTTTTTTTTCGGTGACAAAAATTTAGGTGGGAAAATGGGTCTTGTTTTACAAGCAAAGTTCATTCAATATTGAAAATCAAGATCAATACACCAACATATTGAAGCAAAATATGTTTGGATCATGGGACACTCCCCATCCACATTTTAAGTCTATCACAAACAAATACCTAAGCAAGCTAGATATGTGGCAACAATACACATAGAGAGAATCAACACTCCTCCAAGCAATGATTATAAATTTGTCATTTGATTCTCCGGTTGTCAAGAACAATGTATGAATTTAATTTTAGGAGCTGCTCTCAAATTAGTTCTCTATCCATTAATGAAATTGAAAATCTCAAAAATAATGAGATCCATTTGAAATAATTAGTTACCCATTTTTGCTGGTAGACCTAAAGGCTTTAGTGGCTTTACCCTCGAGTCGGCCCTGATGATTTGTAGTTTTTATGAAAAAAATAAAATGTCCACTAGAAGCTATAAACATGAGCCCCTAAAATTTGACTAGATACGTGTTAGTGCTGAATATGTACAATGAAATGGTCTAGTGGCTGTCTGTGATGAAGTTCTTGTTTTAAAATGATATAACAAAGCTTGAGAGGGTTATTTTTCAGGGTTGAAAAAATATATCTTGCTTTGTTAGTTTGTTTGGTGAGGAAATAAAAGAAATGGTACTTGTTGAGGATGGTATAAAAAAGATTGAAACAATGTTTGAATAAGAAAAAAGAAGAAGCTGAGTGTTCTTACTAGCTCTTGGTGTTGCAACTCACGAAGTTGAATAGTTTGGTAGAAATGCATTCCCTTATCATGACTTCCACGGCCATGGTGAATGGTGGTGTGCTGTTGAAGGGACATGCTTTGTGAAGACGATGGATGTTATAATTTGAAATGAAACTAACTTGATATTACAAAATCTGATTCTAAGGTGAAAGATGTCACTCTTTATATACTATCTCCGTCTCTAAATTTAACACTCTTTTGAGATTTTACTTTGCTTCTTTTTATAAGACTCATTTCATATTTCAAAGTGCATTAATTTTTTCTTTACTAATATATGCTCTTATTTATGTTACATATTTTTCTGTAATATGTCATAAATAATGTATAAAAGCATTAAACCAATTCTCTGTTTTAAAGGATAAACTTGTAAAACAATGTAGCAATTGTCAACAACAATAATACAACAACCAACTTTCTTAATCACCATATTTTTTTTCAAAATTGTTATATTTAGGGACAAAGATAGTGCTCTTTTTGTTTTTCACAAATCATCATTCACACTCAACACTATTGAACTAAACACATGGATATAAATAGTAAATAACTCGTGTATCAATAAAACTATCCCAAAAAATCAAACTAAAAAATATTTCACATAGTAAGGTAGACTTGATTTTAAATTAATAATTAAATAAATTAAGTGAAATAAAACTTATTTTATAGAATTACTAAGTATAAAATAATATAAAGAAACCTATAACAATATAAATAAAAAATCTTAGGTACACTTTTTCAATAAAGCAGCACACTATCTGTGTTTTGTCCTACAAGAAATCACACATAACAAACACAACTTCTCACCATGTGGATGAGACCATGGACTCCAAATTTTATTGTATTCCACTTTGTATTATATGTCTTATATGTGAAAATGGCAATAGGTTATTTTGACTTAATATGTACAATTTTAAAATACACTTTCAGGTTAAAATTCAAACTGTATTCTTCTCAAATTATTTCAAGTTAAAATTCGTTTTTACCTCTCAAATAACTAAATCCAAAGATGCATTATAAGTGTCCAACAAAGCCATCTATATGTTATATGTATATCTATATACTTGCAATGTTCCTTTTGTGGCTTTACAATTACACAATGTTTACTAGTGTAGAAGGAGAATGAGTAATGTATTCTTCAAGTTTTGCTTTTAACTAAGATTGAGAGATAGCTTGCTTCAAATATTTGAAAGCTTGCTGATGATTTAAGAAACCCATAAACCAAAACTCAAAATCATCCACCGTAGCAATTTCAATGTACTTTTGGGTAGGCTTCTTCACATGCTCACTTTGATTAACAAACCTTATCTTGCCAAGTGGAATAATGACCTACAAGGATAGATAAATTACAATGTTTATGAGATTAAAAATCATATGAAGCAAAGGATTTAGTATCTGCATGGATTGGCGGTGAGTTTGGAGAAATCACGATTTAGTCAAACTCACTATCGATCCAAACATGTACTTAACGGCTATTTTTGTACAAATCAATATGTGTATTATTACCTTGTAATGTGTTCTAATAAAGTGGCCTTTTGGAGAAGAGATTTTAATTGATCCCTCACTACAAAAGGCAATTTTATTAGTTAATATGAAGAGTAAGCCTGCTAGAGGACCAGATGTTGTTGATAGATAACATTGAGATGCATTTAGTAGCCTCTCTTCATCTTTTACACTAAAAAGTTGCATGAACACCTTTTCCACTCCTCCAACTTGAAGAATTCTAGCTCCTAACCTCAGCTTTCCTTTCACTGTATCAGTTATTTTTTGCCCTAGTTTCACTGCATTTTAAAAAAATAACATTATAAATGAGGTCGAGGTCTCGATTCTAGACTAGAATCCTTTGACTCGTATCGCATAGGCAATGTTTCGGGTTTAAGCCCTCTAGATGAAAAAAAAATGTCTAAGAGGAGAGACTTCACTAAAAATGGTTAATTCCTCGCTAGTCATAGGCAACATCGGTGGATAAATCTCACCAATAATAGGGTTAAAGAAAATTACAAATTTATTGTATATTATATTGTTGAGAAATACTAAAATACAAGTTCAAGTTCTAAAATTTAGTAAATTATTTAGACATGTGCAAACTAATTATATTAGTATATGGTTTCGATGAGTATATGTATATACCATGTTCTTTGAGTCCAGTTGCAAAATTGTCAGCTTTTCTCCCAAGATTGTTCATCCTAGTGAGAACTGAATTTGCTCTACCTGAAGAGAAAAAATAACGATTTTCAATATTGTGAATACAACAAGAGCATATGAGAAGAACGGATCAAATAAAGTTTTTCTTTATATTTCTTGGTAAAAACTTGATCAATGAAGATTAAATTTAAATTAAAGGATGTCTTACTTTGATTTGAATTTGTGCTTGACTTATTGTAGTAGTTGGACTTGGAAGAATTTATTAAGTACCTATTTGATGAATTATCACCCAAGTATGCTGCTGAGGTGAATGGAAATCCAACTAATAGCTCTTGAAGAAAATAAGCCATCCTATCGAATAATTTTCTTCTTCAATCTTGATGGATTTACTTAGCTTGATAAAACTTCATGGTTTTAAGGGTATCTATATAGCAATGAAATTAAACATTTATTGACTCTTTTTGGACGACTGATTTGTATGCCATCATTCATGAGGAATAAAGGTAGGTGGTTGGAGATAGCTTGTTTGATAGTTGTCATTAAAAAAGAAAATGTTTTGTAAAGGTGTTCATCATAATTTATAAAATGCTTCAAAATAATCATAATTAATAAAAAAAAATGTGGAGCATCAATGAAAGTTAGATATCATAGTTAATAATTAATAATAAAAAATTAAAAGAAAATCTTTTTGAGAGTACCATATGTTGTAGAAGAACAAAATATTTTGGTTAGTTATGAATGAATGTGTATCATTGAGCTTTATGAGTTGGCAAAATTAGCTTTTGATGCCAGACTAACTTCTCTTAAAATAAATAAAATATGCAAACCACTAATTTTATGGAAAAAAATACAAAGATTTCAAAAGAACATACTAGAAAGAACCTGATCACTTTTAAGCTATTACATTTGTAAGGTATGTCTGGATTTATGGTCTAGTTGAATTTGTCTACTAAACCAGGAGTTTTCAAGTATGAAATTAAAAGTAATAAATCTCAAAGGAAACCTTTTAATCTTACCTTCATTAAAACCTTTCACTAAGTAATGTATGCACTTTTTTTTTTAAGCAAAGTAATGTATGCACTTAAAGACAAATGTGTGTTCGGTGGAAATATAGCATGAATTATTTTGATTTATTATATATTGTATTTCAATTTTTTTTCTTGATTTTGATAAAAATAGTGGAAACAGTGGACAACAACAAAGGAAACAATCTAATATGATGATAGAAGTGTGGTTGGACATATAGTTACATATGATTCATGATATCCAGCCTCCTTAGCACTTGAAGTGATATCATGTTGAACATTTTCCACTTCATGCTTATTATTAGGGTGCGTTTGATTCTCTAAAAAATGAAGAATAAGATAACTTCAGTTGTACTGTGTTTAATTTGTAAAACTGAAATTGGAGACAGGAGAGAGGATAAAAACAAAAATTATTATCTCTCATTAAACCACATCACAACTTTTTGTTTCACGTGCAAGTTGTCTAAAATACTAAAATAGTGATTTTTGTGAATTCGTATAAGGTCAAAAATTATTCAATACCATAAAAGTTTGTCTTGTGTTGCGTAGCTCTTTTTTGTGTTGTTATGTTCGATACTTACTGGTTAGCAAATCAAACGCACTCTATTGTTAGACATATATCTAACATGCATCCTGTGGAACTTGTAGCACAATCATGCAAATTAGCAGCCTGCTTAGAAGATAACCCTAGGAAGTATGGTCAGTGACATTCTCTCAAGCAAAGTAGTAAGAAGTTGAAGTTTTATTTTCATCTACAATTTCCATTAAATTAACCCATTTTGCAACAAACTTTGACCCAAGTTTCTTGACTGGTCCCTTCTCGACGACACCTTTCTTTCTCTTATCCTCTTTCAAGGCAGGCTCTATTTCTACAAGGGGTCAAATTCTATTGCATTTGGACAAGTGATGACCAATAATTAGCCGTTTTGACAAAAATTTATGTATTTCTCATAATCAACCTCCAAGTTAAATGCAAATACCTATCTTTCCACCAATATATCATAGAAAACTGTCTTTGAAACATCCATATCTACAACTTATATGGAGAGAAAAAAATTACTTTATTTTATCTTTTATTATAAAAATAGTTTATACATAAGTAAATATATGAGAAATGTTTATGCTATAAGCATTTAATTAAAATGTTTACCAAAAAATGTCAAAATATAAGTTTCATTTGAAAAAAAAAAATCATTAAATATAAGTATTATTTCAAATTTTCAATGTTTTTCTTGGCGCGGCCAGATCTGTTCGGTTCCACGACGGTGTTCGACGGTGTTTCGCGGATGCTTTTCCTCCATGTTCGTGTTGTGCCTACTGCCCTTCTCCGTTGAGGATGGTTGTAATCGAGCGCCCGTTACGGATCTGTTGTTGTGTTCCGTTGAGGATGGTTGTAATCGAGCGCCGCTGTTGTTGTTTTTTTTTCGTTTTTTATCTTTGTTTGTTCCAGGGAGAGGAAGTTGAAGCTGCTGGTGGTGGTTTGCTCATGATCTATGTTTGTTGTTAATCTTAAATCTGGTTTTTCCTGATTTACGATCTGTTACGTATCAGTTCTGTTCATCTATGTGTGTTTGTTGGATGTTTATGGACTCAACATACGCCAGATGTTGCTCGAAAGGGCTAGGTGCGTAGACACTCCGTGTTGACGGTAGTTGTCATCTGTTGTACCTTGTGAACTGCATCCTCCGTTGCGGTTGTTTCGTACGCCGTCGGTGGACTGAATTCCGACGTTTGTTCTTTTGGACTACGATTGGATTGAAGGGTCCGAAAGGGCTTTGATTGCTTGCTATTGATTTTAGCCATATAAAATTTGTAGATAATCAATTCCGTTGAAGTTATTTAAGTTGATTTAATTTTTTTCTTTTTTAAATCCATTAATTTTTTTGGATTTATTTTGATTGTATGAAAAAGGTCAAATACATCATAAAGTCCTTTAAATTTAACATTTGAATCATATTAGTCATTTTAGTTTTAAATTGGTCATTTATGTCAATAAAAATGTGCACTTAATCTTTAAGTCATAAACTGTATGCAGTATTAACGTATTTTCATCAAACTTAGTTAAAAAGCGCTTTTGTGAACGTTTATTGATAAGTTGGTAAGTCCAAATTCATCTCTCTCAAAACTAGAATTAATAAGTGTATTATTCCGTCTTAATTTAAAACAAATTCAATCGATTAAATTGATTCATAATGTTATTAATGAAATATTTATCTATAAAATTAAGATTGAACTCGAAAAGTAAAAAAAAAATTAAACAAATTAATTTGATACAAATGTTAGATTTAAAAGACACCAACATTTATTTAGCCTATAAAAAACATTCAACGAAAAATAAAAGTTAAAAACTATAAAAACCAAACCAAAAAAAAAAAAATCACATAATTGTAGCATTCCTGCGTGTGTGACGACAAAGTGTGTCGTACACTTTAGCATTTTTCGTTTAATATTGATGTACTTTTAACCTCCCACAATTGATCACTTAAGAAATTAGGGTTCATTGTTAAGAAAAATGGGTTTTGAGCCAATGGACTAGACTTATCTCAACTGATTATTTAACATATTCATATGAAATTGAATTGGTTTAAAACTTGCAACACGACTCATCACTTAGGGTTTTGCAAGCTGCGGCAAAATAGCAAAATTAGTTACAAATAGATGACCGTACAAAATAAAGGATGTCGCCACCACTCATGGTAGGTGTAGGCGAAATTGATCGTTTTAGCCCTCAGCTAAGTAAAAGAGAGTAACTTAACTTGATCAAGCAACTGATGTAATGACAGGGCTTTGATATTGAAAATCTGATTGTTTCTTTCTTTCCAAATCGTCCAAGCACAAGCGAGCCAAATAAGTTTCAGAAACTGATGAGTTTGTTGAGGAAACCCTCCTAAGTGACCGGACTGGTGAAAATGATCATGAGCACAATAAGTATCAACCGAAGAGAGACCAAACCAGCTTTGAATTTGCATCCATAGCTGACCGAAATGACTGCAAGTGACGAGAAGATGACCCGCTGACTCCTGAATCCCGCATCCGCCAACGCAAACTGTTGTTTCTTCTTGAATGATACCCAGCGTAAGAAGGTTATCCTTTGTTGGTAGACGGTTGTGAAAAAGGCGCCACACAAATAGAGTAACTTTTAGGGGAACATGTTTAAACCAAATAGTAGTTGTAGTAAACCTCTCAGTGTTGTGATATGATGTTGTAAAAAATGGTAAACATCACTGATAGAGAAGCATTTGATTGAATCGAGTAACCATATCCAACGGTCATGGGTATCATCCTGCAAAACCACCTTTGCTTGTTTAATTTCTATAATCAATACTATTTGGTTAATATGAATTTAAGTAATACAACCACACAAATGAAGGTTTAAAACTATTATCAACAATATCTAATAATACACAAATCAACTTGTAAATTAAACTTAATAAATCTGCAAATAACTATACACTTTTGCCCCCAAATGTGCCAAAATTTGATATTTTTATTGCACAAAATTTATTAATACAAGTTCAAAATTATCTAAGTATGCAAATAAGAAATTTTCTTTGATTGATACTATCTACACCCCATTTTAAAAGATTGGATTTTTATGAAGGATATTTTATGTTTGAAGAATGCACAAAATTTATTTCGAAGAAAAAAAGTTTGTTTATTAACTATTCAAATTGAAATTGAATTAATCAAGCCAGATATTAAAAGGTATGTGTATACTAGTTCATCCACACCGTCCTCATTAGTCGGCTAGTAAAATTTCTTCCTTATAATGAACACTACGTGTTTGCTGCAATTTATACAAGATGAAGTTCCATCATCCTATGAAGTATGAATTAAAGACTTAAATCTTTGATTGCCTTTAATTTATCTTTCTAAAAAAGAGAAGAAAAAAAAATTACGATCCCACATAAAATCAATCTTCAATTCTTCACCTTGAGATGCTCCACCCACCTTGATTCTTGGACAATTCAAACCCCTTGAATCTCCCTAATCTTATCTTCAATTTCAATCACAAACTAATGATCTCGAGTAAAAAAACACCCAAAACCATTTGAGGTGAAAAGACTTCTCCAAAAAAAAAATCGTTTTAGTTAACAATTGATCCCCTTGAATCTCCCTCCTGAAGAAAAGGAGGAGGAGGAGATTTGGGCGGCGGTTGGTTTCTTTTTAGATATAGGTTTCTAATAATTGAAGAAGAATGGATCGGAATAATAAAAAAATGAATGATATATATATATATATATATATATATATATATATATATATATATATATATAGAGAGAGAGAGAGAGAGAGAGAGAGAGAGAGAGAGAGAGAGAGAGAGAGAGAGAGAGAGAGAGAAAGAGTGGCGGCCAACCAAGGGCACGCCAAGGGCAACCGCGCCGGAACAATTCACCGGCAGTGAGGCACGTAAGGGGGAGAGGGGTCCAGCCAGGGTGGCAGAAATTGGGGAGGACAAGGGAGATTGGTCAGTGGTTAGGTCACGCAGGAGGAAAGCGACGCAACCGGAGGATCGACGATGGGACAGGTCAAGGGTTTCTGATCGGCAAGGAGGATCGGTTAAGGACAGAGAGCAGGTTCGACAATCGCGAGAGTCACGCCAGGTTCATCACAATTTGTCTAGGTCACAGGAGGAGTTGTCTCGCGAAGGTATCATAAGGCAATCGTGGGGACCTCATTCTTTAAGGCATTCGTCTATTATTAGCAGGAACGATACTATTGAGATCACAGAGGTAAGGGACCAGGGTTCAGGCAGCAACAAGGTTTCTTTTTATGTCACAAACATTCCCAAATGTCTTCCAGTGTTTCGTCTGAGGCAACAGTTCGAAGTTTGCGGCATTATGAGTGATGTGTTTGTTGCAAGACAATGTAATTCTCGTGGTCAGGTTTACGGATTCGTTTGGTTTTCAAATATGAAGAATGCAGACAAGCTATCACGTGCTAACAACATCTGGTTTGGTCATTTGAAGGTATGGGCTCGTGAGGTGCGTTATAATCGTTTTGTAGTTAATGATAACAAACCGGTGGTTATTTCTAGGGTTAAAGGGCGTAAGGAGGAGGTTGTTGTGGGGAAACCGAAGGTGAGTGATTTTGGTGAGGGAGAAAAAATAAGAGGTTGGGAAAGGGAGCAGTATCGTCGAAAGGAGTAGGAGGAAGTGGGGTGGGAGAAAAAATTGTGAGAGTGGGTAAGGTGGATGTTACGGTAGCAGGTGAGAGAGGGAAAGATACGGGGAGTGTGAAGGTGTTGGTGGCGAAGAAGGCGAGGTTTGCGTGTTCGAAGGTGGAGCTGAAGGAGGGAGGTGAGTCTGTGACGTGTGTAGGGAATGGGGATTGAAGGAGCAACAAGGTTTTTATACCTACACTTCGAACCAAGAGGATATATTATGGGCAAGTTCGGGGTTGCTGGCGACGGTTGTTACAGACGATTCCATGTTATTAATTCAGCAACGCGTGGATAACGTCGGGTTCCATCATGTTGATGTTATTCCTTTGGGGGGAGATAGAGTTTTCCTACGTTGTTCTGGCCATGAAGACATCATGTACGTTTTTAATGACGGTATCGATTTCTTTGGTCTGTTGTTTAATAATTTGCATAAGTGGACGTTGTCGGATGTGTTATATGAACGGGGAGCTTGGGTGCATGTTCATGGCACTCTGGTTCATGCGTGGAATGTTGATTTTTTCAAAGTGTGTGTGTCAGATTGCGGAAGGTTTATTAGGGCCGATGAATGCACTTTAGATAAAGGGAGGCTTGACTATGCGTGTATCCTTATTTCAACAAAGTATCTGGAGGTTCTGAATTCGAGTTTTGATCTCCTTATTGATGGCTGCCAATATGTCGTTAAATTGGTGGAGGAGTGGGGGTGCTGTCTTGGTGAAGATGCTTTTTTGACGGAAAAAGGGCATGAACCTCCGTCACATCATAACGACACGGAATGGATGATGATCATGGGGACGTGGTGGCTATAATCCATGATATTCAAAAAGAATGGAACACGCAAGCTCAAGTAGTTGTGGAGTCAAAAGTTGTGTGCCAGGCTGATGCTGGAATTGTTCCTACGGCAGATATCCCAGCACCATTGGATGCTTTTAATTCGGTATCAGCTGCTTCTGATCAGGTGGAGAGTGTCTGGATAGATAAGAAATGTCGTGCTTCATCTTGTCCCCCAAAGCAATGTCGTTCTAAAAATTTTGGGCCTTGGAGCCTCGACTGGTTGTCTCAAGTCTCTCACGACATCAAAGTCGCTTCTAATCCTACACAACAGAAGCTTCAGAAGAATCAGAAAATTCATAACCAAACCGCTGTTTTGAGAAAGAGGGATAATGGTGGCATTAAGCAATCATCTCACATGTTATTGAGGGTAGCTCGGATACCGGTTCAAGATCGTAAGGAAATTTTAAAAATCTTGAAGAATCAATCGGAGAAAAGGAAGGCTCGTCTTCGTTCAAATTCTTCTAAGGCCAGTGATTGTAACATTACTTTAAATAATTCTTCTACTAATTCTACTTCATTGGTTAATAAAGATTGGGAAATTTGGGTTCCATTACACGGTAACAATGTCGCGGTGACTAAGGATGTACAAGGGATTGGTTTGGCTATTGGTGTGAAGTACAGGGGGGGTATTATGAATTGTTTCAATGTGTTGTCTAGGGAGGGAAGGCATGAATTGAGAGCAGTGGTGGGGCATGCTACGACGAGTGATGGTGTAGGTGGGAGTGGGGAGGTGGCGGTTAATGTCAGAAGTGTTATTGGTGTTTAGGGGTGAAGGAAGGTTCCAATGAAGGTATTTTCTTATAACGTAAGGGAGTTAGGCGGGCTTGATAAAAGAAATGAGGTGTGCCGATTAGTGTCTGAAAAAAGTCTCTTTGTTTTATGCATTCAGGATGGTATTTCATTTGGTTTCATAAAACAATTTTGGACGGAAATGCAAGATGACTTTATGCGTTTCTTGACAGAATTTCATTGAAATGGCAAGCTAACAAACGGGAACAATTCCACATTCATTGCACTTATTCCAAAGGTAGATAGTCCTCAACGACTGCATGAATTTCGTTTTTCTTGAAATTGCAATTTATTTTTGAATAAGAGCTTTTGTCAACACATGATGCATAGCCACTCTCTTGATGTTATTACGGAGAACTATTTTTTCTCCCCCTTCCATATGCTTTGAATAGCCTTTATAATTGTACAAATTTTTAGTTCTTGTCGTTCAAGCATGATTGTCGGATATGGCAAGTGTACTAAATCGTTTACAAAGTAATAAAGTGATACGTAGAGTATCGTATCCACATGAATTATCGTTTCGTCCAAACAACTCGCGTTGCTTATTTTTGTAAGTTGACGATATAAAAGATAAAAGGGTTAGAAAGGTTGCAATTTTAATATGTTTGCAACAGATCAAGTTTACCTGTTTTGGCTGCAGAAAAGTAAGTAGCGGTTAGGATTCTTCGAATCCCCCTATTTATATTGTTGGATATTAAATAACAGAAATGTATTCCTTTATTTATCTTAAGTAGACTATACAAGTTATGAGGTCGTTGGGACATGACTAACCTAATAGGTTGGAAGCTGCACATGTTGATCACACGGTGATCCTTACGTGTGGGGTTTATACTTCTCGGTTAAATAAGTTTATCCCTCCAATGTTTGGTTGCTCTTGTTGGTCACATAGTGATCCTTACATGTGGGGTCTTACCACCTCAAAGGTAATTGAAAACATAGACTTTATGTTGGATTTCACCATTTCCTAAGGCAATGAAGGCCAAGGTTCCTTAGGTCTACCTGTCTATGAATCTTATGACACTCATAGCACACTCTCTCTTTTGGCAGTTCTACAAACGGCCAGCCCTATCAACGTCTACCTTACCAAGGGTCGAAGAGAATGGTTCCGTTAGGTTTACTCCCCGGAGTCGCTTGTTTCCTTAATCACTAACTAGTTATCTCTTATGTAACGCCCTCCTTTTTATTTAATTATTTTAATTAGTTTTAGAATATATTTATATATTTATATGATGTATATGAGGGATATATGATTTGTTGAGATTAGATGTCTTTTTATAATTTAGTTAATATATTTTGTTGAGTGATATTTTGTTATGTTATATGTTGGTATTTACTAGCATAATATATTTGTTAATTGTTATAGATATATATTTGTTATGTGGTGTATTATTATATATTTAGTAGAGAAATATTATTTATTAGAATATGAGGATTATTAGTGTGAGTGGATTTGGGGGTTAGAATAGAAAGAAGAGTAAGTTGTTGGGCCTAAATAGATTTGGGAAGAATATTTTAGTATTATAAATAGAGAAGCTTAGGTTAGAAAGAGATTACCCTAAAACCGCTTTTTTGGAAAAGGTGAGAACAAGAAAGAAGAGAAGAGAAGAGAAGAGAAAAGTCAAGAGAATAGGAGAATACCTTAGGAAAGAAGAACGCTGCTGCTGATTTAGGAATTAATCTAAGGTGAGGGTGAGACTATCTTGCATTAATATTAAGTTGTTAAATGAAATTTGCAGTACTCATGATGCTCCTGACTCGATAAAATGAAATTTCCTCTGGCGATTAGAAATACACTGTTCATCATCTCTACCAACCTTTCTTAATCCACCACCGCCTTTCCCTAAACCACTACCATGACAAAAAATCCGTTTGTTCTCAACTGGCCTTGCCTCCTAGACTCTAAACCACCAACAATCGCTCAAAAACAACCCTCAATCCCTCGACAAACCACTCAAAAAACCTTTGCCCAAGCTCTTAACACAGTTTGCGATATACCTTTAAGTCAACTACCAAAACCTAGCCTAAAAGGAAACAAAACAGCAATTTCAATCCCTGATGAGGAATACTTCAAAGGATTGGAGACCTGCAAACATAATTTACATGCCAGGGTTGTTTGGCCGAAGGGTGCAACCCCTCTGACAGCCGTTGCCCTGAGAGAGAAGCTCCTTCCATTGTGGAAAACACTAGATCGATGGGGTGTGACATCAATAGGGAAAGGGTACTATGAGTTCTCTTTCTCATCGTTGGAGGATGCTAGAATTGTGAGAACCATTGGATCCTGGAATCTCAACCCTGGACTGCTCAAGCTTTTTGCCTGGACCCATGATTTTAAGCCTAGCGCGCAAAAAAACACTTCAGCACAGGTATGGTTACGAATTCATGGTTTAGGTCAGGAATATTGGAGACCTAAAATTTTGTTTGCTATTGCTAGTAGCGTAGGGAGCCCTATTTGTACTGACTCAATCACTAGCAAGCCTATGTTTGAATGCACGTTTGGTCATTTCGCTAGGGTTCTAGTTGATATTGATCTCTCTGTTGAATTGATTTATAGGGTGTTAGTGGAAAGAACAGTGTACGCTTTTTTCGTTGATTTTGAATATGAAAAGCTACCGAACTTTTGCACCAACTGTAATGTTGCAGGAAGTTGAATGGAAGAGAGGAAGGTAAAAAAGAAAAAAACAAAGAAAATAATGAAGGAAGGAATAGGAGGGAAGGCAAAGAACCTGTTAAGGAAAATGCCTGGGTGAAAAAAAATATAGTTGAAAATGATAACATAGAAGTAGTGAATTTGGAAAAGGAAAATGAGGTGAAATTAGTTGAAAATGTGGAAAAAGAAAATACTGATGAAGTTGAAAAGGAGGCGCAGCTGATTGACAATGTGATGCAGCTGAACAATGAAACTAATGGAAGCAATGGAATTAATGTTTTTGAGACAAATGCTGAATTTGGTAACAATGATGATACGGATTCTCAAGCCTCAGAGTTCGTAGATGCAACACAATTGAATGAGGAGGATAATGAGTCCTCCACCAATGATTCACAACAGGACATGCCACACAGAATACAAAAGGACATGAGATTCTTGCAGGATTCATGGGCCAATCTAGCTGATCTTGAACAAAAGGAGATCAACCAAAAGAATTTAGCATAATTAGAAGCAAGAAGGAGAGAAGCTGAGCTAATCATTGATGCTGCCCTGCAGAAAGAGGATGATGTTAATATTGAGGCAGCTGGCTTTCAACAGGTGACTAATAGAAAAAAGAAAAATCTGAAAGTAGGTTCCTCAAATACCCATACAACCAGGTCCAAGACTGGTCACATCAAACCCTTCAGATGAAGGGTCTTTATTGGAATGTCAGGGGCATTGCTAACTCCCCAACAAGGTTAGCATTAAAAAGGTTAGTTATAAAACATAAACCTGATTTTGTCTTGATTGCTGAACCATGGATGGACTTCAATCACTTTCCTCAAAATTGGCTGCATCGGCTTGGTTTGAAAATTTTTGCTATGAATAATAGGCAACACTTAAATCCAAATATATGGTGCATCTGCTCATCCTCTTTAACTCCTAATATTATCTCTACTACTGATCAACATGTCAGTTTTACCTTAACTGAAAACAACAAAACAGTTAGTGTTTCAGCAGTTTACGCTTCTACTTCACATACCAAAAGAAGGGAATTATGGCATGACCTTCAGGCACTCTATGCTCAACATCCATTACCATGGTGCTGTTTTGGTGACTTCAACTCCATCATAGGTGCTCATGAGCACAAAGGTTCTTTCTCTCCTGCTAAAGTCCCTATGGAAGAATTTTTGTTTTGGTCAGACACAAATAATCTCATTCACCTTCCCACTAGAGGTGCTAAATTCATCTGGTCCAATGGGAGGAGGGGAAGAAGGCACACTGAAAGAAGGTTGGATAAAGCCATATGCAATCATATGTGGCTGGACTTATGCTCTTCCATCAATGTATCCACTCTTCTCAGGTATAAGTCAGATCACAATCCTCTTCTTTTAGAATTTCAAATCAGTCCAATCTCTTTTGTTTCTCAATTTAAATTTATGAAGATGTGGACTACTCATGAAGACTGCATCAAGATTATTGAAGATGTTTGGAGCAGTCAATTTTATGGTAGCCCTATGTTTGTTTTGTCTCAGAAACTCAAACTGTTAAAGTCCAAGCTCAAAACCTGGAATAAACAAACATTTGGTAATGTTCATGTCATGGTGAAAGAGGCAGAAGAGAAACTCCAGATCATTCAAGATGACATTGATCTAAATGGCCATTCAGATATCCTTCTGGATCAACAAAAGAATGTGCAGATTAATCTTCAAAGAGCTTTAGATATTGAGGAAATTTTTTGGCAAGAAAAATCCAAAGTTAGATGGCATTTAGAAGGAGATAGGAACACCAGCTTTTTCCATAGAATCACCAAAACCAAAAATAAAACCAAGCTCATTACATCCCTTAGAGATGGTGACAGTATTATCACTAATCAAGAGCAAATTTCTTCTATTTTTACTAACCATTTTCAAAATCTTTTTAGTGTTTCTTCTGTTTTGTAGGATAGCACAATGGTGGAGGATTGCATTCCAAATTTGATCAATGACCAGACAAACAACTTGCATACTTTGATACCATCAGACACTGAGATTCATGATGCAGTATATGCTCTCAACAAAGATGGAGCACCTGGTCCAGATGGCTTTGGAGCCATTTTTTACCATACATACTGGAGGATTGTTAAAAATGATGTAATCAAGGCTGTTCAAGATTTTTTCACTCATGGGAAGCTGCTGAACAATTTCAACTCAAACAATATTGTCCTTATTCCCAAAGACAACAATGCAGATTCAGTCAATCAATTCAGACCCATTGCTTTGGCCAACTTCAAGTTCAAGATAATTTCTAAGGTTCTTGCAGATAGGCTTGCTACTATCATGCCACATATCACTTCAAAAGAGCAGAGGGGCTTTATCAAGGGCAGAAACATCAAAGATTGCATTTATCTAACCTCAGAAGCAGTTAACTTGTTACAGAAGAAATCTTATGGAGGTAATATTGCTTTCAAGATAGATATCTCTAAAGCATTTGATACTCTTGAATGGCCATTTTTACTTAAAGTTTTACATACTTTTGGGTTCAATTCAACTTTTTGTGGATGGATAAAAGAAATTTTAGAGTCAGCTATGCTATCTATTTCAGTCAATGGCAAACAAAATGGTTTCTTTAAGTGTAAGAGAGGTGTCAGACAAGGGGACCCCTTGTCTCCTCTTCTTTTTTGTCTTGCAGAAGATGTGCTTAGTAGAAGTATTTCTAAGTTGGTCTCTGATGGGAAGCTTGATTTGATCACTGGTGCTAGAAACCATAAAATTCCCTCACATACTCTTTATGCAGATGATATAATGATTTTCTGTAGTGCTAAAATGTCTGGTATTCTTAACTTGAAAAGTCTCTTTATAGAGTATGCCAACTGCTCAGGTCAATGTGTTAACCCTGTCAAATCCTCTCTTTACACTAGTTCCTTATCTTCAGCCAGATTAGAAGCTATTGTCAGTCAATTAGGGTTCTCTGTGGGGTCATTTCCCTTCAATTATTTAGGTGTTCCAATCTTCAGAGGCAAACCTAAATCATCCTATCTACAACCTATTGCTGATAAGATTAAACTCAAGCTTTCATCATGGAAAGCCTCTCTTCTTTCTATTGCTGGTAGAGTGCAACTAGTAAAGTCAGTCATACAAGGCATGTTGATTCATAGCATTTCAGTGTACTCCTGGCCTGTTTCTTTATTAAAGGATATAGAAAAATGTGTTAGGAATTTTATTTGGTCCGGTGATATTGATAAGAGAAAAATGGTTACTGTTGCTTGGCACAAAGTTTGTAAACCTTATGATGAGGGTGGCCTGGGGATCAGATCACTCACTGCTTTAAATTGTGCCTCTAATCTTAAGCTTTGCTGAGAGCTTCACAATTCTGATGAGCCTTGGGCTCGTATATTAAGAGCTAGAGTTATTAGAGGAAATAAAATTATAAGGTACCACATTTATTCCTCAATCTGGAGCAGTATAAAAGTAGAACATGAAGAAGTTTTACTCAACTCTTGCTGGAACATCGGTAATGGCCAAAAAATTGATTTCTGGAGGGACAATTGGAGTGGAAATGTTCTCTCAGACTTATTTAATATACCAGACTCCATTTCAGTTAATCTTGAAGCCAAAGTGTGTGATTTCATTGCGGAAAATCATTGGAAAATTCCTGAGCCAGTCAGTCATTTATTTCCAAACATCAATCAACTTGTCTTGCCAATAACTATTCCAAAGGTTGATGCCGAAGACAAAAGAATTTGGAAAGCTAGTATATCTGGAGACCTATCTTTTAAAGAAGCATATCTTCATAAATCTCCTATTTCACAACATTTTCAATGGGCAAAGAAGGTCTGGTCAGCTGACATTCCACCTTCCAAATCTCTTCTTGCTTGGAGGCTCATGCACAGCAAATTACCCACAGATGAGAATATGATGGGAAGAGGGTGTAGCATTGCTTCAATGTGCAGCTCTTGTAACACTGCTCCTGAATCCACTTTTCATCTTTTCTTCCAGTGCTCCTTAGCTATGAAGATATGGACTTGGCTTGCTTCTTTGCTTAACACCAATCTGCAACTTACTACTGCTGATGATATTTGGAAACTGTGTGATAAGAGATGGACACCTCAATGCAAAGTGGTGGTCAAGGCTGTCATCATCAACATTCTCTCCACAATTTGGTTCATTAGGAATCAAGCAAGATTTAATGACAAAAAAATTCACTGGAAATCTACAATCAACAACATCATAGCTGCGGTCTCTCTTACAGGTAATAGAACAAAACTCACCTCATTTGTCAACATGGATGAATTTGTTTTTTTGAAAGTTTTCAAGATCAACATCCACCCCCCTAGAGCCCCATTGATCAAGGAAGTCATGTGGATTCCTCCTATTCCTCCTTGGATTAAGGTAAATACAGATGGTGCCTTGACAAAGAACCCTACCAAAGCTTCATGCGGAGGGGTTTTTAGAGATCACAATAGTATTTTTATTGGTGCTTTTGCGCAAAACTTGAACACCAACTCAGCCTTCAACGCTGAACTCTTGGGAGTTATCACGGCCATTAATATTGCTGTTGATAATAATTGGAGAAATATCTGGCTTGAAACTGACTCGCAGCTGGCTGTTTTAGCTTTTAAAAATCTGAATATGGTGCCTTGGAGCTTAAGAAACAAATGGTTGAATTGTTTAGAACATGTTAGAAATATGAATTTTTTGGTAACTCACATATACAGAGAGGGGAACTCTTGTGCAGACAGCATGGCTAATGTTGGACTAGCATTGTCTTCATTTGTTTGGTTCCCCTCCCTCCCTGACTGTATTAGGCATGATTATGGTAGAAACCGACTGGGTATGCCTAGTTTTAGGTTTTCTTAATTTTGAAAGGGTCTTGACCTAGTTCCCCCTTTTGTCTCTTTGTACTTTGCTCTTTTTTCTTTTTATATATATTCGGTAATGCTCTTTGCATTACTTTTTGTTTAAAAAAAATATTAAGTTGTTAAATCATTAGATTACATCTAACAAGTTCGGGAGAGTTTGTGAGAATTTGAGAATTAGGGTTTTGAGAGAGATTTCATGATTAGATGATGAAAACTTGTTGAATTGATGTAGAAATTATGTACAGACCTTAGATAATCCATAGGATGATTATTGGAAGTAGTTTTGAGGTTAGCACCATGAGATTAGGTGAAACTTGAAGAAAATCTGCATTCTGCCCGAATTTTGATATTAAAACTGGTATTGATCGGTGTGGAATTGGTCTTAGGTGTAAACACGAAAGTTGTAGGTATGAATGTTAGCTTTCTAATGTCGTTGGTCTCACGTCAATAGGATTTATAGAACTTGAGTTATGGTCAAATTACTGCACGTAGGTCACAGTGAATTTTTATGGACTTTCAGCACAACTTTTCCGAATTTAAAATAAAAACTGGTACTGATCGGTACAGAATTGGTCTTAGGCGTAAACATGAAAGTTTTAGATAATTTTGTTAGCTTTCTAGTGGTCTTGGTTTGACTTGAAAATGATGTTTGGTCTTTGAGTTATGATGAAAATACTACAGGGAGGTCTTAGCGAAATTGTACGGTGACAGCCTTCTCTGTTTCATGTTTTTGCGTTTTGTTCATATGTTTCTGTTTTGAATTGATCTTTGTTGTAAACATGAAATTTGTTGATATTTGTGATATATTTCCAATAGCTTTGGTTTGACATGAAAATAAGTTGTGGATAATTTATTATGTTTTTACAAAGATAAATAGTGAATTATTGTTGATGTTTAAATACGATGTTATATGAAGTTGTTTATGATTGATGAATATGATGTTTTAAGATGTTGTTTATTATCATTTGATATTGTTATATTATGATATGACATGAATTATTTATGTGATCCATATGTTTTCAAGATGTTAAGACGTTAAGACGTTAAGATGATAAGAGTTGTTAAGTCGTCAAGTCGTTATGAAGTCATCAAGTTATTAAGATGTTATGTTGTCAAGATATCAAGATGTTAGGATGTCATAGATGTTCATGAAGTTGTCTAAGTTGTAGGAAGTTGAGACCATTGCATACTCATATACGTTGGTTGGGGGCTTGATGCTCTGGAATGCTTAGTCATTCACACGATTGGTTGGGAGCTTGATGCTCTGAAGAGCCTATTTACGCTCATATAAGTTGGTTGGGAGCTTGATGCTCTGAAGAGCCTATTTACGCTCATATAAGTTGGTTGGGAGCTTGATGCTCTGTATTGGTACCAAATGCATTTGCATATCAAGAAGTTTTAAGATGATTTAAGATGTGAAGTTGTCGAGTTGTCAAGTTGTTAAGTTGTCAAGATGCTAAGATGATTTGAGATGTTAAGAGTTACATAGTCGAGTTGAGTCGCATTGTCGAGTTAAGTGAGGTTTGATTATGAAGTTTGATTGTGATTTGATGATTATGATTTAATGATGATGTTTGTTTATGAAGTTGATTATGAACTTGATTATGCAGTTGTTTTCGATAAATGCTATGTTTTGATAATGATACTTATGTGAATTATATGATGATGCTTACGATTATATTTGGTGTTAGATATTGATGCTTATGATCATGATTTAAGATAAGATGTTTTATGAATAATAATTGAGATTACTTGATGAAGTATATGACTAATGTAGGAAGGATAATGACACTAGTTAAGGAAGTTTAAGTTATTAGATATGATTAATGAATTATAAGATGTTTAAGTTGTTGAATGTACTTTATATGATTTATATGCTTAATATTATTGTTTGAGAAATCTCACCCCTCTGCTTGGAAATGTTGCTCTTCGTATGGGTAACTTGCAGGTAACCAGGATTAGTTGCGGTCGTGAGTGGACTCCTCACAAGTGTGTCTTAGGTGCTCTGATACGTAACGGGATGGGATTATGTCTTCTATTTCTATTCCTTACGTATTACTTATGGATTTTTATGAATAAATGTTGAACAAGACTTATGAGATTTTTATGTTGAGGCCTGCGTGCCAAAGATTATTTTTATTGTTGAACTAATTTCCGCTGCGAAGTTTTGAATTACTTATGTTAAATGATTTTGAAGAATAAATTGTTATTTATTCAGTTTATGAATTTTTAAGAAGTGTAGCATTCCGTTTAAAGTTGAAAAACTCTGATTTATTTATGAAATTTTTACGTTGGGAAAACGGGGTGTTACATCTTAGGTTCAGAAGATTTTACTCAGTATTAGTAATGTCACCACCTAAGTACTTACTACTAAGGTCAACTCGCTTTCAGTATCTTTCAGTATTAGTAATGTCACCACCTAAGTACTTACTACTTCATAGACATATAGATATTAATATACGAGCTATAAATATCAAGATATAAACAGCAAGATAGTAATATCCATATTAGGCCCTGTCACAACCTAAGTATATAATCTAGGGTTACAATCCTTTGAAATAAATAATTCCTAATAAAACTAAATTGCGAACAGAAAATAAGTACTATAAAATGACATTATATTAAATAAATATCCAACAAAAACAAACAGTGGTTCATCTTAAAACTCTAACCTAAAAAGAATTAGTTGCCCATGGTAACTAAAAACAAATTACTAAAGATAAAAACAAACCCTAGAAAATCAAATAGAAGATAGAAACTCCTCCAAAGCTCTAAAATTGCCTTCCTCTTGAACTGTCATAGTTCTGAATGAGAAATTTTAATGAGGAAGGCTAGTATTTACAGTGAGAGTTTCTAACTGAGTTTGGGCTAAAAACGTGGGTTTTACCCACAAGAAAGCATAATATTACACATGCACCCCTCGCATTTTAGGTGCTCGGGGCGCATGAGTGTGCACCTAAAGCCATGCTCTAGGCGCATGCTCTTGCTTCTTGGGCCCAGTTTCTCCAATTTTCCGTCGTTTTTAGGTTTTCGTCTTAAAATAACTTGCCTCGGGACTTGGGAATGAAATTCCACCCACTTTAAAGTCTCCTGAGGCCTCTTGAATCTTCATTATTGGTCTTCCCAAAGTCTTCACAAATCTTCAGATGTTCTTGATTTGCCGATTTGCATGATTTCTTCGTGAATTACTTCAAAACCCCCCCTAAAATTGCTATGTTTTGGGGAAACTAGAATTATAGACTCAAATATAGTAAAAATTACAAAAGTCCCAAAATCATATGCAATCGTTCTGATACTCCTCCTTTTTGCTGCTAAAACCTACTGAAATTGACTGAAAAACATGCTAATAATAACGTAAGATGACCTGTCATCACCTGCGTACACCCATAAAATGAGGTTAAAAAAAGATGAAGTGTGAATATCTAGCTGCATCAATTAGGGTTCAAAATTGACGAATGGGTTAACCACCAACACAGAACTGAATCCACATACCAAAGACTTCCTAAACAACAATAAGCATAAAAACCCTTTTGAGCATAATATTCCAAATAAGTCACAGGGTCTGAGACGGATAATAAGTCGGTGTTGGTGTATTGGAGCCTACCTTCAGCCGTGAGAACTTCAGATTTTTAAAGATTTGGAACATTAGAGAATTATAGATTAGGAATGCCAAACAAAATCATTTTCACATGAAACAACCAAAACCGCCACCACCGCTAAGACGAAGGTAGTGACAACTTTTGAAAAACCACCCACCACAACTGATGACACTCTGTCATTACTAGTTTTGTAGACACTTTTTCATGTATTTTTAAGGTAATTCATCAAGGTATTCCAGCTGAAAGCACTCAAAAACGAAGATTTCAAGCAAATGGAACACTGGAAAAATCGAGCCCCGATTTTATGAGTTCGGGCGCCGATTTTCGCAACTTTGAAATGGTTGTTTTACTGGAAAAATCGGGCCCCGGTTTGGTAAAATCGGGCCCCGATTTCAGGTTCGTCTGGACGCGTTTTTCTTATTTCGGGCCCCGATTTTGAGACTCGGTGGCCGATTTTGAGTTGCCTATTTATAGAAAATTGCGTTTCTGAATTGAAGGTTCACGTTTTTGGAGAAGAAAAGCATAGAAAACACATCGGAAGTGATCTGAAGCACGATTGGAGGAGATTCAGCAAGGAACTTTCATGAATTGTTCTTGTAATATCTCTTTTACCTTGTTTTCTTGCTTAATCATTATGTGTAACTAAACCCTCTATTGTTGGGGATGAGTAAACCTAGATGAATACCTTTGCCATGTGATTTGATTATGACTATTGATGAAACTTATTGAATTGTTTTTCTTATCTCCATGCTTAATGCTTTTATTGATTGATCACCTTTAAATTGATTTACGGTTTATATTGTGAAACGGAAGTGGAATTTATAAACGCTTGAGATAAGAGATCCTTGCCTTTGCAATCTAGGAATAGATGCAAACCCTTGGAATCGTTTGAGAATTCTTGTTTGTTCATGCTTAATTCTAATCTTCAAATTCACTAAGGAATTAGGTTTTTATTTTAGGATTAAAGGTTCTGTCACTAAGGAATTAGGGCACGAATATTGTAGAGAATTCGGTAACAATTAAATAAGTCGATTCAATTGTGATAATCAGGTTAGTATGTTTAGGTAATAATCCGGTGAAACTCATCCCCAACGCTTTTCTCTTATTAAGTTTGAACCAATTTACTTTGTTTAATTTTCATTATTGCGATAAAACAAACCTCGTAACCTTTTTGTTCGATTAAGTTACAAATACGATTCAGTAGTATAACGCGATCCTCGAGTTCGACACTCGGTCTTACCGTTTTAATTTACTACTTGCACGATTTCGTACACTTGTGAAAATCGCTATCAAGTTTTTGGCGCCGTTGCCGGGGATCACTTTGTGCTAAAAAAAAAAAGCATGATAAAAATAAGTTGTATTGTCAAATTTGCAGCTTAAAAAAAAAAAAAGAAGAATACTTCAAGATAAGTGATCAGTTGTTCAAGTTATTAATAGTTCTCTCTAGTCCCCGGATTTAATTGTGAATTGGTGTTATGGGTGTGGCGTGTTTTAGACCCGTAAGATGATGTCTAACTCCGTGTTTTTCTTAAACCTACTTTCCAAATTATCCCACCCCTAACCTAAGCCCCGTTATAACCTGAAAAGTCCTTAAAAGTGTGTACATAATATTGACTTTGATTGATTCTTAGAAATTTTTCAAGTTTTGGTAATATACATGTCGACTGAGTGAACCATGTTATATTCAAAATTGTTACGAGAAGTTGTGGAACAGATGTGTTACCAAGCAAGTTAGCTTATCATATTGCTAACAAGGGAGATGAACTTTTGACATGATCATTGGTGGGGTAAATGTTACTTCTCTGTTATTTTTCATTTTAAGTTGGTTCCTTGAGGACAAGTAACGATGCAAGTTTGGGGTTGTGATGACACTCTGTCATTATTAGTTTTGTAGACACTTTTTCATGTATTTTTAAGGTAATTCATCAAGGTATTCAAGCTGAAAGCACTCAAATACGAAGATTTCAAGCAAATGGAACACTGGAAAAATCAGGCCCCGATTTTATGAATTCGGGGCCGATTTTTGCAACTTTGAAATGGCTGTTTTACTGGAAAAATCGGGACCCGATTTTAGGTTCGTCTGGATGCGTTTTTCTTATTCCGGGCCCCGATTTTGAGACTCGGTGGCCGATTTTGAGTTGCCTATTTATAGAAAAGTGCGTTTCTGAATTAAGGGTTCACATTTTTGGAGAAGAAAAGCATAGAAAACACATCGGAAGTGATCTGAAGCACGATTGGAGGAGATTCAGCAAGGAACTTTCATGAATTGTTCTTGTAATATCTCTTTTACCTTGTTTTCTTGCTTAATCATTATGTGTAACAAAAACCTCTATTGTTGGGGATGAGTAAACCTAGATGAATACCTTTGCCATGTGATTTGATTATGACTATTGATGAAACTCATTGAATTGTTTTTCTTATCTCCATGCTTAATGCTTTTATTGATTGATCACCTTTAAATTGATTTACGGTTTATATTGTGAAACGGAAGTGGAATTTATAAACGCTTGAGATAAGAGATCCTTGCCTTTGCAATCTAGGAATAGATGCAAACCCTTGGAATCGTTTGAGAATTCTTGTTTGTTCATGCTTAATTCTAATCTTCAAATTCACTAAGGAATTAGGTTTTCATTTTAGGATTAAAGGTTCTGTCACTAAGGAATTGGGGCACGAATATTGTAGAGAATTCGGTAACAATTAAATAAGTCGATTCAATTGTGATAATCAAGATAATAGGTCTAGGTAGTAATCCGGTGAAACTCATCCCCAACGCTTTTCTCTCATTAAGTTTGAATCAATTTACTTTGCTTAATTTTCATTATTGCGATTAAACAAATCTCGTAACCTTTTGTTCAATTAAGTTATAAATCTTATTCAACAGAATACCGCAATCCTCGAGTTCGATACTCGGTCTTACCGTTTTAATTACTACTTGCACGATTTCGTACACTTGCGAAAATCGCTATCAACGACCCATTTTTCAATGGGTTTGTATCAAACAACACTTAAATCCATGGCCATCAGATAAGACTGTAGATTTGTGAAAAACAAGTACAAAAGCAGACCCTCTCAAGTTAATAACAATAGATCCATAAACAAATTTCATCGGAATGTGAATGATGAAGCTCAACCTCTATGAAAACATCGACAACCATCTAAACACACATTGACAACTCAAAGAAACAGGTATGAACAGATCCCAAACTCAAAACACACTCGTTAATGGAACCACCTCTCATCGTGGAAAATGTAACACCCCAAAATTCTTACTCTGAAAAATGAATAATATTGTGATTAATTATCATTATAATGTATATCTTTGATATGATGTGATAGTTTTCTACTTGTTTGATTTGTGTGTTTGCTTAGTAATTTACTGAAGTTCAACGATAGTAAAACTATTTAAAATATTTTATTTATTGATTTATTATTCTAATCAATATAGAAAAATGATAGTAGTTTACAATGAGTGTTTTCGGGATGATATTAGTTATGAGTTAGCAAAATAAAATTAGTTTATATTATTAGTGGGTGAAAATAATAAATGGGTGGGTTAGTAGAATAGAAGACATGAACCAATGAGTGTTAGAATAGATTGGCCCATATATAATGTATCTAGAATAAGAGACTTAAAAACCCTAACCTAACCTAACCTAAGGGAGAGAAGAATAGTTGGGTAAAGAGTAACGGCGACACTATTTGAGAGAAGAAAAACTATAATAAGCAGTATGAGTACCGTGTGTAAACGAAATTCAAAGGGACCGATCGTAACATCCAAAACGTTTGTTTCATAGGTAAGTAGAATTCATTTTTCTAGTATTATAAAGCTTTCAATATACTCTTTTATGTACTGAGTTTTAGTTTACCAGGATTTCAAATTAGTTAAATTCATTTTTTTTCATGAAATTAATGTAAGTGTTAGCGTTGCTTTGGAACTCTGATCCTTAGAAATTAAAACTATTGCTTATTGATAATTATAGGTGAATTGGGAATATTAGGTCTTTGACTTTGTAGTAGGTATATATTATAATATAATATGATACTAGTACTTCTCATATTTGGGCATAAATTTGATAGGAGCTACAACACTTATGTTATCAATAATTGTTTCGAGAAGAATTAAATTAAAGTTTCATGATGATAAGTAAAGACTATGCAATTGATGAAATAGGTATGAAACCAATTAAACTTACGATGACTATATTTATATCGATATGCAGGAAATAGTCATATTATAAAATAGGTTTTAATCTATAATATCAATGATAAATAAAATAATTTATTTTGTATTGATTTGTTTTTATTTTATTTTACTTGTAATTGATGAAGATGAGAAGCATATCAATCAGTTGTTCGAGTTCATTGTCACCATCGAGATCTCTTTATTCTCTTCTGTAGTGTGAAGGCTTCAACCCAGGTATGGGGTGAGGGAGAAGAGTTCGAGATCATGAGTGTAAATTAATTGGGATGAACGGGAAAGCCGTATTTCCCAAAGTTCATTCGGGGCTCACCACGACGGTTGTAGCCCTTTGAGAGAATAATTAATTAATGTGCAAATTTAGATGTGGGAGGTTAAAAGAAGAATTAGGAACATTATTAAGGTGTTGCTTGATTTAAATTATGTGAATATGTGGTATTTGAAGTCATGGATAAATTTGTGGGTGCTTATGCTTGATTTGCTGCAACTATTTAGATTGATGACTTATTCAATGATTGATATAGATGTGATGTTATGTATTTGAATGTAATTATTGGTATACCACATGTATATGATAACTATTGGAATATGATTATGTGTGATTTAAAGATGTGATATTCAATGATGTGCTTCTAAATGGTCATGTGTGAATGATATGTATTTTGCTAAACGTCTTTTTGATATTCTTAAATGTTGATTGATTATCATTTGATACTGTTATATTATGATGTTGATATGCTATGAATTAATATGTACTGTTTAATGTTGTTGATCATTTAAAAGTTTGAAGTTGCATAAGTCGGTCGAAGTTGCAAGAATTAAGAAGTTGTCCATGATTATGGAATTGTATAAGATGTACACGTTGTTGTATAAGTTGTAGGAAGATTGAGTTCATTGCGTGCTCATTAAAGTTGGGGGCTTTCGGCCCGGCAGCCTTGTTCTCAAATACGTTGGGGGCTTTAAGCCCAGCAGCTTTATGCTCAAACTATGTTGGGGGCTTTAGGCCCGGCAGCTTTATGCTCAAATACGTTGGGGGCTTTAAGCCCGGCAGTTTTATACTTACTTGTTGAAGAGCCTAATTACGCTCATATATGTTGTTGAATGGTACCACATGCATTTGCATATCAAGAAGTTTTACGATGATTTAAGTTGTTAAGTTGTTAAGAGTGCATTGTCAAGTTGAGTCGTGTTCTCGAGTCAAGTTGTTAAGTTGTGATGTTTTAACGAATTACTTTGTGATGTCTATTAATGTAATTGTGTGAGACGATGAAGTTGATTATTTGTTGATGTTCTTATGAAGATGGTTATTGGTGACTACATGTGTTGTGACTAGTTGGAATTGAATTGTGACATTGTGTTTGTGAAGTTTTTTTGGTTCTTAAGTTGTAATGATATTTTCTACTAATATAGATTGAGATGATATAGTATATTCTTCAAGGTTCTGAATATTATGTTTGTGATGTGAAACGACTTTGACTTAATTGCTTAGGTGTTCTTCTCTTTTTTTTTATACTATTACATGTTCTCGGAACTCACCCCTTCGTTGTTTGTGTTTGCTGGCTTGGCACTGCGGTTGCGAAACCGTAGTTATATAGGTTATGAGTCTTGGAGTCAAGTGCATGCCTTTCGTGAGGACTTGTCTTTTGTCGTCGGTTATTTTGGGGAAAAGCACTGCTCTGATAGTGACACGGGAAAAGGGGTATGCTTACTTATTTAATTTTGTGCAAGAAAACCATTGTCTATGATGTAAAATGAAATATTTTCAAAAGAAAAAGATTCGATGTTATTATTACTATAATTTTTAATGAAGTGAAATATGAATTATGTTTGTTATGAGTCAATGTGATATCCTAAATTTTGTGGAAGAATTCCTATATCATTAGAAAAGTTTTTATTTGACACTTTCCGCTGCGAATCAAAATCTATTTTTAATTAAATAATAGAAATAATTATTCTTGGGATTTAGGGTGTCACAATTGGTATCAGAGCATGTCTGTCCAATCAGGCCATGTGGGTAATGTGTTAGTCTTGTTTTCATGATTTCTTGTGTGATTGCTTGAATATTTTATTGTGTTACGTGTCTATGTTCCTTGGTTGTGGTATACGTAAAAATATGGTACAATTGTTGTGACAGTTTTGTGCTGATGCGTTTGGTGATATAATGTTGATCTGTGTTGGCGTTTGTAATTAGTCCTTGTGTAGCTTTTGTTGTTTTGCTTCAGGTTGTTTGTAGTGTGTGTTTGTTTGATGAGTTCATTAGACTGCTAAGTTGTTTCTAACTTAATATGTTCAGAGCCTTCTTGTCTTGAGTAGTGCATTGTGGTAATGTCTTTTATGTATTATGCTGTTTAACTATGAAAATATTTCAGTCTGGATTACTACGATTTGGTTATTAAGCTCCAATTTTTATTTTTTGTTTTAAAAAAATAATAATAATAAAAATAATAATAATAATAATAAAAATGAGAGAGACATTCAAACAATGGTTAGAGTAGCTTTGGGAAATCAAAAAAAAATGATGACGTGACAAAATAAAATTCTCCTTGTGTCTTGTGTAGATAGGTTACAAAATCCAATTTATTAAATAGCTTCTTGAAGTTGTATCGTCTCAACTCATTGATGAATCATTCTAGTTGTGATCTTAAAATAGTATATTCTTGTTCGATGAATAGTCATATCATTTCTCATGCCTTATTACTCATTGTGTTAGACAACTGAGTAGATCAAGTTCATTAGCACTAGTTATTTGAATTATCTTTCTGATCATTTCTTGAAGTTGTAGTAACTATGGAGTAATCTTAATGTTGTCATAAATCATGCACTTCTTGAGCTTGAATTTTTCTTTTAATAAAATGTATACGCCTGTAATTAAATGTATGCTCATGGGTGCTTATTTGTATGCCACTTTATCAATAAAGAGAACCCTCGGTCATATTCTAGTTTTGTTGATTTAATAACCTTTTGTGTTGTGTGGTGATAAAGTTTGAGGTAAGTAGTAGTGATACTTAGATAGTTAACTTGAATTTAACTCTAATTTTAGTGCTCATAGTAAATCTTGAATAATATGTCGTGAGAAGTTGTAACTGTATAATTTTGAGACCTCAAAAAAAAAAAATTGATATTCAACATAAGTAGGTAGATATTTTGTGTGCTTACAAGATTTTAGAGCTTTGTTTCAATTTTTTTATATTGCGCTTTCAAGTTTGTGCAAGGAGTCTATGTGTTATGATTTAATTCATTGTAGAAAGTGAGTTAGTGGTGTTGTAGTTGGTTCTCTATTTGTTGAAATTCATAATTTATATTTGGGTTATAGCGTATATCGTTCTGAGTGGAACTATGATGGGTTGGTAGCTGTTATTTTCATCTTCTCTGTCATAAATTTAGTGGTCTAAGCTTGGTGTTGATGTTTTATGGTTGATTTATTTGATTTTGTGATTCTTGAGGTTCTTCCTTTCGCTGTTCGGAGTCTTTAGAGAAGGAAAAAAAAAACTTGTTTTGATTTTCTGTTGTATTATTGTGACTTGTGAGGCTTATGGTGAGTTAGTGTTTATACTTTATAGTTTAATATATTTAAGCAATAATTAACTCCATTTACTTTTGTACTCTGAATTTAGAGGACGAAATTCTTTTAAGGGGGGTAGAGTTGTAACACCCCAAAATTCTTATTCTGAAAAATGAATAATATTGTGATTAATTATCATTATAAATATATTTGATATGATGTGATAGTTTTCTACTTGTTTGATTTGTGTGTTTGCTTAGTAATTTACTGAAGTTCAACGATAGTAAAGCTATTTAAAATATTTTATTTATTGATTTATTATTCTAATCAATATAGAAAAATGATAGTAGTTTACAATGAGTGTTTTTGGGATGATATTAGTTATGAGTTAGCAAAATAAAATTAGTTTATATTATTAGTGGGTGAAAATAATAAATGGGTGGGTTAGTAGAATAGAAGACATGAACCAATGAGTGTTAGAATAGATTGGCCCATATATAATGTATCTAGAATAAGAGACTTAAAAACCCTAACCTAACCTAACCTAAGGGAGAGAAGAATAGTTGGGTAAAGAGTAACGGCGACACTATTTGAGAGAAGAAAAACTATAATAAGCAGTATGAGTACCGTGTGTAAACGAAATTCAAAGGGACCGATCGCAACATCCAAAACGTTTGTTTCATAGATAAGTAGAATTCATTTTTCTAGTATTATAAAGCTTTCAATATACTGAAACTTCATTTCACTTATTCTTTGAATGTATGTTTGCTAAACATATATGGAATTGGTTAGCTGGAATTGTTAATATTTCTTTTCAGGTTCTGGATTACAGTGATATCTGGAAAATATGCAAGAGGAACTGGTCCCCTCAATGCAAAGTGGTGATTCAAGCCAGCATAATTAATATCATATCTGCGATTTGGTTCAGAAGGAATCAAGCTAGATTTCAAGACAAGCACATCCACTGGAAAATCATCATCAACAACATTATTTCTTCGGTTCATCTATCGGGCTGCCATACATCCAAAACTTCTTCTCCAGATATGACTGAATTCAGAATTCTGAAACATTTCAGAATCAACATACACCCTCCAAATGCTCCTCAGATTAAGGAAGTGATTTGGTCCCCTCCTATTTTCAACTGGATCAAAGTCAACACAGATGGTGCTGCCATTAAAAATCCTAACAAAGCTTCTGCAGGCGGAATTTTTAGAGATAAAGATGGTTTGTGTATTGGATGCTTTGCTCAGAATCTTGGAAATGTGAATGCTTTTCATGCAGAACTCATGGCTGCTATCATTGCAATGGAAATAGCTCAGAGCAGAAACTTCAACTTCCTGTGGCTGGAAACAGACTCTCAGCTAGTATATTTGGCTCTTAAATATTCTTCAATCATCCCTTGGCCCATTAGAAATAGATGGCAAAACTGTTTGAATTATGTTAACTCCATAGGTTTCATTTTCTCTCATGTATATAGAGAGGGCAATGCATGTGCAAATGGTATGGCCAATCTTGGTTTAGCATTGCCTCTTAATTTTTTGACTTGGTATAGTTTTATCCCTGAGGTAATTAGGGGGGAGTACATCATGAATAGGTTGGGTATACCTAAGTTTAGATTTGTTAATTTCTGAAAAGGTCTTGGCCTAGTCCCCCTTTTCTTTTTGTACTCCTTTTTCTCTTTTCAATGAATTCTGGTTGATGCTCTATGCATCTTCCTTTTTGCAAAAAAAAAAAAAAAAAAAAAAGCTTTCAATATACTCTTTTATGTACTGAGTTTTAGTTTACCAGGATTTCAAATTAGTTAAATTCATTTTTTTCATGAAATTAATGTAAGTGTTAGCGTTGCTTTGGAACTCTGATCCTTAGAAATTAAAACTATTGCTTATTGATAATTATAGGTGAATTGGGAATATTAGGTCTTTGACTTTGTAGTAGGTATATATTATAATATAATATGATACTAGTACTTCTCATATTTGGGCATAAATTTGATAGGAGCTACAACACTTATGTTATCAATAATTGTTTCGAGAAGAATTAAATTAAAGTTTCATGATGATAAGTAAAGACTATGCAATTGATGAAATAGGTATGAAACCAATTAAACTTACGATGACTATATTTATATCGATATGCAGGAAATAGTCATATTATAAAATAGGTTTTAATCTATAATATCAATGATAAATAAAATAATTTATTTTGTATTGATTTGTTTTTATTTTATTATACTTGTAATTGATGAAGATGAGAAGCATATCAATCAGTTGTTCGAGTTCATTGTCACCATCGAGATCTCTTTATTCTCTTCTGTAGTGTGAAGGCTTCAACCCAGGTATGGGGTGAGGGAGAAGAGTTCGAGATCATGAGTGTAAATTAATTGGGATGAACGGGAAAGCCGTATTTCCCAAAGTTCATTCGGGGCTCACCACGACGGTTGTAGCCCTTTGAGAGAATAATTAATTAATATGCAAATTTAGATGTGGGAGGTTAAAAGAAGAATTAGGAACATTATTAAGGTGTTGCTTGATTTAAATTATGTGAATATGTGGTATTTGAAGTCATGGATAAATTTGTGGGTGCTTATGCTTGATTTGCTGCAACTATTTAGATTGATGACTTATTCAATGATTGATATAGATGTGATGTTATGTATTTGAATGTAATTATTGGTATACCACATGTATATGATAACTATTGGAATATGATTATGTGTGATTTAAAGATGTGATATTCAATGATGTGCTTCTAAATGGTCATGTGTGAATGATGTGTATTTTGCTAAACGTCTTTTTGATATTCTTAAATGTTGATTGATTATCATTTGATACTGTTATATTATGATGTTGATATGCTATGAATTAATATGTACTGTTTAATGTTGTTGATCATTTAAAAGTTTGAAGTTGCATGAGTCGGTCTAAGTTGCAAGAATTAAGAAGTTGTCCATGATTATGGAATTGTATAAGATGTTCACGTTGTTGTCTAAGTTGTAGGAAGATTGAGTCCATTGCGTGCTCATTAAAGTTGGGGGCTTTAGACCCGGCAGCCTTGTGCTCATTAAAGTTGGGGGCCCTAGGCCCGGCAGCCTTGTGCTCAAATACGTTGGGGGCTTTAAGCCCGGCAGCTTTATGCTCAAACTATGTTGGGGGCTTTAGGCCCGGCAGCTTTATGCTCAAATACGTTGGGGGCTTTAAGCCCGGCAGCTTTATGCTCACTTGTTGAAGAGCCTAATTACGCTCATATATGTTGTAGAATGGTACCACATGCATTTGCATATCAAGAAGTTTTACGATGATTTAAGTTGTTAAGTTGTTAAGAGTGCATTGTCAAGTTGAGTCGTGTTCTCAAGTCAAGTTGTTAAGTTGTGATGTTTTAACGAATTACTTTGTGATGTCTATTAATGTAATTGTGTGAGACGATGAAGGTGATTATTTGTTGATGTTCTTATGAAGATGGTTATTGGTGACTACATGTGTTGTGACTAGTTGGAATTGAATTGTGACATTGTGTTTGTGAAGTTTTTTTGGTTCTTAAGTTGTAATGATATTTTCTACTAATATAGATTGAGATGATATAGTATATTCTTCAAGGTTCTGAATATTATGTTTGTGATGTGAAACGACTTTGACTTAATTGCTTAGGTGTTCTTCTCATTTTTTTTATACTATTACATGTTCTCGGAACTCACCCCTTCGTTGTTTGTGTTTGCTGGCTTGGCCCTGCGGTTGTGAAACCGTAGTTATATAGGTTATGAGTCTTGGAGTCAAGTGCATGCCTTTCGTGAGGACTTGTCTTGTGTCGTCGGTTATTTTGGGGAAAAGCACCGCTCTGATAGTGACACGGGAAAAGGGATATGCTTACTTATTTAATTTTGCGCAAGAAAACCATTGTCTATGATGTAAAATGAAATATTTTCAAAAGAAAAAGATTCGATGTTATTATTACTATAATTTTTAATGAAGTGAAATATGAATTATGTTTGTTATGAGTCAATGTGATATCCTAAATTTTGTGGAAGAATTCCTATATCATTAGAAAAGTTTTTATTTGACACTTTCCGCTGCGAATCAAAATCTATTTTTAATTAAATAATAGAAATAATTATTCTTGGGATTTAGGGTGTCACAGAAAACATGTGAGAGGTCAAAGCACCCTTGATGACTAAGGTAAAGCACACCAACAAGGCTAGGGGCTACATCAGGTCTAAGGCGTTTGGATTGAATGGGAGAGTGGATGGTGGATTTGGCGGAAAACGACTTGGGGTTGAATGAGAAAAGAGACAAGTCTAAGACAAATGAAGTACATGATTCTAGTAAAATTAGAATTAGTAGTAGGTTTATATTTTGATAAAGATTCTAATGGTACGTGTAATATCTATTGCTTCAAATCGTCAAATTTTAGCTGTGACTTTCGATAGAATAGATATATAAGAAAAGTTTATTATGAGTTTTATTCAGATCGATGAGTTTTATTCAATTGCATCTTACATTTAGATAGCAATAAAACCACTAGATAGTTTCAAATAACATCTGATCAATTGAGTTCAGCAATCTTAGTATCAATCTCTTTCAGTTTCTTATCAACCACCTCAGCAAAGTCATTCGAATCTTCAGCAGTCTTCAAGTTGGCTAGCATATCGGGGTTGTGCAAGCACCCCATCATAAGAAGATTCAGCTCATTCTCACGATTTTCCTGTCTTTGCCTTTCCAATTGGCCCATAGCTTCAGCAATCCTCTGGAGGATGGAATTCTGTTGGTTCACAAAATTCATTTCATCTATAACAGATGAACTCGTATTCCCCTCAATCACTTGGTTGGCTACCTGTGGATCATGCGAGGCCTATTTATTAGGTAAAAATATTGGAAATTATAACAATTACTGAAATATCATAAACATTTGTGATTTTCTCACCTTCTTTGAGCCACCCATCTTTCTTTTAGGACCGACAGGTTTTTGCTTCTTCCCAGTCATGATCACTCACAATTGAAAATAAAGTAACAAAAAACCAGATTTTTTGCCTGTGTTATTTCCGTTGATCGGTACGGCTTTTATAGGGATATATCTACTACCTCATTAAGTTTTTGTTTGGACAATAGATATATTTTCCATTTTAAAAAGAAAGATATTTATGAATATATTATTCACCTATTTTTTTAGAGACTATTTGCATATTTTATAATATCTATGTTTGTGTGTTATATTAAAAACTATAACTTTTTCAACAAAAAAAAAAATTGACTTTTTTTCTTTAATTTTTTTAGGAAAAAATAACTTTTTCCTTAAATACATGTTTATATATTTTCATTAGAAAGTTTTCTAATATTAAGGAAATTGTTTTCAACTTTTTAAATTTTTTAGGAAAAAATAACTTTTTCCTTAAATACATGTTTATATATCTTTATTAAAAATATAGATATACATTAAATTTCTTATATTATATTAAGTATTTATTTAATTTAATAATTGTTATTATAATATCTAAAAAATTAATTGAAATATTAATTGTTGATTAATTAAAGGGATGTCACGTTGAATGTAATTAAGTTGATAAACATTTTTTTACATAATATATTTTATTTTGGAATAAATCAACTCTTTTACAATATATATTATTATCCACTAGCGAAAAAACGGACACTCTTTTATAAATTATATCGATTTTTTTATGAAATTTTGATTTTGATTAAAAGTAAAAAATAAGTGTTTTTTGCTTTTAAGTTATAACAAATCAAACTAACCATGGTCCTCGTGAGCTTAGCTCAGTTAATAGGGACAATGCATAATATATGCAAGGTTCGGGGTTCAACCTCGACCACCACAAAAAAAAAATTCAAACTATCATGATTATCTATTTCAATTACACCAAGAATATAACAAACAAATATAATCTAAATCTTTTTTTTTTAATGACACCAACAACAATCTTTATTATAAAAAAAAAGTTATTTAAGGGTATAATTGAAATAATAAAAATATTAAGTAAGTTATACTCATATAGTTTGTTACATTTTTTTAATGATATAAAAGGAAAAAAAAACTTGACATAAATATTTGTATTATAAAACAAATTGTTTAAGGGTATAATTGAAATAATGAAAACGTAAGTATAGATATATTCATCTTGTTTGTTGCATTTTCTAAAGGATAAATATGAGAAGAAATGACCTGAACACCAAGGGTACAAGCATTATGCCATATGTTCCTAAGCGCCGGCGGTAACGTATGCAACCAAACTGAATCCTGAAATGAATGCCCCATATAAGCCAATCTATCGGCGCAGCAGTTACCTTCGCGGTAAATATGTGAAGAGATGACCTAAGCACCAAGGGTACAAGCATTATACCATCTGTTCCTAAACGTTACCGGGACTAAATAAGCGTTCCTAAAAATCATCAGGGCACTGGTGGAGTCGCTCTCTAGCCAAATATTCATCCACCCATTGTGAGCTGCGTACTCAATGGCAAAGATGAAACCAAGAATCTCAGAGTGAAAAACAGAGGAATTACCAAGGTTACACGAGAAGACCACGATTATCTATTTCAATGATACCAACAATATAAACAAAATATAATCTAAATTCTTTTTTTAATGACAACAACAACAATCTTTATTATAGAAAAAGTTGTTTAAGGGTATAATTGAGATAATAAAAAAGTAAGTATAGTTATACTCATTTAGTTTTAACAGCATGCATAACATTGCATAAGAACTAAAATAAAAAGAATTAAAGAATGATAACTTTTGAGTAATTCTTTTCTTGTTGGTAGCATATGTCTTGTACAATTTATTTTATAATATTAGTTGACCCCTTACACCAACATTTTAGGTACCAAAGAAGAAATGAAGTATGCTTTGGTGTTCTTGCTTGAAGCGCGTACAGGGATAAAATTGGGTTTTTGATTTAATTGTAATTTTTAAAATGTTTGAATGACGTTTATTTTAAGAGCTTTAATAAGAAATGTTATTCAAGTTTTTCTTATAAGGAGAATTAGGCGTAAAGTCTTGGATCAAAATCCAGGACGTTACAGTTTAAATCTACTTTTTAACATTTGATGAAATAATTAACTTAAAAAATCTGAATTAATTTGTAGGCTTTTTATTATAAAGAACTATATTATAGTATATTATAAAGAATCCAAAAAAAATTTGTCTAAAACAAAATTTGTTTAATGAATCCAAAAAAACAAAATTTGCTTATAAATGTGACCGGAGAAAATATGGTTCCATCCTACAGGTTCCCCTCCAAAAGTTCCCTAACTCAAAAGACATTGGAATTCCAAGGAGTTCTGTGTTGGGTCATCCCCCCACCTTTATTAATGATCCACTTTGCATGATGTATGCTCCTACAGTAAGATTGGGTCTATGGCCAATTGGAGCATTAAGGACATCTGAGTTACGAAAATATCTATATTTAAGGCATTTTGCTAATAGGGTGTTAGGGTTGGTATGAATCCGCCATACCTATTTGGTCATTAAAATCTATGTTCTAAATCTCATGCCTAGCTCCATCAAGATCTCTCCATACTAGCCCACCAAAAACTGCAAATGAAACTAAAGGAAAGAGGAAACAACTCCTAACATAGATCGATATAGTCTGGGCCACAGCCTTAATGAGTATACTGCTTGCAAATTTTGTCTGGAATTTTGTTATATTTTAACTAATGTATCTTTTTATTTGTTAGACATCCATTATTAATGCATCACCTTAATTTAATGAAATCACATGGAGGAAACCTGTATTTTTTTGACAGCAAATATAAACATGGTGGAAACCTAGAAATTACGACACTTTTTATTTTTCTATTTAATTTTTTTTCCTTAAAAATTAATTAAATTATTGTTTAAAAAATAATGTTTTATGAGTCAACTATTGTAACATTTTTTTTTAAAATGAAAAGAGCATGTTTGTAGCATTTTCACTAATAATAAGAGTGAGATACACAATAATAAATATTGGGACTAGCTGATAATGCGGCAATCTCAGCAACGATGTGAGCTGCCTCATTTGTTTGTCTCCTGTTAAATTTGACGTTAAAGAACCCACTTGGGTTGGCCTAGTGGTATTGGCTTGGGACCTGGGAGTGTGCTCCTCCTCAAGGTCTCAGGTTCGATTCCCTCTGGTGTCAATTTAGGTGGGTTAGTTTAGCTTCTTCAAAAAAAATATTCCCTATGGTGTCAATTTAGGTGGGTTAGTTTAGCTTCTTCAAAAAAAAAATTAAACGTTAAAGTTTGAGTGTGTCGAAGAGACTTTGACATGCTGAAATCACTTGGCCAAATTATGTAACATCAACCCGGCGATAGTGGAAGGCGTATGTTGTAATCTTCAAATCCAAGGTGAAATTAAAATTGTCAAATTGCATGTCACTTAGCCGTTATAAAGCGTGGAAAAATCCTAGAGCTTCTCCTACGACAAGAGAAGACATAGGAGAGATAGATACAGTTTTAGCCAGCACAAAGTCTAACATTTTTAAAACTAATAATAATAATAATAATAAAATACATAGTAAATATGTTATTATATTTTCCCTTTATTATATTTCAATGGGCTATCATTTTTTTGTCAAATAGCCTAACGGCTAGAATTTCACATTCTAACATGAAATATAGGTTCAAAAACCGAAGTTCAAACCTCAACATTTATATATAGAGTCAGGATCCGTTGACACGAGGTGTCAACGAATTCGTTGACACCAAATCTCAACCATCAATCTCATTTAATCCAACGATTCATATTTATTTACTTGAAATCTCACATGATCACTGCTTCACTTAATCTTTGCTTTGCTTTGCCCGATTCCTGCATCACACAATTTCAAGTTTCATGGATCTTTGTTATCTCTCTCCTTTTTCTAGATTTCAACCTCCCTACCATCAATCTCTTATTCCAAATAAAAATTACATCTTCTCCATTTCAATCCAATCTAAAATTTGGGAATTCTAGTAACGAGGGAGAATTGTGATTTATTCAACAAATTCCAGAAGATTGATCAATATAATAATAGTATGTGATTTATTCAACAGAATTCATCAAAATTTGCCCAATTACATTTTTTCCTAGCAGGTGTAGCAACGAGCATTTGTTAGTTAGAAACATGAATGAATTTGTATACACGTGATTTGTCAAAAGGAAAATTATATGGTGAAGTCATGAAAATGACTTTTTTGGTCAAGTTAACACTATAACATCAAAATTGTAGTGAGTAACACCCCCACTGTTTGTACAATGGCATCAAAAGTTCAGTCCCCATAGTATTATCAATTCATCAGATTAACAAGACTACATTTGATCTAATTATATCCTACCTTGTTTTAAGTGTAACACCCCACAAAGTGTAACACTTAAGACTATCACATAATATCATCAACTCTGCTTGCATGTTAAAGATGCCAACGAAAAAAGAGTACATGTAAGTCCAAGATGTTGCAAGCATTACTAGATGAATTACTATTGATCATTAATCAATAATCAACAATTTAGAAATGAATCAAACATTAAGATCAAAATTAACTTTTCCAAAAAAGTCAGTTTCCTAACTGCACCATAGAAGCTCCCTTGTCAAAATTATGATTGATCAATATAGTGGATTATTTTAGAGACTCAATTGCCAAACCTAAAATCCCACAAATACAATAAAACTCATCAAAAACACCCCTAGAAGATTCACTACCTTTGTCCCATGTTGCTATTGTTTTCATAAATTTTGGTATAATATATCTTTATGGCCTGGAATCCATACGAGAAATTAACTAAGTGGGGATAGAGATTCTTACAAGAATAATATTAACACGGGTGAGTGTGGCATCATCGAAAAAATAATAATTCCACAAGAAAAAAACCATGTTTTTTGATGATTGAAAAAATTATAGCATGTGATTAGAGAAAGGATACTCAAAAAATAGAAACCTGAATTCATTATGAGTGGTTGGATTAAATAAGATTGATGGTTGAGATTTGGTGTCAACGAATTCATTGACACCTGGTGTCAACGGATCCTAACTCTTATACATATTATGCAATGTACATACGCAAGGTTGGCCCTCAGGGTGGGGTGGATGGGAGGGGCGGCAACTCAAGACACTATTTTTTTAGCGGCACTAAACTTATTGTTTACTTAATAGTTAGTACTATGTAGATATATATTTGTTAACTCGCTTTAATTAATTCTATTAAAAATATAATTCTAGACAACATTATTTATGAATTAATCTTTTGCAACAAAAAATTAAAAGAACACAATTTATTGATTCACACGTAGCACCAAAAATCTTACGCCTAACCATATTCATATCAACTAAGTAATGTCCACGGATATATCTATTTTTCTTTTTTGTTGATGGAAATAGGCTGTCACATCTTAGACATAAGGAAAAAATTGGATCATATATCCGTGGCTGCTCGTGAAATTAAGACCCCCTATCTATGCCATGTGCATAACAGCAGAAGGAATTAATAAAATTATTTTGTATGTCCAAACCTTAATTGCAGGATACACATTATGACATTATTGAATTAAATTCTTTGTTATATCCATAGTCAATGGAAAGCTAAGCCTCAACCATCAATCCTTCATTCCAAATAAAATAATAATAATAATATACAACCTGTCTTATAATTTTTTTGTTCACACCATTCTCAATAGTGTATATAGAAGAGAACATCGATGTGAGCCTTAGAATTTGTGGAGCTATGGAACAAAAACCAGGAGAATTAGGATCCTCTCTTGTTTTTCCTTCTGTGAAAGAATTAAGCAGTGTTCCAGAGAGATATGTGCGTAAGGATATTGACTACCCTACAATTGTGTCTAACACAGATTCTTTGCCACAGCTTCCTGTCATTGACCTTAGCAAATTATTGTCTGAAGAAGTGAAAGGTCCTGAATTGGAGAAGCTTGATATTGCATGCAAAGAATGGGGTTTCTTCCAGGTTAGTGTAATTTCATGTTTGTTTGCTCAACTAGCAATGTTGTTATTTGACTTATTGTTAGGTTAGACATTTAAACTTAAGGGTTTGTTTAAGTTTTAGGTGATGTATGTTATTTCATCTATAGATGAAGATGAAATTTATGAAGTTTTAGGTTTTGTTTAAGTTTTCTATCAAAAAAAAAAGGTTTTGTTTAAGTTTTTTTTTTTTATGTGATTCTATTTTTGCAGGAGTGGTTTTAAGGAGAGTTTTTTTGCCTAATAATTTATTATATATAAACATTGAATTTCAACAATTAAATTGTTAAATCAAAAGTTCTTATTTAGTAAAATAACTCTACAATTTTGTTGTAAAATTTGTAAACTATTTGACATTTCATTAAAAAAAATCGCATAAAAAGTTTTTTAAGTCAACTATAAGATTATATTGTTATAAACTTTTAATTTATATAAAATTTTGTGTGTTTGATGATTGATAATTTGATATAATATGACAACAATTACATTTTTGTGTGTTTTTTGATGGTAAAAATTCTTAAATGTTTTAAAAAAATCGAGAATTTCAAATATGACCTAAAAATAATAATTTTGAATTCCTTATGTGCTTTATAAAATATAAATCTCAAGTTGGTCCTTATAGGTTTTAAAAATTTACACATTAATACCTGTTTATTTTTTGAAATTTACAAATTGGTCCATATATTTTTCAAATTTTTTAACTTTGTCCCTCTTTTAAATTTCAAAAAATTGCAAAATATGTAGTCCTATAAATTTTCAAAATTAGAAATCAATTCCTATAAATTATCAACAAACATTAATTTGATCCCTATAAATTATCAGGAAACTTTATATTAATTGATCCAACAAAAAACAAATGAAGGGACTTGACAAAAAATATGAAGGGAATTCAATTGAGACATGTAAATTTTTTAGAGTTCTAATTTTTCGAAAAATTTCAATTACTCTATCCAAGCACATTCTTTTTTTTTTTTTTTTGGTCAAGCTATCCAAGCTCATTCTAAACGACAGTTAAAAGAAATCGAGGCTAAAATTAAGAGAATAATTTTGATATAAGGTCAATGTAAAACTTTTTAGACTGCAATTCAGTTATATATATATATATATATATATATATATATATATATATATATATATATATATATATATATATATATATATATATATATATATATATATATATATACACTATCCATTTGTATGACTATTATGTTAGATGTGATGATTGATAAAAAAAAATAGAGTTGGATATGATGAAAAGCAAATATTTTTTAAAGATCAAATGATTATATGATTGAGTGACTATAAAATACATACACAAAGTCGGTAAATACAAATGAATTAAATAAAATTGTGTATTATATTTATTGCACCAAACATGGAGTAATGTAACACAATAAAATTGTGGTTATGTGTAACAGCTGATTAATCACGGACATAGCATGGAAATGCTAGAAGATGTGAAGATAGGTGCTCGAGAACTTTTCAATCTTTCAATGGAAGAGAAAAGTAAGCTTTGGCAAAAACCAGGAGATATGGAAGGGTTTGGTAAAATGGTTGATGTGTATGAAGATGAACCATTAGATTGGGTAGATTTGTTCTACATTTTCACACTTCCTTCCCACTTAAGGAAGCCTCACTTGTTCCCTAATTTACCACTGCCATTTAGGTGTTTTTCTATCTTCATTTCCCTTTTTTCAATATAAATATGTTTTTCATTAAACAAAATTAGTTGTTTGTTTATTTTATTATTTTAAGAGTTTAATATTACCATGGTAAATATTTGATTATTTAGTTTATAAAGATAAAATATCAAATTATGTTTATCACGATGTTATGTGAAAATATTTTTTTTAATTGATTCACGCACTCTACAATGTTACTGAAATAAAATGATATATGTCGGTGGATTTTTTATCGGATTATTTTTGTTTTAACCCTTCGATTTTTAGATCAAATGATATAATTTTTCCTCTTCCACCCCATGCACAAATTCACTTTGTCTATTTGCTGAAAATTACATTGCATTGATAATAATTAGTTAATATTGGTTGATACAGGGAAAATTTTGAGGCTTATTGTATAAAGAATAGAGAACTTGCCATGAACATTTATGTTCTTATAGGGAAAGCACTTGGTATAAACTCAAATGATATTATAGAGTCATTAGGAGAAGGAGGCCAATCAATTAGGGTCAACTACTATCCTCCTTGCCCTAAACCAGAGAATGTCCTTGGCCTCAAGGCTCATACTGATGGGTCTGCCCTTACCATCCTTTTCCAAAACAATGAAGTGGAAGGACTCCAAATAGGGCTGGAAATGAGTCGAGTCGAGTCGAACTTGTCTGAGCTCGACTCGACTCGATAAGAATTGGTTCGGCTCGAAACTCGACTCGAGTTCGTGACGAATCTTTTTCTTAGCTCGAATTCGACTCGTTTCAAGTTCGTGAACAGCTCGGTTCAGCTCGTTAGGTTCAGTTCGTTTGCTCGAATCACATAATTTAATATTTTTTTTATAAAAAAAAATGTCATTTTTTTATCCTTCAAAATATAAAAAAATGGATATTTTGGTAGTTTTAGATTAGATGATATTTTGGTATAATTGCAAAATGGATATTGATATTTTTCGATTCGAAAGTGTTTTGATTGTTGGGTGGGCATGAAAAATCACAATTGCAAGATCATAACAATATTTAAAAACTTAAAAAAAGTAACCAAATAAAGACATCGAAACAATATGAAGAAACTATAAATTATAGTTAGAGCAAAACTATACATATGAAATTGAGAGTGACAAATCATAATACTACTAAAACTAGCAAATCGAGAGGAAATGATAGGAGTTTTTCTCTCCCGAGCATTGTGTTTTTTCAAATGACAATTTTTTTTTACTATAAGATCTATAATCAGCATTTTTTTTTACAATACTCTACAATGGCATTGCTTTAATGCTTAACTATAAGGTATATTATAGATCTTATCTTAAGAAAAAGGTATATTTGAAAGAAAAAAAATGAAACAATAGAGAGGAAAAGGCAGCTATAACCATCAGAACTCAGAAGGTGAAGCGGTGTAGAAGAATATATAGACAACAATAAGTCAATAACCATCAACAAGCGGTGTAGAAGAATAGGCAGCACAAGGGATGAGACTAGCAGTCTAGCACCATGGATAGAAACAGTAGTGTTGAGCCATATTTGCAAAAGTTATTTTTTGCTGCATTTGAACGACATGGAGATGAGGAGTTGATGAATTGCCTTTTTGCATTCCACTTTGATTTGGAGAAAAGGACAGAGAAAATTTTATTTTAATGGAAAGGAGGGTCAAGATGAGAATAAAGGTTCACGTCTAGGATAATGGTGCATAGTTAATAGCATCATTATTATTTTTTATTTGGGAACGAGAAGTTAAAAAGACTCTTCCTTCAAAAAAAAGTTAACAAGACTCTAAGAAAATTATCAAGTAGGTTTAAAAAAAGTTGAAGTTATCTTTTATAAAAAAAGTTAAATTTAAGGTATATAATTTTAAAAAAAAAAATTAATTTAAGTATTATATATATAATCGAGTCGGTTCATGAACCAAACGAGTCGAACTATGTATAGTTCAAGTTCGGCTCGTTTAATTAACGAACTTAATTTTCAGTTCATGTTCGGTTCATTTGGTTCATGAACCAAGTTCAACGAATCAATTCTCGAATCGAGTTTCGAACTATGTTCGAGTTGGCTCGGTTCATTGCCAGCCCTAACTCCAAATAAAAAAAGATGGAACATGGATTAGTGTTAAGCCTCTCCCAAATGCTTTCATCGTTAGTATTGGAGATGTTTTGGAGGTAAGTGATTCATATTTTATATGTGGAATGAAATTAATTTTAGAATCATAAAATTAATTGAGTATTTGCATATTTTGCTTCTATTAAGAAAAAATAATTCTTACTCAAAAATGGCTTTCTAACTTTTTTTTTTTTGACTAAAAAAATGGATTCTAACTTAAACATCAGTATTAGGGTTTTCATTGGGAGGAAACAATAACTTCAAAAAACAGTCATTTCATCTAGTGTAGCTCATCAAGCCAAACTACAAAAACAGGTTCACTAGGGTAACATGTATGCATATGATGGTTGTTCTTTTGACCTCCCTATTTGCTCAAAAGTCTATAAAACAATGTTCACAGATATCTACCGAGAGGTTTATAAAACAACTAAAGTCATTCAAAGTTACGAAACGAATGGCTTTAGGCCAAAAGATAAAAACCTTAGGTATATTAGACACATTTTTGGACCCAACTCAAACTAAAAAGTAAAAACACACAAGTCCACTCTGAGTTTCCCTAAAAAAAAAAAAATAGTCCACTCTGAATTAGTCTTAACCATAATTTTACCAAACAAATATCTTATTTCTCTAAAATTTTGCATAAAATATGGACTTAGTCTACACCTAACCAAAATGGCTTTATTTTTTGGGCATCTATAATGGAGGGTCAAAACTGATATCACCATTTTGTGTATATATCATAATTTATCGTGGAATTAATTATTTATTTTTTTAGGGAATTAATATATTCTAATGTCATCTTTGTAACAGATAGTGACAAATGGTATATATAAGAGCACGACACACAGAGCTATAGTAAACTCACAAAAAGAGAGGCTATCCATAGCAGCATTTTACGGCCCAGAATGGAGTGCAAATATAAGTCCAATATCATCTCTTGTAACTCCAGAAACACCAGCATTGTTTAAAACAATTGGTGTAGCAGATTTCTACAAGGGGTTACTTTCACCAGAAAATCATGGGAAATCATACATACATGATGTTTTGATGATCCAAAATGAAGACATCAAAGACTAGCTCATGGAAAGTGGAATTGAAGAATTTGTTTGTTTGGTAAAGATATTCAATAAATAATAATGCAATTCTTGACTTTGGGGGAAAACTAATTAGTAATTTTATTCAATTCTTTATAATGTAATTAAGAAAATAATTGTGTTTCTTTTTTTTTTTAATAAAAAATAATTGTGTTACTTAATATGTTAGTTTCTTTTATTAAATTTTTATGGAATTTTGTTTATTCGGGATGACGAGGATCGAACCTACAACAACTAGTTCTTACATGACCAATGTTGAGGTGTGATAATGGCGAAATTTGTTTTATGATATTAAAAATATTTTTTTTTGTACAAGGTGATGTTAAAAAATAATTCATTAAAATGGTATCTGAATTAGTTGAATGATACATTTTTTTTGATGCCACTCTATTATTCCAACAAAAAGAAACATTAGAGATCACTTAATATCATAATATGGAATTAGTTGAAGGATACAATTTTTTTTTATTATATTTGAATTGAGAGAAAATATTCAACAATTAAAGTTGGAGTCTGATGACGCAAGATAAATTTAATAAAATATATTTTGATAGATAAATACAAAGATACAAACTAATGTTCCTAATAAGATAGCCATGACTTCATCATCATCCAAACAAGAGTGGCCAATTGGTAACTGTTAACAAAGGATACATCCAGAACGAGTTTTCCTACTTGCCCTGATTATTTAAATATATACGTGGTCATGCTCACACTTTGTCGTTGCTCATTAGATAAAATAAAGAGGAATTATTTAATAGAAAAAGGTCATGCTCACACTTTGTCATTGCTCATTAGATAAAATAAAGAGGAATTTTGTAACAAAAAAAAAATAAAGAGGAATTATTTAATAGAAAGAAAGAAAAAAAAAAAGCAAAAACTCAATTGATTAATGAGTTTTGGTTAAAGGTTAATAATTTAGAGAATTCAAATTCGAACACTGATTAAAATAATTATTGATTAAATTTTACTTTCTTCTAGATCAAACTTTGAATTATCAAAGTTACTTTCTCTAAACAGTAGGATTGTGTTTGTTTAAAGTTACAAGATTCACGCATTCAAGAAGTCGGTATGACCGATGGATCAAAATTGGATGGTTCATATTTCAAGCTAGTATATTTCTATTTTAAAAAATGAAAGGTTGACATCAATTTCGATTGTCCAATTTCAATCCAACAACTATGGATATTCTAATCTAAATGCATGAATGCATCAAATTATAATGATCACAATAAATCTCAATTATAAAAAAAAAGTGCAAGGTTGAGACGCAAAACATAGATATTTATACTATATATATAATGACAATATATAGGTATATTATGGACCAAGCCCACAAAGTATGGAATGCTCCTTTAGTTTATATTTATATCTTATTTGATCAAAATACTGCTCATTTGATTGTGAATACCCCCTTCACCCTTTAGTCACAGAGGATAGATTGGTTTAGATGACTGAGAAAAATGGTAGGTATTTCGTTTGCGGTGCTTATAGAATATGTATGAATGAAATTGTTGACAATACTCATTTGCATAAATAGGGTCGTTGGAATTTAATTTGGAACATGAAAGCTCCCAACAATGTGTAGGTGTGTCTTGTCCAACCGAATGTGTAATTTTTGGAAATAATTAAGAGGACAACATTCATGTTTTATTGGAATGTCTGATTGTCGTGCAAGTTTGGCGTGTGGTGAATTCATGGGATAATTAAGATTGACAGGGCGCTTCATCAAGATTATAATATGGATTATGTTATTTTTACTTAATTTGTTGCAACAAGTTACTCTAATGTAGAATGAACATTTTGTAGCAATAATTGGAGCCTATGAAAACACAAAAACTTGAAACGTTGGCAACAAACTGATGAGACTAATGTGCGGGTTATATAGCGTGCAAAGTAGTTGATGGAAGAATGGAGACGTGATCAAATTATTCGCTCAAGCAGTGCAACTCCCTCTACTTCTGATCCACATGGGCAGTCTTTTATAGCTTCTCACCAATGGGCAAAAATTGGCCCTTCGAAGGTATAAATGCAGAATATATTTCTCGTTCTCCTTGTTGCTCAACAACGTAGGACTTAGAGATGAAGAGGGAAACTTTATGATTGCAAAAACTACTTGGTTCTCCCCATTTTGTGACGTCGATGCAACAAGTTTATTTACGACACTTGATTGGGTGGCAAACCTTCAGTTCGATAATGTAGATTTTGTGTTAGATTCTAAGAAGGTTGTTATTCTTTTAGGACATATATTGATGATGTCTTTGAGTTTGGTTGTATTATATATGTCTGTCAGCAGATCATTCAAAACAATTTTCAAAACTCTCATGTCGAGACAATGAACCGAACCAACTCGACAATAGTTCAGAACTCGATTTGACAATTAACTCGTTGAACTTGGTTCATGAACCAAATGAGCAACACTTGAGATGAAAATATCTGTGTTTCTTTTTTTTTTAATAAAAAATAATTGTGTTTCTTAATATAGTAGTTATTTTATTAAATTTTTATGGAATTTTTTTTATTCAGGATGTCGAGGATCGAACCTACAACAACTAGTTCTTACATGACCAATGTTGAAGTGTGATAATGGCAAAATTTGTTTTATGCTATTAAAAATAATTTTTTGTACAAGATGATATTAAAAAATAATTCATTAAAATAGTATCATATTTTTCACCATTAAAATAGTATCTGAATTAGTTGAATGATACAATTTTTTTGATGCCACTCTATTATTCCAACAAAAAGAAACATCAGAGATCACTAATATTGAATTAGTTGAAGGATACAATTTTTTTTATTGTATTTGAATTGAGAGAAAATATTCAACAATTAAAGTTGGAGTTTTATGATGCAAGATAAATTTAGTAAAAAATATTTTTCTATATAAATACAAAGATACAAACTAATGTTTCTAATAAGATAGCCACGACTTCATCATCATCCAAATAAGGGTGGCCAATTGTTAACTATTATAAAGGATACATCCAGAAAGAGTTTCCTACTTGCCATGATTCTTTAATCATACACGATGTGGTCCTGCGCACACTTTGACATTAGATAAAATAAAGTGGGATTATTTAATTAAAGCAAAAACTCAATTAATTAATGATTTTTAGTTAAAGATTTATCATTTAGAGAATTCAATTTCCAACATTGATTAAATAATTATTGATTAAATTTTACTTTCTTCTAGGATAAATTTTGAATTATCAAAGTCGCTTTCCCTTAACAGTAGGATCATGTTTGAGTAAAGTTACAAGATCCACGCATTCACGAAGTTAGTATGATTGATAGATCAAAATTGGACGGACCATATTTCAAGCTTAGTTTTTTCCTATTAAAAAAAAATTAAAGGTTGATACCAATTTCGATTGTCCAATTTCGATCCAACAACCATGGATATTCTAAATGCGTGAATGCATCAAATCATAATGATCGCAATAAATCTCATTTAAAAAAGTGCAAGGTTGAGACCCAAAACGTAGATATTTATACTATATATAAAGAGAATATGTATTATAGACCATGCCAACAAGGTATGGAATGCTCCTTTAATGTATAACTTATTTGATCAACATACTGTCATTCGATTGTGAATACCCCCCTTCATCCTTTAGTCACAAAGGATATATTGGTTTGGAAGGCTGAGAAAGGTATCGCAGTGCTTACGGAATATGTATGAACGAAATTGTTGACAATACTCATTTGGATAAACTAGGTCGTTGGGATTTAATTTGGAACATCAAAGCTCCCCCTAAGATCAAAATTCTCTTGCGCCGAGTGTGTCGGGGTTGTTTTCCCAGTCGAGCATAGCTTAGTAGTAGAGGTGTGTCTTGTTCAACCGAATGTGTAATTTGTGGAAATAATTTTGAGGAGACATTCATGTTTTACTGGAATGTTCGAGTGTCGTACAAGTTTAGTGAGCAGTGAATTTATGGGATAAGACTGACAGTGTGCTTAGTCAAAATTATAATATATATTAATATATTCTGTTATTTTTACTTTGTTGCAACAACTTAATCTAATGCAAAGTGAACATTTTCCAGCAATACTATGGAGCCTAGAAATTGCAGAAACCTGAAACTTTGGCAACAAATTGAGGAGACTAATGTGCATGTTATAAAGTGTGTGAAGCAATTGATGGAAGAAAAGAGACGTGCGCAAATTATTCGTTTAGGTAGTGCAACTCCCTCTTATTAATATCCACAGAGGTCATCTCTTACAACTTCGCACCGATGGGCAAAACCAGCCCCAAGAAGGGATAAAAACTACTTGGTTCTCCCCGCTTTGTGATGTCGATGCAGGTGAAGCGATTGGTTTATATACGACACTTGATTGGATGGCAAACCTTCAGTTCGATAATGTAGATTTTGTGTTAGATTATAAGAAGATTGATGATTCTTTTAGGACATGTAATGATGATGTCACTATGTTTGGTTCTATTATATTTTTCTGTAAGCAGTTCCTCTAAAACAATTTTCAAAACTCTCATGTTGAGTTTAACCAGATACAAACTTACTATTTTTTGGAGACGTAAGCAAAATTGTTATCACTTTTCTATACAAAATAAAGTTGTTCATCATCCTTCACATGGACGGAGCTACGTTCAGACTTGGTGTGGCTGATGTATTTTCATTTTATTTTTTGTTCATCGTTGCCATCTTATTGCTGCTGGATTTTGATTTGGTTTTCGGTTTGTCGTTGTCAACTTACTGCTGCTCGATTTTGATTTGGTTTTCTGTTCATGGTTGCTGTCTTTTGATTTGCTTTTCTCTTCATCGTTGTCGTCTTTATGCTACTGGATTTTGATATGGTTTTCGGTTCATCGTTACCGTCTTACTGCTGCTAGATTTTGATTTGGTTTTCTGTTCTTGGCTGTTGTCTTTTGAATTTTTTTTGTTCGTGTTTGATGTCTTACTGCTACTTTAGATTCAGTGTTTTGTTTTATTGTTGTTTAAGAGATTTTCGCTTAGTTGCTCATGTGTTTTCTTTATTTGACCTTTTGTGCCTTTGCTTTTGTATTGGAAAGGGAGTAGTGGTGGTTATTACGGACCTTTTGTATCTTAATTTCTCTCTTTTCCCTGCATGTCTTATGCTGAGTTTTATCAATTTAATTTTCTTAGTTTTTTTTTTAAAAAAAAATCATTTTATTTTATTGCTGAAGAGAAACAAGGTTGATCATTTTTATAAATATTTATATTTATTGGTGATGCATATTATAAACATTCATTCTTATACATTGGTGATGCATATCATTGAAAAGTTCTTAAAAAGATACGATGGGAAAATTGATGCAGGGGAAAAAGAAGTAAAACTTCCAAACAAACTTACTCTCAATTCAATACACAAACACTATCCCACATAAACCAAAATCAAGCCCTTATCCATAGAGGCATTTGTTCCATAGTTAAAGAAGCATAAAAAATAAAGATAAAAAGTTACACAATATATTTCAAATAAAACTAGTTACAAACCCGTGCTTCGCACGGGGTGGATTACTTTTTTCCGGATAATTTTATTTGCAAAGACATATTTGTTAACGCTTAAAAGTAAACTGATTCTAAATATATATATTACATGCATATAAATATAAATTCTCACAATTAAATCCATTTAATCATATTTGACATCTTTGTCAAGAAAAGTATAAATCTCACATTCTTTGAACAGATTTGGAAACAATTTACCTTAATCATACATCCTTCCCCGATAACACTATCAGTGATATCAGCATCAAGCATCTTCGACGGAGGCAAATATCGCGGTTGAGTGTAAATTGAAAATGATCGATCATAGAAAAACATGGTTCTTTTGCAGAATTTTTAGCCAAAGTCCATGACATTATATTGATTATAGCACATAAGCAAGGCTGGTTTTTATTTGATTTACACACATGGAAGAGGAAGGAAAGAACCAATAGCAATGTTTGTGGCAATGTAAACAAACTCAACAGACATGTTTATCTTTAAAATTGAGATTTTCTCGGTTTGTGCTATATTATGAAATAAATGACATCTTGAAATTAAGATAGAGACATAACTGAGATATTGTTAGATAATACTCCCTCCGTTTCAAAATGAGTGTCGTTTTAGGTGTTTACACACGTATTAAGAAATGCAATGATTAAAAGAAAGAGAATGGTTATTTTACCAAATTATCCTTATTAACTATTGGTTAGTTTTAAAAGTAATACTTTGGAAGTAGTGTGCAGAGTATTAATTAGAGGGTACAATTGAAAAGAAAAAGTTGTTATTGCATTGGAAACTGAAAGCGACATTCATTTTGAAACAAATTTTTTTGGCTAAAGCGACACTCATTTTGAAACGGAGGGAGTATCAAATATACCCTAATTTCAAGGTTTTATTATCACCAGTCCTGCTTTACTTTTTAAGCTTTTGGAGGATAAAAAATTAAACTCTGATTTTATCTCATTCTGCTCTCAACTGGCGATAACGTGAGATTCACATTTTTGTATGATTTTTATATGATGCGAGCTCAAAGTTAAGAGATACAACTACATATTTAAGAATAATTTCATGTTATTGTACTAAACATAGACATATTTTTCAAGCATCCAAGGAGTAAGTTTTCGTTAATTAATGGCTAAATCAAAATGTTTGTTCACGAAACAACTCTAACATGCACAAAGATGGTGAATCAGTCCAAAAGATATTGGCATAGATGAACAATATTTGCAGCATCACTTGAAACATAAAGACACAGCTAGGCTTTAGATAACTATTTATTCATTCTTTTGGTGCAAGCAGCATATTGAACATGGAGTTTTGCACACAAGGATGCAATGAATGATAAACTTTTTTATTTTCTCTTTCAAATATGTCTTTAGTTCATGTAAATATATCACCCTTCTGGATTTAGCCTAAAAAAAAATACAAGTAAGTTTAATTAATAAACAAAGTATAACTTTCCAATGGATCTAATGTTGTAGGAGTGAAACAAAATCTCTAGATTTACACTATCCAATTGTTGATAGTTAAGCTATCCTTGCAAACAATTTGTCTCACACTTGCTTGTTTCATGTTTTTCAATCATTATAGTATCAAATTCGATATGTCTTCTTCATTCGAAAAATTTAAGAGCAAAACTTAGTGTGGCAGCATAGTGAGAATATATTCCCTCAATTTTGGAGGGCAAAGAGGCCTTTCTTTTGGATTTTGTATCATGATCCTGACATATAAGTGTAACTTGTTTGAGCTCCAATCTTAAGCTCAACAATTTTCGCTGTAACAAATATATTAAGAAAAACTTATCAGATATTCAAAGTAGTCTACTAAGCTAAGATGCAAAAACAGGGTAACAAAAGTAAATATATAAATATCAAGCACACCTGTAAGAAATCCTATGACAGGTATACGTTCCAAAACTTTCTCCGTGCTTTCGAGTTTTCGCCTGAAAAATTAGGCAGGCTTTCAGTATTATTTCTTTTCCTACTTAGAAGTCGCATATTGCAAAATGTGAGGTTTACAAAAAGTGAAAGGAAGCATTAAAGATGTGAGAGCAGAATGTGAAATATTTTTCCTATGAGCATATTAATGAGATAAAATATGAGCATATTAATTACTTTCAGTGAAAAATCCAACGTATAAATAAGGTGTTGCGGCCTATGGCAGATGTGTGGTGGATATAGCAGGCATTGCAGATGCAGCCTACGGAAGAGATGGCACACAATCTGCCATGTCATAATGCTATAGCGTTACATGGCAACAATTCAACAACACTGAAACTTAAAAAACCACAGCCATAATCTCTGAAATTATCACTTGTGCAAACCAAAACAATTCATTTCAGACTGTTGTTAAATAGCGGCTGTGGTGGCGTGATAGCCGTAATAACATAGCAGAATTTGAACAAATCCCTATTATTTTGTGATAGGTTATTTAGTAGAAAGTGATGTCAAGTAGGGGCTAAAGTGGCACATTAGCTGTGTAGCATAACAGAAAGTAATTCGACGCCAGAAACTGTCTATAATAAAAACTCAGCCTTATCTTTCATAATAAAAACCAGAACTAATGTCATATATTCTAGAAATGTGTTCATCTATATCATGTATTTACACCAAAACTATAGTAAAAGACATTGCAAGAACTTTGTTTAACCAAGATTGATTCATCAGGATGTATAATGACTTGTGAAGCCTTATATAGCTCTAAAACAGCACTAACATTATGAAGGATATATTTAGAGAAGTTAGAAACACTAAAACCTCAAAATAAGCTCAAATGTATAAAAGTTTAGAGTAAAACTTATCAACTCAACAATATAGCAGACAACTTAAGCATTATTACCTATTATATATTTAGAGAAGTTAGAACCACCAAAAGTATCCTCTATGACCTGTACATAATCCAAAGAGTATCAAAATTATTGTTTCAGCTGTAAAATGTAGAAAGGAGGAAATTAGTTGCACTGCAGAAGGCAAGGAAAACATAGAAAAGATCTTCCCCAACCAAAACTAAATAAACCTTTGAAGAATACCATATATAATGAAAGACAATCAATGATAGATTTTGTTTCAAAGCAAATTTCAAGTCACACCAAAGAGAGGAGTGAATCAACCAAATTTTAACTCACAAGATTTCTCGACGATGGTTCCTAAAGCAGAACATAGTTAGCATTTATTGTAATCAACCAAATTTTCTGAAATATAAGTTTTGATCCAAAATTCTAACCTTCATTGCCTGCATCAATATTTTCAAGTGCATGAATTTGCTTTGATTCTTCGCTATGCTTCACCTTCATCTTTTTATCTTTCTTATTGTTAAGATTCTTTTTCTTTCTATAGCCACAAAATGGAATAATAGCAAAACGGCTGCTTGGATAATCCTCAAATTTACGACGATATCAGCTATGAACAAAAAGAAATGTGCAAAAAGCAAGTCGAAATCAAATAGTAATAATTTGTTCAAAACATGAAAACCATGCTAAACTTGGTGAAGAAATATTACCACAAAAGCAAAAAGTAGCCAGATTGTTAGATTTGATCCACCAGTAGCAACCACAAAACTGGCGTATATAACCTTCAACAATATCAAATATAGACTTAGCTAGATGAATCATTGCAGTATAAGCAATAGAAAAGTATAAATTATAGAGACAGAACGAAAGGGAGTTACAATTTCAGAGATAGTGTGGAGAGGAACATAAGACAGACACACAGACTCCGATTAAGGCCGTGACCTTGAGCTTGAAAACTGCAAAATCAAAATAGTTGTTGATGAAAGTGAACCACCAAGTTGATGTGTAAGGAAGAAAAATGAATCAAAAATTAAAATATGCGCAAGAAGCACCATAGTTCAACCCATATCCATTGGATAGGATTTATTAATGTTACACTTTCTAATGATTTATAGAAAGTAAATGATTTACGCAATATACTATAGTTATTGGTGATATGTTGTCTAGAAGTAAAGAGGGTAGTCCAACTGGTAGGACTCTTGTACAAATTGGTCGCTTTTTACTTATGGATTTGCAAGTGAAGTGCATCATCTTATCAAGAGAAGGTGTAGAGAAATTTTATTTATACTTCCTATCTGACATGACACCCTAATACATTTATATACCAAGTGGCCACATCAACAGTTTAATGTGACAATTATTCCCCATGGTCTCATGAAGAACTTCAACATGTCACATTCACACTTTTATATAAATTAACATATTAACATTGTGATGACTTTGTATTTGGATTTTTTTCTTCATATTAGCCTCTTGCATTGTTAGTTTTAACAATTAAGAGGCTAGAAAAAAGTCAAAAATCTTAGAGTTCAAAACTAATATCAATAACTGTTATGAATTTTTTGGAGAACTAAAGAGATTTCTTACTCAAATATAATATATTAGTGAAATGTATTGAACCAAAATCAACTTCTGTTTGCTTTATATTACCAAAAATAGTTTTCACATGAGAACTTTTAATTCTCACCAGGATGCAAATTGAGCAACATGATTCATTGTATAATTTCATCATTTTGTTGGAGCTGAATTGCTGCCATGGAAGGTTCATAATACAACTTTGTGGCATCCCTTTAACTCCCAAGTTGTCATAAATATTTGAAAGCACTCCTCCATAAGTTGTTTCTAGTGAATTTATCTGAAAACACATGTTACACAAAATCTAAACTAAAATTTTGATTCTAATGAATTAATTTCACATTTCGTAAGCTTTTTATTTATTAATACTTACATAAAACAAATAAGCTTGTGCAACAGTTGGACATATTCATTCCATAAACACTCTCCCATTTAGTAAACTTCTCAACAATGCAACATGCAATTCCACACCAAAATTGATAGGTGAGACAAACACCGTCTCAATTGGATTAATATAAGGGCAAATAATACAAATAAAATATTTCTAAATGATTGAATGTAATCACATGTGTCAGTGTCAAAGCAATATATGCATTCAATCAAAAGTGTCAAAGCTACGTAAATAATCAGTGGTGAGATAATTGTCAGCCAGAATTGTAACCTTGGAAAATGGCTCAGCCACAGAAGCAAAACTCGTCAGTTTTATGGCTGCAATGGCTCCTGTAATTGCTCATTTTCCAGCTCCATCAAGAAAACCAGTTTCTGTGGTCTGGCCTTTGATAGCTCTTGCTATTGTTCCTATTATTGACCCTCCTAAGGTTCATAACAAACAATTTTCAACGACTTTATAAAACATGCATAAATAATGAGATGTATAATATTCTGTATAGCAATAACAAAATGTAACATACCTAGTGCTAAAATGCAGGTGAATGCAGCAAAAAGAAATCTATCCACGGCATTCATGAATTTTTCAAATGCAGAACAACTAAAAAGGACTTCTTGACACTTTGTCATTGCTTCTATTGTTCTAGAAAACCATTTGCTCATAGTTAGTGAAGTGATGGTAATAGGCATTTGAAACAGAAATGAAACTTGTTTGTCACAATGTTAAAACCAAAAAACTAAACATGCACCGAGATTGCAGATCATGTCAATTCAAAAATTGTTATGACATTATGGGTTCAAGACACAATATATCTAGCTAACCAATTAAAGTCCAACAAAGGATGAAAAACATAGCAAAATAACTATGACTAAAACTTGGCAACTATAAGGGAGGACAATGTTTGGTTTTGTTTTAGTGTCTCACCTGATATTTGGTTGAATGGGTGGGAAAGAAATAGCCGAGAATAAACTGCAGAAAAAGAGAGATGTTAGTGTGAGAACATAGATGAGAATGCGACAAAAAGTTGAGAAAAAGTTTCTTAAGGACCTCTACCGCAACAAAACCTGCCAACTGTACAGGGAGTTTTAAAATGATAACCTGGCCATGATGAGCTATGGAAACTGTACAGGGTTCCTGAAACCAAGGTTCTCCATCAATTTCAACAGGAAACTTAGCAAAAGCAAACAATTGTATCTTAATCACTTAGAGCTCGAGAAAGCCCGACCTATATTGACAAAGCAACAGATAGAGGATTTGAGCATCCAGAATTTCATAATTTGAACTCCATAAAACTTAATCTAGACAAAGATATTGTGTCTCATGTCATAGTCAAGACTCAAGCATGCCATTTTAAAATTGAAGAGAGCTTAAATACTGGAAATATGAAATAAGGTAGAAGTAACAGACGACAGGCTAGATTACAACTGAGATGTATGAGATTCTGGATCCGTACAGAACATGATTAAATTAAAATAAAAAGCGTTCAAGCTCTATAAAATTACTCATTTTTACATCATTGCATCAGGATCCAGTTCTCATAAAAAAGAGAGCTCATCAAACCCCGTTTCTACATATATCATATATCTCCATTCATGTCGCTCACGTGCATTGAGATCAAAGCCATAAAATAGGTGAAAGGGCACAAAGATGAATTAACTTACAGGAATGGAGAATTTTGTCGAAGCAAAAGAGAAATTTGTAGGTTCATCGATATTTCTCAAAAAGGGCCACCTTTGGATGTCTCTCATATCAAAGGGGCAATCAGATCCATCGCCATTCATTCCCTCCAAAAAGAAATTCATTCCCACCTTTTTTTGAAACAATTTCTTCTAGCAACGATGATAAAAATCTACAAATCACATAAAAACAATCACATTACATAACATATCGACTACCATCTTTTGCAAGGAACCAATGTTACATTAAACAATAATATACAACGAAATATAAGATTAAGATAAATAAGGCACCTAAAATTGAACGAAATTGAAAAACAACATATTTAGCATCAACAAAACTACTATAAAGGTAGTAAAAACTTCAAGAGGAAGAGATTGAGTTCACTATCAAACATAATGTGTCCATTCTCTCAGATTAAATTAATAGTTAGAACTTCAAAATTCAACCCATAATTTCAGTTTTGAGAAGTCCCTCTCTGTCTCATTAATCATACATTAGAACTATATATAACCTATAATATATTTTCTTTCCCTTATAGTTCCAACCTTATAACATGTACTGCAATATAATGTAGCAGCTTTCAATGACATTTAAGAATAAAAGTATGCACCTTTAAATGATTTACAATCTATGAGTTTAGCAGCCACACCAGGTAGTTTTTTCCAGCTTCTGTCCAACCCACTAACCTGTCATATTCATATTAAGCAAAATAAACCACAAACAACTATACACTCAACAAATCCAAAGTAACTTCCTAACCTTTGCATCACCGATGATCAATTCCATGTGTTGGTTCCCATTGCTGGCAGTAACAATCCATGAATCAAGAACCCTAAACCCAATTTTCCACACATGCAACCTCAATTAACCAAAAAGGGAATGAAGAAAACAACAATCCTCTCAATTGATCAAAAATTAATCAATCAAACAGGCCAATAGAAGAAGCAGAGAAAAAAAAACAAAAACAAACACCATAAAAGAGCAAAATATACCAATAATCTAAACATGCAAGCAGATGAAGGATAAAAAACAAACCTTTGATGAGAAAACGTGACCCCTTGCTCTTCACCGTTTCCTTTCTCCCCGTCAATTTCGTCGTTCTGTTACGTTCTCTCCAACCTCCCCCGTCGCTTTCCCTTTCTCTTACTCTTCCTCACCGGCGCCGCCGTTTTTCGCCGCCGTTTTTCGCCGTCACTTTCCCTTTCTCTTACGCAGCTTTTCGCCGTTCCCCCTTCTTCCATTCCCATTTCTCTCTCCCTTTTATTTTCTTTTGTTTTTTTTTTTCTTCTCACATATATATAGGGAAGGGAAGCTCCAATTTTTAATTTACCAAAATGCCCCCCCTCAAGGGCAAAATGGTAAAACGCACGGACTATTATTTTCTTATTTAGTTTAGATGGGTAAACATTCATGTCACATCTAGCACCAAGAACCTATGTAAATTTTCATCACATCTTCAATCTCTTTCTTCACATCCTCACTCTTAAGTTCAACATCTACTCCTTCGAATGACATCTCATTCTTAAGTCTAACATCTATTCCTTCAAATGACACCTCATTCTCATGGCCAACATCTATTTCTTCAAATGACAACTCATTCTCAAGTCCAACAGTTTTTCCTTCAAAAGACACCCCATTCTCAAGTTCAACATCTATTTCTTCAAATGACACCCGATTCAAATCAATAACACCCCTTTTTGATTTCACCATGTTAGATTTCATGGCTTCTTCAACTTCATTGCACACATTCATTGAAGACTCATCTTCATTAGGAACTTCATTTAGGTCAAATTTGTTCTTGTACCTTCTTGCAAATGCTACATCTTCAAACACTCCTGTGTTACTTTGATGGAGCCTTGTCATTATTGTAAGACATCACTTCATCTCCAAACATAGCACCTTGATCTTGGTTGGTATCCCCATTCTTATATAGAGGGAAGATCTTATAGGTCATCATCAATGCCCAAATCAAAAGACGACCCTTCAAAAGATGCCCATTTTTTTTCCTGAGTATTGGATTAAGAAAACAAAAAGGATGCAGAAAAAAGTTGAACATTAGAATAATAGTAATGAGTTTTTATAATAGTACAAGTAGAGTAACTCTTTATTTTTTCTAGTATTAAATAATTTTTTTTGATTAATTTTTGCTTATATTTGTGATCAAGATTTAAGATGTTTTTTTGCTTAAAAATGTGTTCGAAATGAGTTTTTGCACTCTTAAGAGTTTTTTGAGTCCAATTGATTTAATATATATATATATATATATATATATATATATATATATATATATATATATATATATATATATATATATATATATATATATGGGTTATGTTACAAGACACCTTCATAAAAAGTAGTGTGGTGTCTTTTATCAAGTCACACCTCAAGGTGTGATTTTCACTTTTTTAGTTATAACTTTGATAAAAGACACCTTCATAAAAAGTAGTTGGTGTCTTTTAACAAATGCTCATAGAGTAACTTGATAAAAGACACCTTCATAAAAGGTGTCTTCTATCATAACCATATATATATATAATTTTTTTTTTATAAAAAAACATACTAATATTCATGGTGGTATTATTTTATTTTTATTTTGTTTTCACATTCACCTTGTCCCATTCATACACGTGCACATACATTCACAGCACACCCACCAATCTTAGCCCTTAGGCAACTACAAATTCTCACGTTAAACTAAATATTAAAAAAAAAAAAAAAAACCACCGGCGCGTGTGCCCCAAACTCCGTCGATCGTTCCCACAATGACCAACAACACCTCGCCGTCGTCGGTGGCAGGCGCGGTGGTGAACGCGGTGGCAGCAATTGAACTCACCGATTCCTCAACCTGGTGGAACGACATCGACGATTCTCCGGTTTGGCAAGACCGCATCTTCTACACCCTCGCCGGCCTTTACGGCGTCGTTTCCGCCATAGCTTTGGTACCTTCCCATCCTATTCAATCTTAGGGTTCTTCCCTATGCATTCGCTCGTTATTTTATTTTATTTATTTTTTTTAAATATTTTCCAATTTAGGGTTTTATTTACTTAATTTTTTTTTATTATGAATTTTTATTTTAGATTCAACTTGTTAGAATACAATTGAGAGTTCCAGAATATGGTTGGACTACCCAGAAGGTGTTTCATTTTCTCAATTTTGTGGTGAATGCAGGTTTGTATCAATTAAGCTTTTTTTCTTAAATTTATATATTTAAGTTAATTTTTATGTGTTTAGTAATTTTATTAATCAGTATAAATTATTAATTAGTGATATGTAAACTTTTTGGTTTTGCAGTTCGATGTTTAGTTTTCATCTTCTTTCGGAATGTACAGAGGTTACAGCCAGAGGTACTATACATCATTGATTTTAGCATTTCATTTGAAGTATTTACTAGCATTTCTTTGAGTGTACTTTGGTTTTGAACTCCGGGGTGGTTGAAATGGAGGGGGGCCGATGGGGTTTTATGTGATATAAAAGTACCGCATAAGCTTAAGGAAATTTTTATCGTAGAACCTTAAGATGGGCGATGCTGTATGAGATAGAGTGTTGGGCAGTAAAGAACTAACATGAGAATAAAATAAGCAAAGCCGAGATTAGAATGTTGCGTTGGATGTGTGGTAAGTCCAGTGTTGTCAAATAGCGGCTATAGCGATGCGAAATTTGAACAAACTGCTAATGTTTTGTGATATGCTATATAGTACAATGTGTTGTCAAATGGTGGTTATAGCGTTGCTGTAGCACTGTTACATAGCGGAATGTGAACAAACCGCTATTTTCCGTGATCCGTGGTTGACAACATTGGGTAAGACTAGACATGATATAATTAGACATGGGGACATTAGAGGGAAAGTTGGGGTACCACCTTTTGTAGAAAATATGGTAGAAACATAGCTTGGGCATGCAAAGAGAAGACCTATAGATTTTGTGGTAAGGAGAGTATATCAAATTAAGGGTAGTCAAATCACTAAAGGCAGATGAATACTTAGAAAAACTATAAGAGAGACTATTAAGAAAGATCTCAAGATTAATGAGTTGGATAGAGATATGATATATGATGAAATATTATGGCAACGATTGATCCATGTAGCCAGCTCCACTTAGTATGATAAGGCTTGGTTGTTGTTGTATATGATTTTTATTAGGATTTACTTCATATACGTCAATGTAAAAAAATTTATACCGTTAATCAATTGTAATCATCAATTCGTTAAAAACATTGACTTTAATCACAATTGCTTCTAAATTCACACATATGATTAGTTGACATTGTATTAAAATTAAACACATTTTTATTCTTATTTGTAAAGAACAGGGTTTAATATGGTCACATATCATTCACAATTTCACACTACTTGTGTTTATGTATGTAGATTGTCCAACATATCTTACTTGATGTGCCAAGTCTTGCTTTCTTTACAACATATGCACTCCTGGTCTTGTTCTGGGCTGAGATTTATTACCAGGTAAGTTTGGTATTGGAGTATTTACTCTATCGTCTGTTTTCTTCTTTTGTCTTGGTGTGTTTTGTAGTTTGGTTTTGATGGGATGATGATTGCCTCTGTGCTAAATGTTTTTGCAGGCACGTGCTGTATCCACTGATGGACTGAAGCCAAGTTTCTATACAATTAATGTTGTGGTTTATGCTGTTCAGGTGAAAATTCTTGTCTATGTTTTGTTGTTGTTTTACCTTTTTAAGATCATGGATGTTGCACACAGCTCGATTCATTTTTGGTTAGTTATGTTGAAAATACAATTGACATAAGTATTACTACAATCAAACTTCTGGACAATATAATTTGATGGAGTTAAGCATGTCTAGTAATATATTCGGTACAATAGTGATAAGAAGAGCCTTAAGCTATTGTAATATAATCAAATGTCAAGTGAAAATTTTGGAGCGTTTATAAAATTTGGATGCAACAGCGTTTATTTGGCGACTGGATTGATATGGAATAGTTTGGCACTTGGCTCGAAAGTCAAGGTGTTTCCATGAATCAATGATTACGGATAATATTATTTCACATGGCACCATTCTCATTTTACTGAATTGTGGGGGACATTTGGCTTAACAATAATTAAAACCTTGCTGAGGATTCTAACATTTCATACTTTAAGAATCTAGAAAACATTTCATATTTACCAACTGCATTTATCCATTTGAGGATTCTAACATTACATGTTTTAAAAATTTGAAAAATATGGAAATACCTTTAAACTCTTCATGTCCATATTACAGTCATTATTTTTTGTCCCAAGGAAAAAGTGATTTTCTAAACAAAGATCTTACACTGGTCACTGTTGTCAAGTAGAGGCCATGTGCACTGCGGTGGATTTTTTTTTGACAACTGCTATGGCCTGTGTATGAAGGCTGGTGGCACAATGGCGGAAATGGCCTGTTTTTGGCCTTCCACCATGGTCAGCCATCCACAACCATAACATCTTTTCTATCGAAAGCATATTAATCTACCTTTAAATAACGCAATGACAGCAGTTTCATGCTTTTATCCTTTTATTATTTTTTATTTCAACATAGTAATGATCGGATCCCAGTGAAAGTAAAACTGCTGCTTTAAGTGCAAAACTGGATGGCGATGTGAAATTTCTACATCCCCCCCTTTTTTATAAAAACAAAATCAGAGCATATTTTGCTTGTGATGTTTGATAGAAGCCTTTTGATTAAATTCTAGCACTTAAAACTACCTGATGATTGCATATTGCCACTAGTTAAATTTGGCTAGATATCCAATACTGTTCATTGCAAGATCATGATTGTAGAGACAAAGGAATAGCGTGTAGTATTTATATGTTACAAGCCTTTTCTAACAAAGCTAGGTTCAAAACTTAGATCTCTTACCTTTGCTCATCATTAAGCGCCTGTGTCCTGTATGTTGTCACTTTATCTTTGGTGACATCATAGCTTTATTGATACACCTCCTTCCATTTAACAAGTTACTCCCACGGTTATAGCTTCATCATTATCTTCTCTATGCTCTATTTTTGTAGATCTTCGAGAGCTTTGCGTAACTCTCTCCAGCTGTATCTTGCAGTTTGGTCAATATATAAGCAAAATTCAATGAATACAGACCCTACATAAAAGTTAAATGTTCCAGTCACCTCTAGCATCTATTACAAAAATAATATGACAATATAATCCTTGCCACACAACTTGTACGTAATTCCCAAACTAAACACGTGAAACTTAAGTTGTACTTAGATAAAAGTTCTAAACGGGTCTCTCCAAGTGACTCGCATTCCAGCTCAAGATCAATATACTGTTTTCAAACTATGGTACTGTCTACAGGCAGGTTTTGTGAACCTATAGACAGTGTGTGTGACCACTTTCTAAGGCTCCACCACCTTGAATTTTAAGGTGGTGTACAGTATATTAGACTGCCAACAGTTTTGACTGTACTCTTCATACAGTCATGTTTTCTGTTGAAAGTTACTTAGAAACATCTGGGAAGGCAGTGCATAGCAGCAGTGACGGAAAACAAAAACAAAACATAAATCAGAGAAGTTTAATCCTAAGAGAGGGAGTAGGATATGTGGACGGTTTCCACAAATTAATAGGCTTAGTGACTTAGAAACTAACCGTCGCCCCCTTTCACGTGCTTATAACGAAATTTTATAGCTTTATTTAATTCTAATATTTGTTTTCAAGAAACCAGGTCGCAGACCTGATCTGTGAACAGCTGTTATGCGCAGACGCAAACAGAATCGGACGGTGCACACAGTTCTCCTGGTTCTACGGTTTCTGTGTGGCCCCAGCTTCCCACCAAATTACGATTCTTTGCATGCACGGCGAGACCTAGCCTGTTCACAGAATCGCACGATTCTATGCACTGACTCGCGATTTTAACTACTGTGATCTTGACTGTACTCTTCGTAAAGTCAGTGTTTTTGTTGACAGTTACTGCCAGTTAATTAGAAAATCAGGATCTGTTGTTTGTTAAGGGTCTGTTAACAGTTCAGGTGTGATTTATTAAAGATATCAAATCTGCGCGGCTCCTATCGTTATCAGTTATGTCCTCAAGACTCAAACTTATCTCTAACTGTTGATCCTTAATATTCAATAAGTCCATCTTTTGTCTATCATAACTACTAACCAACACATGATGTCTGTATAAAAAAAGAATCTTGTGTGCCATTGGTTCTGATTTCAATATTTATTTTAAGTGTTAAATGACTGTTACTTTTTTGTTCATGAGTTTTGAGTTTGTTGAATGACCAATCTTTTTTTTGTTTTTATTTGTCTATGTATGTCAGATCATTTTGTGGTTGATATTATGGTGGAAACCAGTCAGCGTACTAGTCATTCTGTCTAAGGTGTTCTTTGCAGGTTTGTCTGTTTGAAATTTTGTCTGTCCTTTACTTCTTTCAATTTATCAAGACTTTTACGGGTTTTTGCTAAGTAATATGGTATACATGTTGCAACAGCGGTTTCTTTGTTTGCTGCCCTTGGCTTTCTTCTCTACGGTGGAAGGTATTTTGATTTCTTTTTTTTTTGTTGGATTTTCAACTCCCCTTGATGTAATTTGGAATGAAACTTATTGCATCTAGGTTACAAGATACCAATCACATATTAGGCTCATGCAAGTCCTTGGAAGTTTATTTGTTACGGCCTTAGGGGCACATTTCTGTTAGAGTACTGGTATTGGTGTCTATTTGTTTGTTTTATGAGTCCTCGAATGTTTTTCTCATGGTTTCTTAAAGGGCTGATTGTCAGACATGCAGCAAGATTGAAGTGCTTTATATTTTTGAGCTTTTGTGACTTGCTATTTCATTTTATTTTTTTAACTGTAACTTATCCTTCTTTTTCTATTATCTTCTCTTGTTATATCTTTTTTATCAAAAATTGAAAAATTTAAGGACGATAGACTAAATCAAGTAACTACTGTTCATTTAAGTTAAATGTTGAATTTTATTTGTGTACACAAATATTATATACCCACTTTTGTAGTATCACTGATTTCCCTATCTGGTTTTGTGTAGACTATTCTTGATGCTGCAACGCTTTCCTGTTGAATCCAAAGGGCGTCGTAAGAAGCTGCAAGAGGTATGCAATCTGACAGGCTGAGTATAGTATTACTAAAACAAGCCCAATCCCACTAATATAATAGAACTACTAACTATAACTATCTGCAGTCCAAATAATCGGTACACATTGCATCCTAACAACTCATAATTTTAATTTCCTAAATTACCCTCATCTGACATGTTTATATTCAATTTAGTCTTATTTGTATTTGCGTTTATCTTTTCACAATCTATTAATCTTAATTACTCTTATTTTTTACGCCAAAATTATTCTCTCCTTAGTCCTCAAAATCCAAATACAATGCAAAAATCCACAGCTTGTAGTATACAAATATATATCATCTATTTCCTTTTTTTGAATTCTTAAGTTAGCATGACCCGATATATATTAACATCATTAAATCACCTTAATTTCAAAACGAAATAGGAAATACAAAAAATAACTTGTTAAAGTTTGAATGTTGATCAATAATGTAACTAGAAAAAAAAAGAGGTTATTTTAGAAATATGAATAAATGCACCAGAATAATAGATACCTGATATTGTGGATCGTTGATAGAAAAATATTGACATAAAAGACAATCGTAATAACTGCCACCATAGCAGGGTCTAGAGAAGGGTTAAACCTTCTGTGGTACGGTTGTATTCAGCCTTACCTTCTATTAGCAAGAGGTCGATTCTACAACTCAAACTTGTGATCTTCTAGTTTCACAGTCGGAATTCCAACCATTAAGTGAACTGTGAAGGCTCTCTTTCCAAATATTAATATATCTCTAATAAAGTAATTATTTGGGTAAGAGTTCTTTGGAAAATGATAATTAAGAGCTATTAGTGGGGTGTTGGAATAGGTAATTGAGTGGATCAACAACCTCACCCCCTATAAGGAAACTGGTGAAATCACACATCCACTAGGGATTTAGCCTAATTAGTCCTTCCAAGGGTTGAGAATTTCTGCCCCCCTGAGCTAGCTTTTGAGATTGAGTTGGATCATGCAGATTCTTAGATGGTATCAGAGCTTATCTTTTTGGACCACTCATTTGTACACACTCTAAATGTCGTGTTTTTGGTATATTAGCGGGTGCGTTAAGATCTTTGTAATTGAGGCACCCGCATTTCTACATACTCCAGTGACAGTAATGTAAATTTCCGTTTCTAAGCAGCCGTGATCTAGGCTATATATCTCATCACACAACAGAATAGTGGCAAGACAAGATATATAGAAGGCAGTGCTATTTTCTTCCCATGTTTAGGTTATAGGAATTATCTAGAGATAAAGGAGGAGAGAGAGAGTGGAAAGGTAAATGAGAGAATAGTCACTTCAAATAATGGAATTTTATACTGATATTTTGTAGATAATATAAAGAAATTGTAAATATAACTAACAATAAGTGATGTTTCTTTTCAGGTTGGCTATGTGACAACAATATGTTTTCTATGTTTCCTTATCAGAAGTGTTATGGTGAGCCCCTTCTATTTTTAAATCAAAATTGATTCCTATTGGTTGGTTTTTAAATTGAGTCTGATTGTATTTTGTTGTGTCAGATGTGCTTTAATGCATTTGATAAAAATGCGAACCTTAATGTGATGGACCATCCTATTCTAAACTTCATATATTACCTGGTAAGGTTTTTTTGTGTTCTCAATTGTGGTTCTTTTACTGCCAATACTTCTTGCTGTTTAATTTTATTTTTTGGTAAGATTGGTGACCCCTTTTGGATCTAGTTAGGATATTGGGTGTGGGTTCATGGAAGCGACCACCTTGAACACCACATCCCCCTTGGTAACCAACTGAGATGCCACTCAGCTAAAAGGCCGTTTAATCCATAAATCTGTGTTTGTGTGGCTTCGACTTAGTCGCTCTCTCCCACTATTCCTCTTACCCTTTTCACACATTTGTTGCAGTTGGTGGAAATATTACCTTCTTCTTTGGTCTTATTCATTTTGAGGAAGCTTCCACCAAAGCGTGGTATCACACAATATCACCCGATTCGCTGAAAAGATTGAAAATACCGAGAAAAAGGAGCAATCAGTGGTTGATTATTTATTTGGCTGATTCTCATAGTCCAAGGGTAATTTTTATAACAGAGAAAGTTAATCTTTTCTATGGTTGGAGTGACAAAGCTTGTATCATGGGTTTTATTGTTCATTAAGGCTTGTAGATTTCAAAACGTGTCATTTCATGCATTGTCTAACGTGTTGAGCTGTGTTATCACTGATATATGCTTTATGACTTTGTCTAATGGTTGGTTCTGATGTTTGTGCAATTAAATGTAATGAGCAACCATAATTGGAACAGTGGAACAGTAATGTCGTGTATAAACAGTGTTACATGTTCGTAAATTTATTCTCAACTTCTTCAGTGATGAATTTTCTTTCTTCAGCATATTCTCTCTCTTTTTGTTTGATCTTTCAAATTAAGCATCCTTAAGCAGTTGATAATGGCCAATTTTAACGAAGGTTTCCTAGATTAAACTCAGTAGTCATTACCAACGTTGTACTTGTTACTAAGAACAACCAAATGAAAAACAACAGGAGCAATAAAAACTCAGTACGTGATTGCTATAACATTTAATGATCAAAGAAGGCATACCTTGTTCAGATTTGCTGGAATTTGACAGAGTGATTAATGGACAACCATCAACTTGTTTGTGCCATCCAGTGGTTCTAGCTTGATGAATACTTGTTTGAGATTATGTGAACGAATTATTTCAACTTAAACCGATATTAGTATAAGCTACCAGCCAGTTTAGTAATTTAATTGACTATTTGGTTTGACTTATTGGCCGAATGGAAGGTGTACATATATAGATAGAAGTTGATTAAGAGCAATTAACTTTTATTTCTATCATACCACTCATCTTTTCCTTTTCCCAGTCTGACTTAATTGCAACATGAATCTTGATAGTGCCAAACAACAGCAAAACCTATTCAATATAATAATTCATAAAATAATTTAGTTGGAAAGTCCACTTCTTTATAAAGATTTTGATAGGCGTATAGCACAATAAAACTTGCATTTTACGTAGTTCTAATATGGATTTGTGTGATATACATAAACACGCACGCACACACTTAATGATCATATTATGAATGTGAAGTATTCATGGATTTCATCTATGTTTTATCTTTGTTGTGAAATTTGAGTGACTATATTTAGTTTCCTTTGAACTACATTTTCTTTGTTCGCAACTTATGAAATTCAGACTTTATTTAAGGGCTAATGGTTATTTTGGTCACTAGATGTATAACGAGTAGTCACAATAATCCATCAATTTATCGGAATTTTAAAATAGTCCTAATTGTATACTATGTTAGTCAAAATAGTCTCTTGTGTTAAAATGATTCGTTAATATTGTCATATTAGTCAAAGTACTTACTGTCATATCAGTCCCTATACGAAAAGAGTTAATGTTAGCATTGAAGGACTATTTTAATATCATGGAATATTTTGATTAACAACGTGCACAACCAGAGACTAATTTAAAATTTCAAATACATTTGAAGGACTATTGTGACTACTCGTCGTAAGAAAAAAATGACTATTTCCCCAACATTCAAGTGTAACATACTCAAATCAATATAGTATTGGTGTGTAGTTATAATATCTATATTGTTTGTGGATTGATTGAATAAAGATATGTTATTTCAACAACAATATTTTGGACAATTTATGTGGCAACCAAATATATACAAAAAATATAGATATTGACATGAAAATCAAATGAAAGAAAAAATATGAACATAATAAAAGTATGAGAGAGATAGTTATTCCAAAATCTATGACAAAATGATTATACAAATATCATTTCTCAATTGAATAAGATGAACAAGTCAACTTATTTTGATGTTGTCAACTTAAAAAGTTTATAAACGAAAAAACAAAAATGTTTTGAAGAAAAATAGATTTCAAATTTTTAATTTAACTTTTCTAAAGTGTAAAAGTGAAAAAATTAAGAAATGTTACTTTGACAAACCATGATTTTAACATCTTTAATACCCTCCCTAAAAAATATAAAGCCAAAATGGCTTACATAAGTTACATAACATCTTCAACAGTTAGATACATGGCTACTACAGAGTAACGTGGCTTACACATATAAGCCAAAAAAGCAAAAATGTCTTCGATTTTTCCATGCCACATGTCACTCTTCTAATGGCTATATTAACTCCACATAGTTGAGAGATATCCTTAGTTTGGATAGAACTATGATTATGTCTCAACCACAATTTTCATTCAACAACAACAAACATATTCTTCTTCACTTCCAAGAATTTGTAACTAACCAAACTTGTTATGGCCATTTCATGTTCTTCAGATTGGTCTCTAGCTTATACAAAATGTTACACAACAAGAACATTAAACTTGCATGCATTCATCATTCCCACGTGTCATTTCCCTTCTAATCCAAAGTTTTTCCATGCAAACTTCTCAGCTTCTTCTCACACCCCTATTTTAGAAGAAACTTCTTCCAACACCCCCTTGATCCATTTAGATGTTAACTTTTCTGACACTACAAAATATTCCAAGCCAGAGATTGATCAGAATTTGAATGATTTTCTATGTGGGTTGTTTGAGGATCCAAAGAAGCATGAACTAGCTTTTGATTATTATCAAAGACTCAAAGATAGACCAGAGTTTAGACCAATGAAATCAACGTTAAACCATGTCATAAGGTATTTGTTAAGATTCAAGAAATGGGAATTTTTTATATCAGTTTGTGAAGATTTTAAGGTTTATCATGTTTTACCTGATGCTGCTACTTGTTCTAAGTTGATTAGTTTTTGCATTAAGAATAGAAAATTCAAGATTGCTGAGACATTTCTTGATGCATTTAGTTCTGATAGTGAAATTGGTGTTTTGGCCTTTGGTTCTGCTTTTGGAAGTTACAATAAGCTTCATATGTTTAGGAAAACTGTTTTGGTTTTTGAGAAAATGAAATCAAGCAGTGTTGCTATGGATTCAAGATGCTATTTCCATGTTATGGAAGCTTATTTGAGACTTGATAACTGTGAGAGAGTTGTTGAATTGTTTAATGAGTTTGAAAGTAGAAAATTAAGTGACTCTGAAAGTTGTTTAGGTAAGATTTATGGTGTTCTATGTGAGTCGTTAGGGAAATCTAAAAGGGCTTTTGAAGCATTAGAGTACTTTAGAGTGATGAACAAGAAAGGGATTTCTGAGTACTCTATTTACTCTACATTGATATGTTCTTTCACGAGTTTGCGCAAGGTTGAGGTTGTTGAGGAACTTGTAAGAGAAGCTAAAAGCAAAACGACGATAAAGGATCCCGAGGTGTACTTGAAGATTGTGATAATGTATGTTGAAGAAGGTTTATTGGAGAAGACATTGGAAGTTGTTGAGGCAATGAAGGATGCCGATGTCAAGGTTTCGGATTGCATTTTATGTGCTATTATCAATGGTTTCAGCAAAAGAAGAGGGTTTTCGTCTACGGTTAAAATTTTCGAGAAGCTGATATTGAAAGGCTATGAACCCGGTCAAGTCACCTACGCTTCGATGATAAACGTGTATTGCCGCCTCGGACAAAATATCAAAGCAGAGAAAATTTTCGACGAGATGATGCAAAAGGGGTTTGATAAATGTGTTGTAGCTTATTCAAGCATGATTGTGATGTATGGAAGAACAGGTAGGTTGCGAAACGCAATGAAGTTGGTTGCTAAGATGAAAGAAAAAGGGTGCAAACCAAATGTATGGATTTACAATTCCTTGATTGACATGCATGGAAAAGAGAAGAACTTGAGACAGATTGAGAAATTGTGGAATGAAATGAAGAGAAGAAAAGTAGCACCTGATAAGATTACTTACACTAGCATCATTGGTGCTTATTGTAAAGCACAAGAGTTTGATAAATGTATTAAACTTTATAATGAGTATAGACTCAATAAGGGTGTGATTGATAAAGTGATGGCAGGTACAATGGTTGGTGTGTACTCAAAAGTCGGTATGGTTGATGAATTGGTGAAACTTTTACAAGACATGAAAATGGAAGGAACGAGGTTAGATCAGAGGTTGTATCAATCTGCATGGAATGCTTTTACAGAAGCTGGAATGCAGTTACAGGTAAAGTGGATGAAAGAGAGTTTCATTGTAACATAGTGTACTCTTTCAAGCCGAGGTGTTTTAAACTGAGTAGAGTAAAAAACTCAAATTGGCGATTGAAATTATAGGGCTGTATCAATGTAGTCCCTCACATTATCGATGTTTTAAAATGATTCTTGAAATTGCGAAATTTTAATCAAATTCATCCCTCTGTTGGTATTTATGAATGACATTAAGTTGGTAATATCGAGGATGAATTTTAAACTAAGTGAATCGTGTCAGGGATACGTTTGATAACGGATCCAAATAGGGACTGAACTTGATTAACAATTGCAATATTTGGAAGATTGATAATGTGGGAGCCTAGGTTGATACAGTCCTGCAATTTTCAGGGACAACTAGGCTATTTAATCCCTGTGAGTAATTTGATGCTTGTTTATGCTATCAAATTGAAGAAAAAAAGGAGAAAATATATCAGCAAATACATATGTATATAGATTTTGAGGCTAAAAAGCTCTTGTATGTAAAATTTAGCAATTTTCCTTTGTGATCATATTCATATGCTTTAATTGTTTCAATTGTGACTTCCACAACCCAAGTGAAAGGCCATTAGTAGTGGCAGAAGATGGATTTCATGGGGTTATAGACTTCTTAGACAAACATGAACTTAACCTTTGTTGTATGATTTTTTCATTGAATGCAGCATACTAGTATAGCATCCATTGCAGAAATTTATTTATTTTTCAAGAGAAATTTCAGGTGAGTACCAATTTCGTCAGTTATTACGGAAATTTTTAACTAAAAAATTGGCAGAATATGTTTTTTTTTTGTTAGCAAAACTTGTACTAAGAAGAGAATATAAAGAGTATTCCAACCCACATGCAGGAGCAACCACAAAAGGAAAGATATGCAACAAATTCCAAACTGAAATAGACCGAACGTTTATAATTTCTAAAGGATGATTGCTCAATCCTCCTGCTTAAACGACGTTTCTGGTCGTATATTTTGGCATATAGGGAGCGGATTGAGAAATCATCTTTCTAGAGATGCATTCCATAGGAACCACTCTTATGGAAACCAGAAAAAGCATAATGGAAATAGTGCAGCCCATTCTTATTATTTACCTGAATTAATGTCCGAAAATTGGATAACAAAATAACATTTGGACAAGTAAATATACTAATTTCATCATAATTAAAAACATAATTTATAGATTAAACAATCTTGACAAAGATAAATGAAAAGTTTAGTCCCACAAATCAAGCAATTCAACTAACAATTGAATAAAGTAAAGTCGTATTCGACACATGGCATACTCTTAAAAAACTTCTCCCCTCTCAAAAGAAATATACGTTTGCCATTCGCACGGGTCTAAGAGCTAGTGTATTAAACGAAGAACAAAATGAATGAAAAGCGAAGCAGGAAATGAATGAAAAGTAAAACCCTAAATATTAATCTGAATTAAATGCTTTCAGAATGCACCATAATAGCTGAGAGATGTAAAAGAGTGAGCCGGCCAAGCTAATTCCACAAGCTAAGAAGACTCGAGTGCAATAAACACCAAATATGCTTTTGCTACACAAAGGAGCATGAGGGTTCCCATTACATTCCATTGTTGCAACTGCTAATGCTGCTGCGCAACTTGCACTCAGGAACACTGTCAAAAGCTAATCAATAACAACATCAAACAATTAGAAATATGGGAGATCACAAGTTCTTATTCTATACTTTTAAATATTTTTTCACCTATGAAGCACGGAAACAGACACCGACACAATTAATAATTTGAGAAAATCACGTAATTCAATGTAATTATGTATCGGTGTCGCGTCGGTGTCGAACACGACACGTGTCTGCCACCAGAACACGCCTAATCCGAGGAGAGTCTGTGCTTCATAATTTTTCGCTTATATATATATATATATATATATATATATATATATATATATATATATATATATATATATATATATATATATATATATATATATATAGGAAGAGTGAGAGGTCTTACGAAATCCACAGCAACTGCAACTTGCCACAATTTACTTTTTTCTGGAAGACAATTTAGAAAAACGAGCAAAAGGGTGAAACCAGCAAGAACCAAATTTGCAATTATAAAGCACCTGCACCAAAATTTTCACCAAAAGTGAACCACATGAAATCTATGAAAGATGGAATTTATTTATTTTTAAGAAAGAAAATAAGAGAGACAGAAACAAAATGTGTAGCAATTCTTGTATTATTAATTTATTACCACTGTTTTCATAAGGAAAAACAATTAAAACAATATGTCTTTATCAACTGAGCTTATGTCACCGGACACAATCTGAGTCTTTTATTCGGCCTCATTCAATATTTTAGTTCATTCATTTCTAAATTCACTATTTTGATCGATCCTCTAATCTTTTAAAAATCTGACTTTTGTTTTATTCATACATACTAAATTTTTATGATGTTTTTTTTATAGAAAAATAACCAAGTTTCTAGTGATGACATCATCATCAACAAAATGACACTATACATTTGTGTGGATTTTCATGTCAACTACAAAAATATCCATTTACTCTTGATGTAGATCATAAAAACAACCAAGACACTATTTGTGTTGATTCTCACTTAACAATTCATGTCTTATGTCATCAATTCAGTTGTCACATGTATCTCACTTCTCGAAATGCAAACAGAGAAAAAATGTAAAACATTTTAAAAACTAAAAGACCAACTTTCACAAATTTTAAAAAAGAGGTCAAAATTATGAATAAGACTAAATATGGATATTCAAACTATATTTAAACCTAAAAATATGAAATGAATTTTAATTGTTCCATCTTCCACATATCCTATAATTTTGAATTTCATCCTATGGAGCTGGGATACAGATACGGATATCGGATACGACACATACACGTCGACACCGCTAATAATTTAAAAAAAATCACATAATTCAGTGTCATTATATGTATCTTATCAAACATGATACATGTACGACACTAGAACATATGTCTATTTCGAAAAGTGTCTGTTCTACATAATTTAAAATGTATTTAAATCTAAATTTGTTATTGCACTCACCAATAGGCTGGCATGTCATTAAACTCCACATGGACATAAGAATCCCTATAATATCCTCTTTGACGTGAAGTGAGCATCAAAGTAGCACCAGTGATGGCCAAGCCAGAAGCCACAAGCCTCAAAGCACGTGACCAAACACCACTACCATCTGCCATTATCTGTAATAAAAAAAAAATTGTCAATGAAATTCAAGAAGGATCATAGAAAAGGACACCATTGAAATAATATTCACAAGCATATTGTACAGTACTTCATTGATTTATTCATGAATAAATTGAAAACAACTCTTGCTAAATATTCCCTTGTAATTAACTGAAGTTTATTCTTTGATTAAATTAAGCAAAAAGAGTATATATTAGACTCAAGTTGTAATGATCATTTTTTTTAATCATTCGGTAAGGGTTGGATTAAAAAAAAACCCTAAAATAGTAGTGATTTAATATGATTAATAATAAAAAATATTGTCCCCGTGCATAGCTCAGTTGACAGGAACATGCATGATTAAATGAAGAGGTCAGGGGTTCAAACACCGGACACCGTCAAAAAAGAAAAAACCCTAAATTTTCAGATCTAAGAGGTCTCTGTGTTACTCTACCCAAAAATTTAAAGCAAAAATTCAAGAACATTCACAAAATTATTTGTATTTATCTATCTCCAATCGATCGAGCGGAACTCAAATTCTAAATTTCTAGATCCAAAGTTTTCTACCGATAAACTTTTTTGAATTAACAAAACAAACTGATTTCATAGAAAAAAAAAACATAAAATAAGAAGACAAACGTAAAGGTATATAACAGCAACAATATTATTTATAAATTATAAAAAAAAGAAAAAGTATAGCAGCAACGTTACATTGATTAAGAATTTATTAGAAAGAAAATAAAATACTAAACAATAAAACAAGAGGAATGAAACTCACACACACACACACACACACACACAACGTAGTCTAGCAACAACAACATCAACCAGGGAAGAAAACCTGAATCTGAAAAAACAAACCTCTTTGAAAAAGGTTGAATTAGGGTTACTGATTCCTTAAACAACAATATGGTTATCACCAAATTTCTTTCTTCTCATTTTTCATTCTCAAGGTAGATATTTATAGATTTTTAAGGTGTGCCATGGATATGGAAATGGAAATAACGTGTAAATAAAGGAGAAAATTGATTATTGAATCAATATTTACAATTGCAATTAATTTGATTGCCACCATTTTTTTCTCATGAAATTTTTTCCTTCCTTTTTAGTTAATTTCCTTTTTAATTTGGCTTAATAGTTTTCATTTTTCTTGTAGCGTATAACAACTGCAGGCAGCTTCTAAGAACATGGTACTTATGCTGCCTCTTTTCTATGGAAATATTTTGAACAATATTGTTTAATTGTCAAGACCTATTGATGCTGCTTTATTTGCTACATAAATAATGGGTTCAAACAAATTTAATCTATTGTTTCTTCCCGTATTCCTTCTACTAGCTAGTATACTTGTGTCGTGCAATTAGGCTATGCCCTGTAATTTTAATATCTAATCAATTTGCACACAATCAACTCAAGAACAATAACAAAAAGAAAATGTAACATATTTTTTTTTGACATATTCAACTAGGGTTGGCAAAGATGGCCGACCTGCCCGTTTAGACCTGACCCATTTAAATCTGCCAAAAACGGGACAAGAGAGGCCGAGTTAATTTACGTGTCCGAATCCAAAATTTCACTAATGTCTGCTTTATTGCGGGTTGACGGGTTGATAGGTCGGCCCGTCAAACAAAAAAAATGATTTTTAATGCATTTTTTAAATATTTTGTAAAAAATGTTTCTGTTATTTATAAAAATAAAATTGACAGCAAATAAATTTGTAGTAACACAAGCTTATGAGACAAATATAGATTACAATGAGTTATTTGGTTGCTTCACTTTAAATTATGTCTAACCCTGTGACAAAAAAAAAAATTATGTCTAACTCATTGATAAAAAATTTAAAACTGCAAGTTGATGAGTTGACGGACCGGCCCACTCCACCTTATTTTTTCAACGAGTTAGATGGGATGATCCAACTAAAAGCGGCGAGTTCAAAACTTCAATTCAGCCCACTAAAAATAGCGGGCTAAAAAACATATTTTGCCACCCCTACGTTCAACTTATTTGAAGTAATTCAAATTCAAATACACCAGAAGATAAAATGAAAGAATCAAACTAATTTGTGAACGAAATAAAAAATTGTCCTTTTCTCTTATTTCAAATCCAAATGAGTCGACACTATATATAAAATGTATATTACAACATAACAATTCTCACAAAATGAAAATAGAAAATAATGTAATCATCTTAATAATACTATAAACTAATTAGATCTGGAAGTTCATAACTTTGAACAGGATCATAAGGTACAATGCTATAAGATTCATCAACAAAAGGGTTATTAGTGTCAATAACGCATAAGGTAGTAGCATTAGGAACATGTTGCTGAACATCAACAATAACATCATCAAGAAATACCTCCCATTTATCCGTAATCACGGTAGTCTTCAAACCATTCTTTAATTCTTCATAATCATTTCTAACAACAATCTCTTTCTCTTCATCTTTATTCTTGATTCTCTTGAGTTCTTCAATTTCCTCTTCATTAATTCTTAAAATATTGGGACACTCCGATTTATTAAGAACACCAATTTCTCTACAAAAATCAAAGTACAAAGATAATTTATCACCTTGCAATTCAGCTTTTCTTATAATATCAAGACCAATACATGCTTCTTCTTTCCCACCAATATCACAAACCCTTAACAATACACGGTTAACCTCTTTGGAAAATTTACCATAAACTTCCAAAATTTCATCCATCACACAATCCATAGCTTCTAGAATAAGAACAATTCTCATATTCATTTCACTTTTAGGTTTTATTTGTAACAACATATCAATCAATTTTTGTAACTCCTCCAAATTCTTCAACTCTTCAATCAATGGAATTTCTTCACTTTCCTTTCCTTTTTTGTTTTGTAATTTATTTGCCTCCGCCCTCAAAATTACCGATCTTTGATCCAAATAAGTAAAGTAAGATCGAACAAAAGTGTTAAAAACCCATCCTTTTTTGGGACTTATATGTCCGTCGCTAAAATGTGATAAATCAAATGGTAACCTTCCCATTCTTTGAACCATTGGTAAATCAAAACTATAAACTCCATGAGTTAACATTAAACCTTTAAGTGCTACAACCCAACTACGTGTCCTTTGCATTCTCATTGAAAGTGCACATAAAAGTGGTCTAAGGTATAAAGGTGATGTTCTTAGCCATTGAAAAACTCTTTGAACATTCTTATAATCCATACATTGTTCATCATGGCTTGTTGCTTTAATAATAAGAGTTTCAATATCAGGATTTCTACATGGTCCATATGGTGATACCTTTGCAACCCAAATTCTGTATTTATCCTTTAGAACTCCCGATGCTCTTTTCCATAGCCTCATTCTTTTCATCTTTGTTTCTTTTAGGTCTTTTGAGATGTGTGTGAATTGTTTATGGTTTGGAATTATGTTAAAACTCTAACATAACAAAAGTCATGCATTCTTATGTGTTGTTTGTCTAATCATAATGAGTTGTAATTGTAATTAGGATGAGTTAGAAAAAGAAAAACAAGTTGTAATAGTTGCTTATATGATTTGTCTCATCATGTATTTTTAGTATTGATTTGTTGGATTTTTCATATTGAGGATATCGTCAAAGTTGTTATGACACGTTATAATTATAGGTCATAGACGCGTAATAGAATTTTGTCTCATATTTTTCATTATGTTGTAATGTGTATTTATACAATGCTATTGTCTTGGGCCTCAAGTATCTCTAATTTGGGCATCAAATATCTTTAACTTGGTCCTCAATTATCTCTTTTTTTGGTGGTGGCCGGGTTTTGAACCTCGGACCTTGCATATATTATGCATTGTCCATACTAACTGAGTCAAGCTCACGAGGACGTCCTCAATTATCTCTAAATAATATCTAATAATTTATACAATGAATATTTTATATTCTAATAATATCTAATAATTTATACAATGAATATTTTATATTCTAATACACCCACGTAGTCGAAACTGGAGGTTGTCGAATGTTGAGACTATCTCTGAAATCATCAAACAACTGCAGCGGAAGGCCATTGGTAAATATGTCAGCTATTTGATAACGGGACGGAACATGTAAGACCCGTTCTTGACCTTTAGCAACCTTGTCACGCACGAAGTGAATATCCATTTCAATATGTTTTGTGCGTTGATGTTGGATGGGATTTCCCGACAAACAAACAGCGCTGACATTGTCACAGTATACTAGAGTAGCTTTTGTGACTGGACACTGAAGTTCTAATAGTAAGTTTTAAAGCCAACATGATTCAGCAACAACATTAGCAACACCACGATACTCTGCTTCATCACTAAAACGGGATAATTGGTTGTCTTTTTGCTGACCAAGACACCAAATTATCCCCAAGATAGACACAATACCCAAAAGTAGATCTCCTAGTATCTGGACACCCTCCCCAGTCCGCATCAGTATAAGTGGTGAGTGTATTAACTAAGGAAGGAGAGATATGTAGGCCGTGGGTGGATGTACCCTTAATATACCTAATAATCCGTTTCAAGGCAGTCATGTGTATACAATGAATATTTTATATTTATACAATGAATATTTTATATTCTTATAACGCGTTTTTTTTTTGTCTTAGATTAAGTGGTAATCCACTGAAATTAAACTCACACACAACATTTTATTCATTTTTTTGTTGAAGGAAGACACGTTTTATTAAACTCACACACAACATTTTATTCATTTTTTTTTGTTGAAGGAAGACACGTTTTATTTTTATTTATTTATAATTACGTAGAGGAACATATTTTTGTTTGAATTCAATTCTTGCAAATTCAACACCCAAGAATCTTGGTGGATTGGGTATTCGAGCAGCTAGAGAAGCGAATACTAGTCTCCTTGGTAAGCTAGTTTGGGACATGGTTCAGTCTACAAATAAATTATGGGTGTCTCTCCTTTCTAACAAATACACAGGCGGCCACAACACCCTTCACGCCAGTGCCAACAGCAATAGCTCCCCAACCTGGTCTTCAATTATCTGTGCTAAAAATATTCTCAAAGATGGGTACACTTGGCGCATTGGTTCGGGCTCTTCATCCTTTTGGTTCAGCAATTGGAACTCTCTCGGCCCTATTGGTAACTATGTTCCTGTTATTGATATCCATGACCTTCATTTATCTGTTAAAGATGTTCTTTCCGCTTCTGGTAACCGCACTCAGGTTCTCTACACTAATCTCCCACCAGCTGTCGAGAATCACATCAAAAATATTCACATCCAGTTTAATGATAACATTGAGGATGCTTTAATTTGGTCCCAAAACAAAAATGGCACTTATTCTACAAAAAGCGGTTTCAAATGGCTTCTCACTCTCAGAGACCCGGCAGCTGATCCCATTCCTCATCCCTCTTGGTCTTGGATTTGGAAATTGAAGGTGTTGGAACAAAATGCGTTTAACAATGAACCTTAAAAGAGTTTTGATGATAACAAGGTATTAAAAATTGTAAATTGGACTAGCTAATATTTGTTCAAGTGTACAGGACCACAGTTAAAAAATTACATCATTAATTGGTTCTGAATGAGCAAATAAAGAGCATAAGAAAATGAAGCTTAGATGATTCTGAAGGCAATACGCTCCTGAAAGTAAAAGCGCTCCTGAAGTCAAGCTGCTCCTGAAGAAATAGTGCTCCTGAAGAATAGTGCTCCTGAAGACAAGAGGTCCAGAAGCCACATTATCAGAAGCTGAAGAAGCTGCACCATCAGAAGCTGCACCATCATTAACAGTCAAGTTCAGATTCTGAACCAGATGCTGCTGAAATGGCCATGCTCTCAAACAGACTTCAATATCTGGCCAAGAAGAACAGAAAGTTTCTCGCCAAAAGGGGTAACTCCAGAATCTCAAGGAAAGAAGATCAGAAGGGATGCTTCAACTGTAAGAAGCCGGGACACTTCATTGCTGAATGCCCTGATCTTCAAAGAGAAAAGTCAAAGGACAAGTCAAAGAGGTCTACATTCAAACCAAGCAAATTCAAGAAGCAGATTAAGCAGAGTTTAATGGCAACCTGGGATGATTTGGGTAGTGAATCTGGATCTGATAAAGAGGAAGCTGATGAAGATGCAAAGGTAGCTGTTGGGTTGGTAGCAACAGCAACTTCAGAAGTTGGATCAGATTCAGACTCAGAAGATGAAAACGAGGTATATTCCAAAATTCCCAGAGATGAACTTGTTGAGTCACTTAAAGAACTTCTTACACATTTTGAAGTAAGAACCAATGAGTTGAAGGATTTAAAAGAAAAATATGCTGATTTGGTACAACAGCAAAAATCAACTCTATTGGATCTGAAAGCTTCTGAACAAGGACTTAGGGGCTTTGACTTCATGTGTAAAACATATGAAGATCAGCTCAGGTTCTTATGTCAGAAGCTACAAGAAAAGTGTAATGAAAAATCTTTAAGTAATCATGAAATTGCTCTTGAAGATTTTATTATATCTGGCATTGACAGAAGCAGAGTAGCTTCTATGATTTATAGCATTTAGAAGAACAATGGCAGAGGAATTGGTTTTCCAGAAGTGAAACTTGAGAAAACCAACCTAAAATCTTGTTGTGAATGCATCAATGAAGGTCTGAAAACCTTTTTTGTACCAGAAGGGGCTGAGTTGGAAACTGTTGTTCAATCAGAACCTGAAGCTTCTAGTTCTAAGGCTAAGATTACTTCAAAGCCAAAGAACTCTAAGTCAAAGGCTATGATCAAATCTGATTCCAAGACTTCAAAGGTTAGGATACTGAAAAGATCAAAACCTATTCCTCAGAGTCTGGTGAAACCAAAATCTGAGGCTCTGAAATCTAAGTTTCAGAAGAAGACAGTTACTGCCTCTGAAGTACCAAAACCTAAGGTGATGGTTAATCAGAAGCAACCCAACTCACAGCACAAGGTACAAGAAGTGAAGAGTAAAGCCTTAAGCATTAACCTTCCAGGACCCATAGGACAATGGGTACCTAAATCTAAAAATGTCAATGATGCAGGTATGTCTAAGAGCAGTGCCAAAGCAAAGATCATGGTACCTAGACAGCGGTTGCTCAAGACACATGACAGGAGACAAGTCCATGTTCCTCAGCCTAACAATGAAAGAGGGAGGAAATGTGAAGTTTGGAGGAAACCAGACAGGCAAGATCATAGGTACAGGAACTATTGGTAACTCCTCTACCTCAATTAATAATGTATGGTTGGTAGATGGTCTTGAACATAACCTTTTGAGCATTAGTCAATTTTGTGATAATGGTTATGATGTGCTTTTTGAAAAACCCAATTGTACAGTAATCAACAAGGAAGACAAATCCATTGTGTTCAAGGGAAAGAGAGTTGACAATGTCTATAAAATCAATTTTTCTGAACTGGCTGATCAGAAGGTGATTTGCCTACTATCAGTGAATGATAAGAAATGGATGTGGCACAGAAGGTTGGGACATGCTAACTGGAGGTTAATCTCTAAGCTTAGTAAGTTACAACTTGTGAAAGGGCTACCAGACATTGATTATCATTCAGATGCACTCTGTGGTGCATGTCAGAGAGGGAAAATTGTGAAATCATCTTTTAAAACCAAAGACATTGTTTCAACCTCAAGACCTTTAGAATTACTCCATATTGATTTATTTGGACCAGTGAGTACTGCATCCTTATATGGAAGTAAATATGGATTAGTCATTGTTGATGATTACAGCAGATGGACTTGGGTGAAATTCATAAAGAGTAAAGATGTTGTGTGTGATGTATTCAGTAGCTTCTGCACTCAAATTCAATCTGAAAAAGAATCAAAAATTTTGAAAGTCAGAAGTGATCATGGTGGAGAATTTGAAAATGAGCCATTTGAAGCTTTTTGTGAAAAACATGGAATTTTCCATGAATTCTCTTCTCCTAGAACACCACAACAAAATGGGGTTGTAGAGAGAAATAATAGAACTTTACAAGAAATGGCCAGAACCATGATTCATGAAAACAATTTACCAAAACATTTTTGGGCAGAAGCAGTGAATACGGCATGCTATGTTCAAAACAGGATCTATATCAGACCTATTTTGGAGAAAACAGCATATGAACTCTTTAAAGGAAGAAAACCCAATATCTCTTACTTTCATCAATTTGGATGTACATGTTACATTCTGAACAACAAGCTCTACCTAAAGAAATTTGATGCCAAGGCCCAAAGAGGAATCTTCTTAGGTTACTCTGAAAGGTCAAAGGCATACAGAGTGTATAATTCAGAAACACTCTGTGTTGAAGAATCTATGCACGTTAAATTTGATGACAAAGAGCTTGAAGATAAAACTTCAAAGTAAGGTGAAAGTTTTGCAGAAATACAGGTTCCTGAAGTTACTCCAGAACCTGATCAGATAGCTGAGTCTGAAGACAGTCCAGAAGCTGAACCCACATCGGAAGCACAAGATGAAGCTGCTTCTGATGAAGCACAAGATGGCTCACATCAAGAAGATCCTCCCAGAAACACATTCAAGCACAAGTCTTCACATCCTGAGGAGCTAATCATTGGAAACAAAGATAGTCCAAGAAGAACAAGATCACATTTCAGACAAGTAGAGTCAATGATTGGACTAATCTCAATGATTGAACCTACAACAGTTGATGAAGCACTTTCAGATGATGGATGGATCCTAGCTATGCAAGAAGAGTTGAATCAATTTCAAAGAAATGATGTGTGGGATCTGGTACCCAAACCTCAGCACAAGAACATTATTGGAACAAAATGGGTATTCAGAAACAAGCTGAATGAGCAAGGTGAAGTAACAAGAAACAAAGCCAGGCTTGTTGCACAAGGGTTTAGTCAACAAGAAGGCATTGATTACACTGAAACGTTTGCTCCAGTTGCAAGATTGGAAGCAATCAGGTTACTTCTTTCCAATGCAGTTAATCATGGCATAATATTATATCAAATGGATGTCAAGAGTGCATTTCTAAATGGTGTCATAGAAGAAGAAGTGTATGTCAAGCAACCTCCTAGATTTGATGATATTAAACATCCTGACCATGTTTTTAAACTGAAGAAATCACTATATGGCTTGAAACAAGCTCCCAGAGCTTGGTATGATAGACTAAGTAATTTCTTAATCAAGAATGATTTTAAAAGAGGACAGGTTGATACTACACTCTTCAGAAGGACCCTTGGGAAAGATATTCTTGTTGTGCAAATATATGTTGATGATATAATATTTGGTTATACTAATGCATCTCTTTGCAAGGAATTTTCTGAGTTAATGCAGGATGAATTTGAAATGAGCATGATGGGAGAGCTGAAGTTCTTCCTTGGCATTCAAATCAATCAATGCAAAGATGGAGTCTATGTTCATCAATCAAAGTACACAAAGGAGCTTCTGAAGAAGTTCAAACTTGAAGATTGTAAAGTGATGAACACTCCAATGCACCCTACGTGCACCTTAAGCAAAGAAGATGAAAGAGCTAAAGTAGATCAGAAGCTGTATAGAGGTATGATTGGTTCTTTGTTATACCTTACTGCATCTAGACCAGATATTTTATTCAGTGTATGCTTGTGTGCAAGATTCCAATCAGATCCTAGAGAATCTCATATGACTGCTGTCAAGAGAATCTTCAGGTATTTGAAAGGAACAACTAATCTTGGACTCCTTTATAGGAAATCCTTAGATTATAAGCTAATTGGATTCTGTGATGCTGATTATGCTGGTGATAGGATTGAAAGAAAGTCAACCAGTGGCAATTGTCAATTTCTGGGTGATAATCTTATATCCTGGGCTAGCAAAAGACAAACAACTATTGTTATGTCTACAGCAGAAGCAGAATACATTTCAGCTGCAAGTTGTTGTACACAACTACTTTGGATGAAACATCAGTTGGAAGACTATCAGATAACTGCTAACAGTATTCCCATTTATTGTGATAATACTGCTGCTATTTGTTTGTCTAAAAATCCAATTTTGCATTCTAGAGCTAAGCACATTGAGATCAAACACCATTTTATCAGAGATTATGTTCAAAAAGGAATTTTAGATATACAATTCATTGATACTGAAAATCAATGGGCTGATATATTTACTAAGCCTTTAACTGTTGAAAGATATGATTTTATAAAGAAAAATTTGAACATGCACTACGTGTCTGATTAGATGTTTGCTTGCTCCTGAATAGAATTTTAGGTTCTGAAGTTAGTTCAGAAGCAGTAGTCCATCAGAAGCTCTTTATTGAGGTTCTGAGGAAAACTCGCTTCTGATGATGACGTCAGCATCTGAAGTCCAGAAGCTGGATTTATTGCTTTCAAATAGTTGAATTAGTGGAAACGTTGGGAGTTACTTTTTAAAAGTAACTTCTGGCCCACTAACTTGGTAGTTACTGTGTGAACTTCTTACGTGGCCTGTATGTGTTGGTGTATAACTAAAAGGGCAATGATGATTTAATAGCTTTGAAAGTACTTTTCACGCGCCCCCAATTTTGTCATTAATGTTATGTTTGTTTGTCTCTTTTGAATTGCAATCGTTTTACTTTTAACACTTTTTCAATTCACACACTACTCACTCACAACAAACACATTTTGCTCTCAAACCTCTTGCGAAGTAAGCGCAAAAACCTTAGAACCCTAAATTCTCTAAATCTTCTTCAATCATCATCAAATGACATCATCAAGCTCGCAACGATAAGTTTCAGTATCTACTTCACATATGGTTCCTGAATATGACTACAGAGGAAGAAGCATGAAATTGGAAGAATGGGATTTACAAGTTCAGATAGAGAATCCAGTGGATTTCAATTCTCTGACTTTTCATAAGTGTTGGATCAGAAGCTACTATGAAGAGCAAGGACTCATGCATTACTTCAAAATGTTGAATGGACCAACATATGAAGCATTGGTCAGGCACTTCTGGGTTAGAGGAAAAATTTATAACAAAGCTGCATCCATAGCTGAAGAAAGTCATATGGTTCTGCTCTATCCAGAACTGGAAGGAAAATCAAGAGAAGAAATGGGTCTTGCGCCGTTTGTTGAAGATGAAATCAGATCAAGCATCTGCGGTATTCCAGTGAGAATTGCACAATGGCACATAGAGTCTGTTCTTAAGGCTGAAGCTTCTGGATATTACTCTGGAATTGATCTTTCAGGTGCTGCTGAAAAACGCATTTGGAAAAAGCAAGCCAACTTGGTGATATACAATTCTGAGAAGGAGAAGAAATATGCTGAATTGAGCATGGAAACTAAGATGCTTCTGAAGATTCAGAATGAGAACCTGTTTCCATGTGGTGACAGTGTGAAACCAAATTTAGCTCAGAAGGTCCTTCTCCAGCACTTCATCAAGAAGGAAAAGGTGAACGTGCCCAAATATATGTTCAAGTACCTCATAGAGTGTCTAAAACAGAGTCAGCTACTGGATAAACCCTGGGTTCCTTATGGAAGACTCTTATCAGAGATTTTCTATCAAGGAGGTGTCTTGGACTATTTAAGCAGAGCTCAAGGCTACACAGATCAGCTGCTGGATACAAAGACTGGAGCATTCATAAATGCTCAAACTCTCAAGAATATGAAGCTGATCACCAAGGTCACCAAACTTAACACTGATCTAAGTGAATCTCTTGTTGTATCTGATCTTATGAGAGATTTTCCACCCATCTGCAAACAGGATCCTATTGAAGTGCAGATGAGATACATCAAGGAACACTATGAGGCAACCAACAAGATCATCAGGTTGGATGAAGTTCCTGAAGAAATGTTTGGTGGTGCAGTGCCTCTAGCAAAAGGCAGAAGGTCTAAAAGGAAAATTACTGCAGAAGAATATCTGGAGGTTGAAAAGACTGTTAAGAAGGCAAGAATTGCTTCTGACAAGCTCAAGATTGGTGGTTCATCAGTACCATCAATTGAAGAAGCTATTGAAGACATGGATTCTAGGTTGATCATGGATGTTGGCATTACTGGTGATCAACCTGTAGTACCAAAGAAGAAGAGGAAGCCAGCAGTAAGGAGGACCAAGGACTTTCCTCATGTTTCTGAGAAGGGTGAAGCTACTACTAATGTGTCAGAAGCTGTTGGAAAAGCTATGGAGATTGCTTCTGAACTTCAAGAGAGGGTAATGACAGAAGCATCACAACTTCTTACAATTTCTGGCATTGTTGCAGATGATCAAATGAAGTCAGCTGATTGCTCAGAACCTTCTATGACAGGTAATATTTTCACACACTCAGAACCTGTAGTACATGAGATATCCAGTGACTCTCCTTCACCCTCTTCAAAATCCTCATCATCATCTTCAGATTCTGATGATGATATACCCATAACTCAACTTGTTAGAAAACCAGTAAAACGCCAGTCAACATCAACCAATACCAACACAAAGCCATCTCAGTCAAACACTTATGAACCAGTTGGTCATATAATCAATGAGAAGTTGACTGAATTGGATGTGCAGAGAGATAGAGTCATCAATAATATCTTTCGCCTTAACCCTCAACCTCTTAACATTCAACCCCTCAACATGATTATACCAGAAAATGTTGAGACAACCTCAGAGAAAGCCTCTGAGACAACTCCAGAAGCAGCTGCTTCTGATAAAGTTGTTTCAGAAGACCCCCCATAACAAAAACCTTCACCAGATAAAGCCTTTTCACCCCCTCAATCTTCACCCCCTACAACTTCATCACCCCCAATTGTTCCTGAACTATCTGTTCCTGAACAAGTCTCTCCTCAAAAGACCGTTCCTGAACATACTGTTCCTGAACAACCAGTTACTAAACCCACTCCTGAACCTGAACCTGAAACTGCCACTCCTGAACACATTGTTCCTGAGCTAACCTCTGCTTCCATATCTTCTTCACCAGTTCAAGTCATCAAGATCATCCACCATACTGGTGTATGTGATATGGACACAGACTCTGAGGATGATCAAAATGATCATGCCTCTGATATGGTAGTTGACCCCACTCCTGACCAACCATCAACTAGCCAATCATCAATTACAAATGACCAATCTTCATCAAACCTACCAATTGTTCCCCTAGCCCCCTCCAAAACCCTCTAAACAACCTTCAACTCCCACCATTTATCTGGATTCTCAAGTACTAAAAGATGTGTGGGAAGATATTGCTTCTGAAGTTCTCAGACTGATAGCAAGTAGAAATGACTTGGGTCATACAATAAGCTATCAGAAGCAATGGAGAAGGATCAAGGAAAGGGTCATCAACCTGATTTCAGCGCTGCATGATTCCTGCATTGAGGCTCAAGAGCAAGCCAAGCAGAAGCTGGAAGATTGGTTGAATGGAATTGAAGAGAATGCTGGAGATGTAGAAATTCTTGGTACTTGGGTGAAGAATCCACTCAGTATCAGAGGCAGAGAACCTGATGAATTCCTGCCTAAGGAGCTGCATCTGATCATTCCTTCTGAGATCCTGGAAAAGTTTGATGCACCTAACCTGGCTCTAGCTCAGGAGAACAAGGTGCTCAAAGAAGAAAATGAGAGGCTGGAAACAGAGCTACTAGAGCAGAAGCTGAAGATATCTAAGTTGGAAGCTGACATGCAAGAAGCCAAGATCAGAGAAGACAACTACAGAAAAGATATGGACAAGAAGTATGTTGATGTTCAAGAGCTTCTAAAGAAGATTTTAGAGAAATAAGCCAAACACATAGTTGCACACTTTTAGCTTATTTTCTTTTGTCTTTTTAGGCTTTTGATATTCTATGTACATTTCTGCTTCTGACTTAGTCTTTCGCTTCTGATATTATATGCTTCTGAATTCTTCTTGCTTCTGATTATCATTAACTGATTATACCTTGTGTGTTATTATTTGCTTTAGTAATAATGCTTGCTATGACTGTTTATTTAATCTTTGAAAATGGTTAAAATGCTTTAAACTATGCTCTGAACCTTTAATCTTATGTTTTTCTCATCTCTTCTTTTTGTTTATGTCTTTTTGCTAATGACAAAAGGGGGAGTATATGTGATAGTATTTAAAGGCTCTGAGCCCCATTAATTAATGTTTGAAAATTTTGAAACTTTCTATTTTTTTTTTTATTTGGTGTATCAAAAAAGGGGAAGTATCAAATTTCAAATAAAAATTAATTGAACCATTCTTCTTATCTATAAGTCAATTCTTTCAATTTTTTTTAGCTCTGATATTATTGTGCGAAAAATGAATTTAATTAACCTGGATAGAACTTAGGGGGAGCTTACAAACCTCGCCTTAAAGACTATCAGACTCAGGGGGAGTTAGAGCTTACAAACCTCAGACTCTGAGCTTACAAACCTCAGAACCCCAAGGTCAACTTGTTAATTAGATTAACAACAATTGATCAATTTTAAATACTATTGTTTGTCATCATCAAAAAGGGGGAGATTGTTGGAACAAAATGCGTTTAACAATGAACCTTAAAAGAGTTTTGATGATAACAAGGTATTAAAAATTGTAAATTGGACTAGCTAATATTTGTTCAAGTGTACAGGACCACAGTTAAAAAATTACATCATTAATTGGTTCTGAATGAGCAAATAAAGAGCATAAGAAAATGAAGCTTAGATGATTCTGAAGGCAATACGCTCCTGAAAGTAAAAGCGCTCCTGAAGTCAAGCTGCTCCTGAAGAAATAGTGCTCCTGCAGAATAGTGCTCCTGAAGACAAGAGGTCCAGAAGCCACATTATCAGAAGCTGCATCATCAGAAGCTGAAGAAGCTGCACCATCAGAAGCTGCAGAAGTTGCTTCATCAGAAGCTGCATCATCAGAAGCTGCATCATCAGAAGTCATTTCACCAGAAGCTGAAGATCAACTGGATTTGCAGAAGATTAAAAGATTGAAGAATCTACATTGCAAAAGCTGTCTATTGGATTCGAAAACACAGCAGAAAATTAGTGGAACATTGCAACGGTCATTTCAAAGGTGTTTGAAGGCATGTGCTTGCAATTTGGACGAAAGCGTTGACATTGTACTTTGTACGAATTGTACAACCACGTTCTCCACTACTCTGTTTTGTGTCCACGCTACAAGACAAGGAAACAGCCCCAGAATACGGCTTCGCCTGCATAGATGTTCCTTTGGATAAGGAATGGATTTCAAATTGGTTCTTCATAGGACAACAACCAAATCAGGCAAAATATCATTGGTGAAAGATCAAGCTTCAACAACGACTCTTTGGTGTGCTGGCAATTTCACAACGTCTCTTTCACACCTCTATATAAAGGAGTGAAGACCTAGAGATTTGGTAATGCAAGAACGCTGAACGAAAGACTCACAACATTTTTACAAGTGCCAAACCTCTGCTGAAATTGTTCTGCATTCACTTAGAATTTCTGTGTTTCCAAGTCATATCTTAGAAATTCTTAAGTCCATTGAGTCTGTATCTGATTTATATTGTGAGCACCTCTGATTGTATATCAAGTGTTCAACCTTAAACAATTTTCTGTGTAATTTTGTTTAGTTAGGAAGTCTCTTGCAGTTGTGCTTGAGCAGGAAGTCTCTTGATTGTGTTCTTGAGCAAAGGAAGTCTCTAGCTTGTGTGCTTGAGCAAATGAAGTCTCTTGCTTGTGTGCTTGAGCAATTGTAATCAGATATTACTCTTAGTGAAATCTCCTTGGAAGTGCAAGGGGGACTGGACTACTTCCGGATTGTGGAAGGAACCAGTATAATTGCTTTGTGTCGTTCTTCTTCTCTCTCTCTCTGTTTTATTCCGCTGCATTTAGATTCTGATCATCACTTCAGAAGCTGTCTCACTTAGCTTCTGATCAGTGTGTTCAGTTTTTAGGAGAAACGAAGAATTTTTCAAAACACAATTCAACCCCCCTTCTTGTGTTTTTCTCACCTTCAGAAGGTTCCGGAAAAGTATGGCTCGCCTGTCAAAATGATGTACCAACTCTTTCCTTGCTTCACCACAGAAACATAGCTCCGTCTCCCATTTGCGCTCGCTGCGGAGAAGAAGAGGAGACCTTCCTGCACTGTGTCAGGGACTGTCATTTTTCTAGAAACATATGGCAGAAAATTGGGTTTACAGGTAATGATTTCATCACAGCCACATCTGCTTACGATTGGATCAAGCTCGGTACGTCTGGCTCCCTTTCGAATATCTTTTTAGCCGGTCTTTGGTGGACATGGAGACATCGTAACTTAATGTGCCTTAATAATGAAAACATGTCTCTTTTTCGGCTGTGTAACTACATCGTTTCAGCAGCTACAAATATCAGTTCGGCTTTTGAAAATGAGGAAAACGCAACTCATTCTGACCGTTTCGTGAAATGGAACAGCAGAAATCATCATGACTTCATTCTAAATGTTGATGGCAGCTGCCTGGGATCTCCTTCACGCACCGGTTATGGTGGTATTCTCCGTAATAGTGCAGGTTTGTTCATCTCTGGTTTTTCCGGTTTCATCCTGAATTCGACGGACATATTGCAGGCTGAGCTAACAGCTATCCACCAAGGGCTGAATATGATTATTGATTTGAACATGAATGATGTAATGTGCTACTCGGACTCCCTTCTTGCTGTTAATCTCATCATGAATGACACCCCGAGATACCACACCTATGCCACCCTCATTCAGAATACAAAGGACTTGCTAATTGTTCGGAACATCTCTCTTCATCACACCTTAAGAGAGGGGAACCAATGTGTGGATTTCTTTGCTAAATTGGGTGCTAATTCAGATTCTCATCTTGTTGTCCACCATTCGCCTCCAGCTGACCTCCTTCCTCTGCTTAAAGCTGATGCGATAGGCACGCTGTTTGTTAGGAGCTAGCAGTTTTTTCTTTTGCTTCTGTTTCTGTTCTTTTCTGTTCTTTTTTGTTTTCTGTTAGCCCTTTTGTAACCAAAAAAAAAATTTCTTGCAAATTCAAAAGGCGTTGTTTTCAATCTTGATCGACGTCATATGTGGCCCAATATAATCACGTCGCATGACCCAATAAACCAATGTAAGAGACTAAAAACAAGGATTGAACCTAAAAAAAAAACTTACAAAACATGGAAACTTGTTATAATTGCAGAGACTAAAATCATATTTAAATAATTATTCCATTATATATTTTTAAAATAAACCAAATAATCAACTGATATATTATATGTAAATGAGGAAAATAGGTTAAAAATAAATTTTTCGTCATTTATATTTTTAACCTAATGTCTGATTTAGTTTTCAGTTTTCTTATTTGTTCTGGCCCTTTATGTCTTACAACATTATACAGATTCATCCTTTTACGACTTCCGTCAAATGAAGCTAAGTTGGCAACTACTAATTTTTATGTAATATTGCCTTTATTTTTTTTTTAAGAATATATAATTTTCCGTCAAATGAAGCTAAGTTGGCAACTACTAATTTTTATGTAATATTGCCTTTATTTTTTTTTTAAGAATATATAATTTTACAAGTATAAAAATTTTAATTAACAAATTACAATTGTATAGTTTTTAATATCAATTTTAACTTTTTAATTTTACATACTACCCTTCAGTAAAAAATTATTATGCTTACGAGTTCTAGAGATATTGCCCAAATAGGTTCAGCCTTCAACCAATTGACTTGAGCCTAGTATATTTCATACTTGTTTAGAATAAGACGATTCAACTATGAGAATTTTTTTCCCACCCTCTTAACTTCTTATATGCCCTTTCAAATATTCATTTTGATCCGATTCAAAAAAAAATATTCATTTTGACCCCGTTCAATTATATTCTAAACGTATTTTTGCAGATTTTTGGATTATATAATCCAAATCCCCCCAGATTCTGACAAACCTCATAAAATGGATTTGTACCTTTCCAGATTTAACAAACTTTCATTATATATAATTATACCAAAGACTAGAAGGTCACACTTCTTATCATCAACAACCTTCTCTCCCTTCTCAAGGTTTTCAACAATCACGATGTCTTCATCTCCGATTATCTCATTACCCGTTGTCTGATTGAGTTCATTATAACTAACCATCATATGGACATATCTAGGCTCGTAGGTCTTTAAATCATCCTGATGGTGTTGTGCCCATAATACATACGTGGCAGAAATCAAATACTTGTTCTTCGGATATACATGTAATATAATTTATGACGGTTACACATAAACAATGATAACATTAAATACTAAGTTATTAAATACATAGAAAAAAAAAACTTTACCATCTTAAAATGGTTATCATTTACATGTGCTAGACACATGATTCAGTCTTTTTGTGATGGTGCACCGCGTAAAGAAAAATAAGTTTTCGATTGCTCTTTTTTTTATGGATAGTAGAACTACCACATGCTTATATTTTTGTGCAATGAGAAAACTCTTATTTGACATGATGATCCATTTATCTAGAGGTGGAGGCCCAAACTCTATCAAGAGTCAGAGCACCATTCTTTGAACTCAGTGAGTGTGAATTTAAAAGAAACTCATTCAAAAGAAACTCTATTTTAAATGAATTTTTTCTTGGAACGTGTCTATATCAAGCGTGTGTGTATAATGGCTTGGTCAGCAAAACTAACTCATTCAAAATGTTTTTTTGTTCCTTGACTGGTTCGACCATTTTGATTAGGTTTTTCGACCCTAATTAATTAATGAACCGTTACACTCTATGCACCATTCTTCACAAATTCTCCCCTATAAATAGCCACAAATTCTTCACAATTCTCATCACATCTCACATTCACTCATTCTCTTTTATTCTATAATGTTCTACCGTTGGCCTTTCATAGAAAGGTTTCTTTTATTTTTATCTAAGGATAATATGAATGGTCAAAGGGCAATGTCCCACTTTGCAAATTGTCGGCTTTTGTTTGGGTGTAAGTTTGGTCTGGCTGGGTGTAAGGTTGCTCATTAGAGTTTCCTTTTTTCCATCATGTTTAGCTTTACTCTTGTTCTTAGAATGGGAGAGAAAACAAACCTTTACCCAACCTCCTTCCTTCATTTTCTTCTACCAAAGATTTAGATTTAGGTGCCAAATAGTTTATTGTAATAATGTTTCTGTTAATGCATGTAAATGTATTATGAAAATATTGACCTATTTAATAAAATAAGAATTTGTATCATGTCTGTCTCTTTGCTTTTATGTTTTTTTTATGTTGATTTTATTTTTTATCATTTTTAATTATGTCATCTATTGATTATATAATCCAAAGTTTTGGGTAAAACAAGGTTTCAGTTTATACAATCTAAAAATCCCTATAAAAGAATTCAAATTATATAATCCCAACAAAATGTATTTTTGAAAATAAAATAAAATAGGTGAGAAACACGTAGGATGAGAAAAGTAATCTTAAAAAAAGTACTGTCACAATTTTTTTTTATAAGCACTTTAAACTTTTAATATAGGGTTGAATATATTCTATATCAGCAGACTAAATATGACGGATCGTAATCTGAGTTTGCAATATACAATTAAGTACTTGTTGGTTTAACCAAATTCTGTAATCATGAATGACAATGGATTGAGAAATGGAAGTTATACTACATTACTTCATAGAAGAACAAACATAAATAGACATATATAATCATTGAGTTTTCCACCAAAGTCAAGAATTTTTGTGGGTTGTTGAATCATCACATATGTGGATGCAATTGGTCAAGTTATGAATCTGTTTTGAGAAAATGTGCTGCCACTTGCCACCTAGCCGTAATATTATGATGTTATAATGGGGCCATTAGACTTATGTTCATGTTCTGTAGTAATTGACTGTGATTACAAAGTTTGAAGTGTTTTTTTTTTTTGAAAGACAAAGTTTGAAGTGTTTGAATACATTATTACGTAAGTACTTATACGATGATAAAGTTTAAAAAAAAAACTTAAGAATCACACCATAATTATAGCTAATAATTATTTTTCCAAAAAAAACTATTTTTTTAAATACCATAATATACTACAAAATCATTATTAAAAATGAAAAACTCGTCAATTATCTTTCACCATTCACCTTATATTACAAGGGTGAAGATCATGCTAACTTGTGCCCTAAGAACACATGTTAAAAAATCAAAACGTAAAAATATTCTTTTAAATTTTATGCATTCAATTATTTAATTTAAAAATTAAATTCAATGCACGGATTCGAACAAAATATTTGTGTATTTAATCCATTAACTTGTGTCTTAAGAACACAAGTCAACATTCCAACAATATATTTGTCGTGAAGCCATTATTAAAAATAAGGTTTACCGGGTTGTAGAAAAAAAATTACACGTAAAACTTTTCAATTAATTTGTTTTGGAGAAGATGGATAACTGTCATAGTTCCTGAAAAAGTCATAAACCATATATACCAATATGTTAGTCGGTCTCTTCCTCCTGCAAATTGGATTAAGATTATTGTGATTGAGCGGTTGCCAAGTCACTATGTAATGCTTCTTTCTTTCCTTCTTTGTCAAAAAAAAAAAAAAAATGTAATGCTTCTTTCGAAGGTGTTCTTCTTGATTGGTATGGTGCTTTAATTTGTAGGTTTTTCTTGTAGTCTAGGTATAGGTGTTGATGGGTGTAAGTGGTTCGGACAAAACTGATGAAACCGAAAATTTATATCGAATCAGACCGAAAAAGTATTCGACCTTGTTTGGTTCGGTTCAAAACCGAACCGAAGCAACTTAAACCGATCTAGTTTGGTTTGGGTTTTGGTTTTTAATTTTGAGATCCAATGAATCGATGAACCGAACCGATGTTAACCTCACTTCCTATTTTAGTAATATTATCCCTCCTCACACATACACACTTATGATTAGGCTCAAAAATTATAGTCCAACATAAAATACTCCTTAATTCATTCACTTTCTCCCATCACCATCTCATCTCATCTCATCACTCACACTCTAGTTCGTATGTACTAAAAAAGTACAATAGCCGCCCGTCACACCTAACCCATCACCCCTCATCTTCGCTGGGATCGTCCATCTCTTGTTAATTTTTTCATGTTAGTTATACAAAGTAGTTTGAAAAACAGAGAACATGGAAAACAAAATTCTATGAAATATTTGAGTATGGTGTATGGTTGTATGCATGAAATACAAATTTGTGAAAATATGGATTTTTTTTTAATTGTATTTTCAAACAAACCAATCAACCGAACCGATCCAAACTGACTATTTTGGTTCGGTTTCTTTTTTAAAAAACAGTAAAAACCAAACCAAACCGAACTGATGAAGATTTCATTGGTTCGGGCATTTTTTTGACAATGATAAATTGTGCTGGATTATGGAATATTTACCATGGTCTTTCTATAGTCAAGCAACGTGGTTTTCAGCAGATCATTATAGAGAGTGATTCTCTTTGCCATTAGTATAATCGAAGATTTAGTGGGATCTAAATATGGTTTTTGATAGAACACTGTGGCGTCATTTGATCCATGTAGCCGACCCCACTTAGTGGGATAAGGTTTGATTGTTGTTGTTGTTGTTGTTGTTGTTGTTGTTGTATTAGTATAATCGAAGAGGATGTTAGTTGTTCACATGCATTTCATCATCTCTTATCTCAGATTAAGGTGTTATGTCATCTTTTTTCCGGTGTTCGTTGGTAACACATATCTATCAAAAAGCTAATCAAGTAGCGGATGATCAAATAAATTTTGGTTAGCCAAAGTGGTCCTTTTAGATATTTTTTTTTTTTTTATGTTGTTTCAGATTTTCCGTCTCCTTCAATCCCGTTGATACATAAAACGAGGACCTTATAAGTTTAGTCCTTATTTAATTTTTATTCTTTTTTCAATTACTACAAATTTTCCTACATTTGTTTTTAATTCCCATTAAACTAAATTTGTTTGATTATCCTTAAACTTGCAACATTTTGAATGACTTTTTTGACATGTTTAGAACGTTATAAAATGTTTATTTACTAAAATTTAAAAGTTTATAACACGAGATGAATTAAATATGAATTTTCAAACGCTAAAAGTTACGGATAAAAGTAACGAAAATATAGACTTAGAAATCAAATTTTCAATTCATTTTCTAAGGATGAACTTTTAATAATGTTTTAAACCTGTTTGCAAGAAACATCATTTAAAAATACATGTTGCCTTAACACCAGGGACTAAAATTGTATTAATAAAATTTTGTATAGAATAAAAAAACAATAAAAGCTAAGTGCTAAGTAAGAAGTAAACTTAGAAGGTCCCTTTAAGTTAGAACGAAAAACATATTCAATCTTTAAAAATAAATGAAAATTGACATTCAGAATTCACTTTTAAATTTATACAAATTGAATTTATAACAACCAAAGCATGATTTAAAAATAAACTATGAGTTAGCAAAAGATGAATAATGTTTTTATTAAGACCAAACGATTATATTTACTCCTAAGCGGTTCCATTTGATTGCCTCCGGCTAAACTCAACCATAGAGTTGTGCAAAAAATTACTTAAAAAGACCTCATTATTCTAATTTTTTTAGCTTTTTGAGAGAATTTTTTTTAGCTTTTTGAGAGATATTTACTGTAAATAGTTTTTATAGGGGAGTTGACAAAACAATTTTTTTTTTTGTGGCCGGGGTTTGAACCTCAGAAATAATGTTTTTATTAAGACCAAACGATTATATTTACTCCTAAGCGGTTCCATTTGATTGCCTCCGGCTAAACTCAACCATAGAGTTGTGCAAAAAATTACTTAAAAAGACCTCATTATTCTAATTTTTTTAGCTTTTTGAGAGAATTTTTTTTAGCTTTTTGAGAGATATTTACTGTAAATAGTTTTTATAGGGGAGTTGACAAAACAATTTTTTTTTTTTGTGGCCGGGGTTTGAACCTCAGACCTTGCATATGAACCTCAGACCTTGCATATTTTTATGCATTGTCCATACCAACTGAGCTAAGCTCACGAGGACAGTTGACAAAACGATTTATATGTACCTAAATAGTTTTTGTTTGTATAAATAATATATATTTACTCTAGATAGTTTACCCGTCTACCAAAAAAAGACCTCATTATTTCTATAAAAGGTGGAATATATGGATTTATTCATCAATAAAAATTGATGAATAAAGTGGTATTCATGAAATTTGATTAGATATATATTCATCATATATAACATATTATATTATAGAATTTATTTATTTAAAGATAAAATCAAATTAATTTTGAATGAATTTTATATGAGAGGTATAAATATCCAATGAAACTTTTATTTTTTTTTAAGAAAAATATCCAATCAAAGTTAACTATCTAAGAAGAATTCACATAAAAAAAATGGTATATATGGACTAAACGGAAAACTAATTTGCTATCATATCAGCAAAGAAACAAGCAAAAGCACTTCCTCTTGCAACTTTACCTTTTCTTCTTTTGTCAGCGGTATAAGCTTCTCTTTATTTCAACGGTTATTTGATCCAAACTTGAACGACCACATTATTCAAAGCCATATGCTTAACAACAACAACGACACAAGTAAAAGAGTTTCCTTTGTCTTTCTCTTAATCTTTATGTTGTCTTCTTTGTCAAAATAAATAAGTATATATTGTCTTCGTTTGGTTGAATGCATCTCTTTAATTTCAACGGTAATTGTCTAAAATTCGAATGATCACATTATCAATCAAGATGCTTAATTTGATTGGTTATCAAACATAACGAACTGGGGTTAGATAAGTGGCGGAACCAGAAAAATAATTGGGGTGGACCATAAAATAAACTATAATTTATACCTAAAATTTATGTTTTAATAAATATTAAACATAAAGTTGACCATCCAAAGTTAAATACATATCATTTTGAATCGTATTTACGAGACTTTTCAATACAAATTTAACTTGAGCAACTACTTGTTTGGAAAACATCAAAATTACAGTAAAAAAATCACGGTGAAGCAAACACTATACTCCCTCCGATCACATTTATTAACAAATATCAATTTTTCATATTCATTGAATAATAAATATATCTAGATTAATTATAATTTAAATACATCAATAATTTAATAAGCTTAAAAAATTATAAATGTGATCAGATGGAGTACATTTGATTATTCAACCTTCCAAAAATTAATGGTGAAAAACTCTAAACTATTAACTCCATCTTCAACCAAACACTTGCAAGTATTTACTCCATCTTTTAATTTGCTAAATGTGAGACCTAATGTTGCTTGCTAGAGACAATATAATCTATAGTAGCGTGCAAAGAACAAAATCAAAATCAATTGTAATAAAAATTGTGGGCTCCTTTTGACCAACATTTTGTACAACAGTTAGATCTTGTCTCTCTTCCTTCCTTATCTTAGGATTTGCTTTGTCCTCTCTTTCCCTTTCATTCCACATATAAATACATATATATATTAACCTTATAAATTATTATAACCTATAGTTTTCTAAAGTAGAATTGAAATTGAAATTTGTAGCTACTAAACACATATGATGGAGAAGGAAGTAATGGTGGCACTACCTTCCATAGATTTCAATTTCAATACCAACTTCTCTTCAACCCCTTACATCAAAGATGATGATATTGATGAACATGAACACATCAACAACAATGATGAAAAAGATTTTGAATTCAACTTCAGTACTCATCCCCCAAGAACTTCTCTTTCTGCTGATGAACTTTTCCATGCTGGAAAAATTCTCCCTCTCAACCTCATTGATTCAGAGAAAAACTTGGTAGAAGAATTGCAACAAAAACAAGAAGATTCAGCACAACAACAACAACAAAAGAAGCTTGCATGTAAAGAAAGATCTTCATCATTTTCAATTCTCTCTTGTCGTAATATTACAAAATATTCCAAACTATCCCATGATGTTTTTTCACATGAAAATTCCAAAGTCAAAGGTAGTTCCAACAACAACATTAAACAATCCGAAACTTCAACTTTTTCATCTTTTTTGTCAACAATTTCATTCACAAAAGGTTATAGAAAATGGAGATTCAAAGATTTCCTACTATTTCGAAGTGCTTCAGAAGGAAGAGCTTCAGACAAAGATCCTCTGAGGAAATATAGAGTGTTGTCTAAAACAACAGTGTACGAGGATGTCGGTAACTCTAGTTTCCGGTCTGTTGAAAATTCCGGTTCGGTTTCTAAACGAAGAAAACCGGTTTCGGCTCATGAGTTGCATTATACATTGAACCGGGCTGCTTCTGAGGAATTGAAGAGGAAAACTATGTTACCTTATAAACAAGGTTTGTTGGGTTGTTTGGGTTTTAATCATGGTATGAGTGAGATTAGTGGAAGATTTGGGTCTTTTGAAAGATCATAAATCCATGACAAGTTCAAAATATTTTTTTTTATTTATTTGTTGTTCTTTATTGACAAATATTATTTGATTTTAAATTAATAGTTATATTAGTTTCTTAGGTTCAAATCATGGATTGTTTTCTGATTAGACTCTTTTGTCCTCTTTCATTCAATTAATCCAACTACATCCAAGCTACAAACCAATAGTTTTAAAAACTGGTTTGGTCGTCAAGTTGGTAAGAATATTAGGCTATTGGACCACCACTGATTGAATCACTCAATCACATGATTAAACTGGATTAAATCAAATTGAACTGGATAACTCGATATCTAAAAATTATCAATTGTCTAAATTTCTTCAAAATTCCCAATTTCCTTTTCCTTTTAAAAATATAAAATATCGGTTATATAAAAATATTTTTTTTGAAGGAATGTTGTATAACAAGACCCAATCTTAAATACTTTGTTATGCTTTAAATACTTAAAAACAAAAAAACATGCATTAAAGAATTATAAAAGATACAATTGGTCCACATGTGATGAAAATACTATTCAAGTTAACAGAAAAAAAAAATATCATGCACAAATCCATGGTTTATTTCCGATGAATACCCCTTATTCTAAAGAGAAATGACATTGTACAATCGTTCTGTTACAACTTTTGTGACAACTTTATTTCTCATACTCACATTATGTTTTGTTGATTTTTTGGATTTCCAAACAGTTGTATTTGGATTTCAAATTCTATTTTGAAAAATAATATCTACCGAAATTGTTACTAGGTTGAGACACGACCATGTCACTCTCTTTAAGAAGTTTTGTGGCACCGCCCAAAAATTGTGCAAGACAGATTATCAACCACGCCGCCTCCAGGATAAAACAATCACATCTACAACTGTGCGGTTAACTACTGCATTGTAGAAAACAATTTGGAAATTTTATCTCAAATACTAAGACCATTCTTTTAATACTGAAACTATTATAATATGGTATTGTGGCCACTCTATTTTTGTGTTGAGACCACTCAAATATGGTGTTACCACCATTCTAGGTTTTAACTTCTTCAACTATGATATTATAAAAACTCAAATATGGTTTTATCACCATTCTAACCTTTAACTTCTTCAAGAGAAGAAAATATCGAAAAGGAACTTTACACTTAAGATCGTTTATAATTCTAAAGGGACATTGTTGGAACAAAATGTGTTTAACAATGAACCTTAAAGAGTTTTGATGATAACAAGGTATTAAAAATTGTAAATTGGACTAGCTTATATTTGTTCAAGTGTACATGACCATAATTCAAAAGTTACATCATTAAGTGGTTCTGAATGAGCAAATAAAGAGCAAAAGGAATCAACAAAATTGAAGCTTAGACGCTCCTGAAGGCAATATGCTCCTGAAGAGAAAAAGCGCTCCTGAAGTCAAGCTGCTCCTGAAGAGAGTAAAGTGCTCCTGAAGACTAAAAAGCGCTCCTGACGGAATAGTGCTTCTGAAGATTAGTGCTTCTGAAGACAAGAGGTCCAGAAGCGCCACGTCATCATCTGAAGCTACATTATCAGAAGCTGCCTCATCAGAAGCCATTTCACCAGAAGCTGAAGATCAACTGAATTTGAGAAATTCAAGGATTCAAGAGCTATGTCATGGATCGAAATTCATCAAAGGACAACAAAAGATTAGTGGAATTTTGCAACGGTCATTTCAAGGTGTTTGAAGGCATGTGCTTGCAATTTTGGACGAAAGCGTTGACATTGTACCTTTGTACGAACTGTACAACCACCTTCTCCACTACTCTGTTTTTTGTGTCTACGCTACAAGACAAGAAAACATCTCCAGAATACGGCTTCGCCTGCAAAGATGTTCCTTTGGATTAGGAATGGATTTCAAATTTGTTCTTCATAGGACAATAACCAAATCAGGCAAAAGATCATTGGTGAAAGATCAAGCTTCAACAACGACTCTTTGATGTGCTGGCAATTTCACAACGTCTCTTTCACACCTCTATATAAAGGAATGAAGACTTAGAGATTTGGTAATGCTGAACGAAAGACTCACAACATTTTTTACAAGTGCCAAACCTCTGCTGAAATTGTTCTGCATTCACTTAGAATTTCTGTGTCTCAAAGTTTCATTTTTAGAAATTCTTAAGTTATTGAGTCTGTATCTGATCTGTATTGTGAACACCTCTGATTGTATATCAAGTGTTCAACCTTAAACAATTTTCTGTGTAATTTTGTTTAGTTAGAAGTCTCTTGCAGTTGTGCTTGAGCAGGGAAGTCTCTTGATTGTGTTCTTGAGGATAGGAAGACTCTTGCAAAGTGTGCTTGAGCAAAGGAAGTCTCTTGCAGGTGTGCTTGAGCAATTGTAATCAGATATTACATTCTAGTGAAATCTCATTGGAAGTGCAAGGGGGACTGGACTACTTCCGGATTGTGGAAGGAACCAGTATAATTGCTTTGTGTCTTTCTTCTTCTCTCTCTCTCTCTCTGTTTTATTCCACTGCGTTCAGATTCTGATTATCACTTCAGAACCTGTTTCACTTAGCTTCTGATCAGTGTGTTCAGTTTTTAGAGAAACGAAGAATTTTTCAAAACACAATTCAACCCCCTTCTTGTGTTTTTCTCACCTTCAAACATTATTCCTGAAAAAGGAACTATGATCTTAAAAATATTCTTTATTCCAAAGGGACGTATATTATTGAAGGAACTATGCTTTTAAGACCATTCTTAATTCTGAAGGGACATTATACCGAAAAAGGGACTATGGTCTTAAGAACACTCTTAATTCTGAATGGATAGAAATAAGGAGATGAGGAGAAGGATAACTCGTTAACACAAGCTGGAGGGAGAAGAGAGAAAGAGTTCTCGACAACTCAATAAAATTTTTTGGTGTGTTTTTTGAACAAGGTGAGCTCTCCTTTTATAGAGAGAATTTGTAACTAATTTGGAGAAACTGAAGAATTAAGTAAACTTCAAAATTAAGCAACTCACGGATCAACTCAAGTAACAAACTAATCGGATAAGTTCAAAAAGAAACAAACCCACAAAATTAGATGAAATAAACTAATGAAGGAAAGATAGGAAATTCAGTTGGATTTTCAATCTTATCACAAACAACATAAGCTAATATTATCGGAAGTGATATCCAAGAATAAAAAATAATAATTATTATTATTATTATTTTTATCATTATCAGATATTTAAAATTAAATACCATTATTTAAACACTACTAGTGTGTGTTTTATTTTATGTGGGACCCCCACACTCTATTTTTTCAATTTTCACAACACTGGATCAAAGTTTAAATAGTTGGTGTTTAATCTTCCAACCTTCCAATTTGTTTCTAACTTTACACCAATGTTCCAACAATCCCCTACATGAATTCAAAAAATAGTTTCAGAAATAACGTAAAAATGTTTATATTAGGTTGCTAATAAACAAAGGTATCGCCTACAACTTAAACCTTGGCATAACAGATAATATTCTGATAGAACAAGAGTTGCTTACAACATTGAACTATATCTTAGACATAGAGTCCACACACATGAGCTTAGATGAAGAAATATGGGATATACTAGAAGATGGTGTTGGTGACTTAGTTCTTGATGAAGAAGGAGTTGCTGTGGATAGAAAGAAACATACTCCTGAGTTGAAGAAACTCTACAAGAAGCATCATATTATCAGAGGAGCACTTGTCACTGCTATTCCTAAAGCAGAATATATGAAGATGAGTGACAAGTCCACTGCTAAAGCTATGTTTGCTTCTCTCTGTTCAAACTATGAAGGCAGCAAGAAGGTCAAAGAAGCAAAGGCTTTCATGCTTGTACATCAGTATGAGTTATTCAAGATGAAGGATGATGAAACTATTGAGGAGATGTACTCTAGGTTTCAAACCTTAGTCTCTGGGCTACAAATCCTGAAGAAGAGTTATGTTGCTTCTGATCACGTGAGAAAGATACTCAGAAGCTTACGTGCTAGATGGAGACCAAAGGTGACTGCCATTGAGGAAGCTAAAGATTTAAACACTTTAAGTGTCGAAGATCTTGTTAGTTCTCTCAAAGTTCATGAGTTAAGTCTAAATGAACATGAGTCTACTAAGAAGAGTAAATCAATAGCTCTTCCATCCAAAGGCAAGTCATCAAGAGCTCTCAAAATGGTTGAATCAGAAGAGGAAGAACAATCAAATTCAGATTCTGAACCAGATGCTGCTGAAATGGACATGCTCTCCAACAGACTTCAGTATCTGGCCAAGAAGAACAGAAAGTTTCTAGCCAGAAGGAGTAACTCCAGAAGCTCAAGGAAAGAAGATCAGAAGGGATGCTTCAACTGTAAGAAGCCTGGACACTTCATTGCTGAATGCCCTGATCTTCAGAAGGAAAAGTCAAAGGACAAGTCAAAGAAGTCAACCTTCAAACCAAGCAAATTCAAGAAGCAGATTAAGTAGAGTTTAATGGCAACCTGGGATGATTTGGGAAGTGAATCTGGATCTGATAAAGAGGAAGCTGATGAAGATGCAAAGGTAGTTGTTGGGTTAGTTGCCACAGCAACTTCAGAAGCTGGACCAGAATCAGATTCTGAAGATGAAAATGAGGTATATTCTAAGATTCCCAGAAATGAACTTGTTGAGTCACTTAAAGAACTTCTTACACATTTTGAAGTAAGAACCAATGAGTTGAAGGATTTGAAAGAAAAATATGCTGATTTGGTAAAACAACAAAAATCAACTCTATTGGATCTGAAAGCTTCTGAACAATGACTTAGGGGCTTTGACTTCATGTGTAAAACTTATGAAGATCAGCTCAGGTTCTTATGTCAGAAGCTACAAGAAAAGTGTAATGAAAAACCTTTAAGCAACCATGAAATTGCTCTTGAAGATTTTATCATATCTGGCATTGACAGAAGCAGAGTGGCTTCTATGATTTATAGCATTTACAGAAACAATGGCAAAGGGATTGATTTTTCAGGAGGGAAACCAAATGAAATCAGTCTCAAAGCATGTTGTGCATGCATCAAGGAAGGTATGAAAACAGTTTTTGTACCTGAAGGTGCTGAGTTGGAAACAGTTGTTCAATCAGAACCTGAAGCTTCTAGCTCTGAGGCTAAGATTACTTCAAAGCCAAAGAACTCTAAGCCAAAGGCTATGATCAAATCTGATTCCAAGACTTCAAAGATCAGAATCCTGAAAAGATCAGAACCTGTTCCTCAGAGTATGGTGAAACCAAAATCTGAGGTTCTGAAGTCTAAGTTTCAGAAGAAGACAGTTACTGCTTCTGAAGTACCAAAACCTAAGGTGATGGTTAATCAGAAGCAACCCAACTCACAGCACAAGGTACAGGAAATGAAGAGTAAAACCTCGAGTACTAACCTTTCAGGACCCATAGGACAATGGGTACCTAAATCTGAAAATGTCAATGATGCAGGTATGTCTAAGAGCAGCACCAAAGCAAAAATCATGGTACCTAGATAGCGGTTGCTCAAGACACATGATAGGAGAGAAGTCCAGTTTCCTCAGCCTAACAATGAAGGAAGGAGGAAGTGTGAAATTTGGAGGCATCCAGTCTGGCAAGATCATAGGTACATGAACCATTGGTAATTCCTCTACCTCAATTAATAATGTATGGTTGGTAGATGGTCTTGAACATAACCTTTTGAGCATTAGTCAATTTTGTGATAATGGTTATGATGTGCTTTTTGAGAAAACCAACTGTACTGTAATCAACAAGGAAGACAAATCCATTGTGTTCAAGGGAAAGAGAGTTGATAATGTCTACAAAATCAATTTTTCTGAACTGGCTGATCAGAAGGTGATTTGCCTTCTATCAGTGAATGATAAGAAATGGATGTGGCACAGAAGGTTGGGACATGCTAACTGGAGATTAATCTCTAAGCTTAGTAAGTTACAACTTGTCAAAGGCCTACCAGACATTGACTATCATTCAGATGCACTCTGTGGTGCATGTCAGAGAGGAAAAATTGTGAAATCATCTTTTAAAACCAAAGACATTGTTTCAACCTCCAGACCCTTAGAACTACTCCATATTGATTTATTTGGACCAGTCAGTACTGCATCCTTATATGGAAGTAAATATGGATTAGTCATTGTTGATGATTATAGCAGATGGACTTGGGTAAAATTCCTAAAGAGTAAAGATGTTGCTTGTGATGTATTCAATAGCTTCTGCACTCAAATTCAATCTGAAAAGGAATCAAAGATTTTGAAAGTCAGAAGTGATCATGGTGGAGATTTTAAAAATGAGCCATTTGAAGCATTTTGTGAAAAACATGGAATTGTCCATGAATTCTCTTCTCCTAGAACTCCACAACAAAATGGGGTTGTAGAGAGAAAGAATAGAACTGTACAAGAAATGGCCAGAACCATGATCCATGAAAACAATTTACCAAAACATTTTTGGGCAGAAGCAGTGAATACAGCATGTTATGTTCAAAACAGGATCTATATCAGACCTATTTTGGAGAAAACAGCATATGAACTCTTTAAAGGAAGAAAACCCAATATCTCTTACTTTCATCAATTTGGATGTACATGTGACATTTTGAATAACAAGCTCTACCTAAAGAAATTTGATGCCAAGGCCCAAAGAGGAATCTTTTTAGGTTACTCTGAAAGGTCAAAGGCATACAGAGTGTATAATTCAGAAACACTCTATGTTGAAGAATCTATGCACGTGAAATTTGATGACAAAGAGCTTGAAGATAAAACTTCAAAGCAAGGTGAAAGTTTTGCAGAGATACAAGTTCCTGAAGTTACTTCAGAACCAGATCAGATAGCTGAATCTGAAGAAAGTCCAGAAGCTGAACCCACATCAGAAGCGCAAGATGAAATTGCTTCTGATGAAGCACAAGATGGCTCACATCAAGCAGATCCTCCCAGAAACACATTCAAACACAAGTCTTCACATCCTGAGGAGCTAATCATTGGAAATAAAGATAGTCCAAGAAGAACAAGATCATACTTCAGACAAGAAGAATCAATGATTGGACTGATGTCAATGATTGAACCTACAACTGTTGATAAAGCACTTTCAGATGATGGATGGATCTTAGCTATGCAAGAAGAGTTGAATCAATTTCAAAGAAATGATGTGTGGGATCTGGTACCCAAACCTCAGCACAAGAACATTATTGGAACAAAATGGGTATTTAGAAACAAGTTGAATGAGCAAGGAGAAGTAACAAGAAACAAAGCAAGGCTTTTTGCACAAGGATACAGTCAACAAGAAGGCATTGATTACACTGAAACATTTGCTCCAGTTGCAAGACTGGAAGCAATCAGGTTACTTCTTTCCTATGCAGTTAATCATGGCATAATATTATATAAAATGGATGTCAAGAGTGCATTTCTTAATGGAGTCATTGAAGAAGAAGTGTATGTCAAACAACCTCCTGGATTTGAGGATATTAAATATTCTGACCATGTTTTTAAACTGAAGAAATCACTATATGGCTTGAAACAAGCTCCCAGAGCTTGGTATGATAGACTAAGTAATTTCTTAATCAAAAATGAGTTTAAAAGAGGACAGGTTGATACAACACTCTTCAGAAGGACTCTTGAGAAAGATATTCTTGTTGTGCAAATATATGTTAATGATATAATATTTGGTTCTACTAATGCATCTCTTTGCAAGGAATTTTCTAAGTTAATGCAGGATGAATTTGAAATGAGCATGATGGGAGAGCTGAAGTTCTTCCTTGGCATTCAAATTAATCAATGCAAAAATGGAGTCTATGTTCATCAATCAAAGTATACAAAGGAGCTTCTGAAGAAGTTCAAGCTTGGAGATTGTAAAGTGATGAACACTCCAATGCATCCTACGTGCACCTTAAGCAAAGAAGATGAAGGAGCTAAAGTAGATCAGAAGTTATATAGAGGTCACTGAATCTAGGCCAGATATTTTATTCAGTGTATGCTTGTGTGTAAGATTCCAATCAGATCCTAGAGAATCTTATATGACTGCTGTCAAGAGAATCTTCAGGTATTTGAAAGGAACAACTAATCTTGGACTCCTTTATAGGAAATCCTCATATTATAAGCTAACTGGATTCTGTGATGCTGATTATGCTGGTGATAGGATTGAAAGAAAGTCAACCAGTGGCAATTGTCAATTTCTGGGTGAGAATCTTATATCCTATGCTAGCAAAAGACAAACAACCATTGTTATGTCTACAGCAGAAGCAGAATACATTTCAGCTGCAAGTTGTTGTACACAACTACTTTTGATGAAACATCAGTTGGAAGACTATCAGATAATTGCTAACAGTATTCCCATCTTTTGTGATAATACTGCTGCTATTTGTTTGTCTAAAAATCCAATTTTGCATTCAAGAGCTAAGCATATTGAAATCAAACACCATTTTATCAGAGACTATGTTCAAAACGGAACTTTAGATATACAATTCATTGATACTGAGAATCAATGGGCTGATATATTTACTAAGTCTTTAACTGTTGAAAGGTTTGATCTTATAAAGAAAAATTTGAACATGCACTACGTGTCTGATTAAAGCTTGCTTGCTCCTGAATAGGATTTTAGGTTCTGAAGTTAGTTCAGAAGCAGTAGTCCATCAGAAGCTCTTTATTGAGGTTCTGAGGAAAACTTGCTTCTGATGATAACGTCAGTATCTAAAGTTTAGAAGCTGGATTTTATGCCTCTGAATAGTTGAGTTAGTGGAAACGTTGGGAGTTACTTTATTTGGTAACTCCTGGCCCACTAACTTGGTAGTTACTCTGAGAACTTCTGACGTGGCCTATCTGTATTGGTGTATAACTTAAAAGGGCAATGATGATTTAATAGCTTTGAAAAATACTTTCACGCGCCCCCAATTTGTCATTAATGTTATGTTTGTTTGTCTCTTTTGAATTTCAATCGTTTTACTTTTAACACTTTATCAATTCACACACTACTCACTCACAACAAACACATTTGCTCTCAAACCTCTTGCGAAGTAAGCGCAAAAACCCTAGAACCCTCAATCTTCTTCAAATCTTCTTCAGTCTTCATCATAGCATCATCAAGCTCACACCAACAAGCATCAGGATCTGGGTCAGTTTACAAAGAGAAGACTATGACTATTCCTCTCAACTCTCTGATCGTCCAGATAGAATCACCTGTGGACTTCGTTTCACTCAAAAAGTACGATGTGGACATGAAAGAGTTGGTAGATACTCAGAAACTATCTGAGTACTTCAAAATGCTGAATGGGCCAACGTATGTGAACTTGGTCAAAGACTTCTGGTTAAGGGCTGAAGTCTTCAATGGAAAGCCTGCAAAGGTCGTAGGTAAACAAGCTGTGTCAAAGAAGGGAAAGATGACAGTGGAAAATAATCCTACTTCCTTCAGTAGCCTAGAAATAAGGTCTGAAGTGATGGGCATTCCTATAACCATCACTGAGGAGGTTATAGCTAAAGCATGTAGAGTGGATGCTGAAGGCAGATTCCAAGAAATAGTGAAAAAGGAAGATATCTTGCTGCAAAGCTACTTCAACTTGCTTCTGGGTGGATCCTCAGAAGCCAAGCCTTCAGAAATGGAAATTCACAACAGGATGTTGGTGAAATTCTGCACTGATTGCTTCTTTCAGAGAGCAGGAGGGTCTGATCAACCCAATAATCAACAGAAGCTGGCAATCTACTTCATGGATATGTTTGATAAGATTAATTTCCCAAGATATGTCTTGGATCATCTCTGCTGGGCAATTAATGAAGGCACTGTCAAAGGAAGGAAGCAAGTTCCTTATGGTAGATTGTTGTTTGAGATCTTTCATCAGGGAAGAGTGCTGAATTTCTTGAAAAAGACAAGGGATGCTTCTGATAATTGCTTTGAAGTTTCTACTGCTGAAAGGACTATCAGTAGCAGAAGCTTATACTCTATGAAGGTTATCAAGAAATCCTCTCAAGATGAGAAGTGGATAGAGATGACCACAGAAGAAATTGAGATTATCAGGGACTTTCCTTCCATCTTTAAGGAAAGTAATCCTGAAATCTTAGCTAAATCAGTAGCTGAGTATGTCATGGAGAAAGATGCAAGCCCTCAGGAGAAAGCTGCTCCTGTTAAAGGAAAGAAAGTCAAGGGTGCTACTGCATCAGAAACTGCTACTGAAAAGGGCAAGCAACAGAAGGTTCCTAAGAGAAAGAGAGGGAAAGCTGAAACTGTTTTCTCTCAAGAAAAAGTGGATGAAGCTCTGGATAAGCTAGATAAAGAAGAAGCTGAACCCAAGCCGAAAAAGAAGAAGGCACATTTACAGATGATGTCTTCTATGGTTGAGATGACTCATGTTAAGGCCAAAATGGCTAAAGAGTATGTTGCTGATGAGATGGCAGATAGAAAGGATAAGAAGAAAATTATTGATGCCTCTATTCCTACTAGAAAGAGGAGTAGAGAAGAAACTGACATCAGCAAGGAAAATCTAGAACCAGCTCCTGGCAAGGTAGAAGGAGAAAAGGAAGAACCTAAGAGAAAGAAGAAGAAGGCTGCCGCACCTATCTTCACTCCAATGGTTGAAGTCACTGTTGATGAAGCTAAAGCAGCATCTGATTGTGCTAACCAAATGCTAGCAAAACAGAGGGAACAACAAGCCAAATTAATTCTAGAGAGCGATGCTAAGCTGAAGAAAGCTGGCTTAGACAAGGATGAAGGCTTTGTTGCTAAAAAGCTGGTGGAAGTAAGGAAAATTGCTTCTGAAACTGAACAGATTGTCAAGAAGAAAGCAGATGCTTCAGAATCTGAAATATCAAAGCCTACTTCAGAAGCTGCTGATAACACTGCAACATTATCTCAAGTACCTTCAGTCACACACACATCTTGTACCACATCTTATATCCCATCTGAAGACACCTTTCTTTTAGATCATCTAGAAAGCCATTACCTAGGTGAACTACCCCAATCTAGCTTTCATTCAAACTCACAAACAGCCTCTGAAATGGCTCCTGAAGCAACTGCTTCTGAAAAGGTCATTTCAGAAGACCCCCAACAACAAAAATCAGAACCAGAAAAGACCACCTCACCCCCACAACAACAACCAACAAATACACCAGCTGAACCACAAATAACCATACCAACAAGTCATAAACCAGATGTTCCTGAACCTACTGTTCCTGAACAAACAATTTCTAAACCTGTTCCTGAGCCAACCACTGCTTCCACACCTTTACCTGTACAAGTTGTCAAGATCACTCACTACACTGGTGTATGTGATATGGATACTGATTTTGAGGATGATCAAGATGATCATACCTCAGACATGATTATTGACAATGACTCTGACCAACCCTCAACCAGCAACACCCTAACTACAAATGACCAACCACCATCAAGACAAGCCATTATCCCCATAGCCCCTCCTAAACCTTCAAAACAACCTTCACCACCCACCATTTTCCTAGACTCTAGTGTATTACAAGATGTGTGGGAGGACATTACTTCTGAGGTGCACAGGCTGATCAAAAGCAGAAGTGACTTGGATCACAAAATTAGTTATCAGAAGCAATGGAGGAGGATCAAGGAAAGGGTTATCAATCTCATTTCAACTCTGCATGATTCATGTCTACAAGCTCAAGAGGAGGCCAAGCAGAAGTTGGAAAACTGGATCAATGGGATTGATGAGGACATGGATGATATAGAAGTCCTTGGTACTTGGGTGAAGCATCCTATGAGCATCAGAGGAAGAAATTCTGAAGATTTTCTTCCCAATTATATTCATCCCAAGGATCTGGACTTAACCTTCCTTTCCAAGATCAACTTGAAGAGTGCTGCACCTGACCTGGCTCTAGTTCAGGAGAACAAGCTGCTGAAGAAAAGAATTGAAGAGCTGGAGCAGAAGCTACAAGAGCAGGATCAGAAGCTGGTAAAACTTCAAGCTGAAATGGAGAAGAACAAGTCAGATATGGATCAGAAATATGCTGAAACTCAAGAGATTCTGAAGAAGATTTTAGAGAGCCAAAATAAGCCAACCCCTTAGTTGCACATCTTAAGCTTGTTTTCGCTTCTTTATGCTTCTGATGTACTTTGTTCATTTCTGCTTCTGACTTAGTTTTCACTTCTGACTTTATATGCTTCTGAACTCATTTAGCTTCTGAATACTATAACTGTTTATATCATGTTTATTAGTTGAGCTCTGATTATAGTGGTTTATATGCTCTGTTTAGTTTATTTTTTTTATATGCTTTAATTATATGGTTTAAATGCTCTGAACGTTTATCCTATGTTTTTCTCATCTCTTCTTTTTGTTTAATTATTTTTGCTAATGACAAAAGGGGGAGTATATGTGATAGTATTTAAAGGCTCTGAGCCCCATTAACAATATTTGAAAATTTTGAAAAACTTCTATCTTTTTGTTTTACCTAAAAAGGGGTGTATCAAAAAGGAGGAGTATCAAATTTCAAATAAAATTAATTGAACCATTCTTCTTATCTCTAAGATAATTTCTTTCAATTTTAAGCTCTGATATTTTTATTGTACGTAAAATGAATTTAATTAATCTGGATAAAACTTAGGGGGAGCTTACAAACCTCACCTTAAAGGCTATTAGACTCAGGGGGAGTTAGAGCTTACAAACCTCAGACTCTGAGCTTACAAACCTCAGAACCCCAAAGTCAACTCGTTAATTAGATTAACAACAATTGATCAATTTTAAATACTATTGTTTGTCATCATCAAAAAGGGGGAGATTGTTGGAACAAAATGTGTTTAACAATGAACCTTAAAGAGTTTTGATGATAACAAGGTATTAAAAATTGTAAATTGGACTAGCTAATATTTGTTCAAGTGTACAGGACCATAATTCAAAAGTTACATCATTAAGTGGTTCTGAATGAGCAAATAAAGAGCAAAAGGAATCAACAAAATTGAAGCTTAGACGCTCCTGAAGGCAATATGCTCCTGAAGAGAAAAAGTGCTCCTGAAGTCAAGCTGCTCCTGAAGAGAGTAAAGTGTTCCTGAAGACTAAAAAGCGCTCCTGACGGAATAGTGCTTCTGAAGATTAGTGCTTTTGAAGACAAGAGGTCCAGAAGCGCCGCGTCATCATATGAAGCTACATTATCAGAAGCTGCCTCATCAGAAGCCATTTCACCAGAAGCTGAAGATCAACTGAATTTGAGAAATTCAAGGATTCAAGAGCTATGTCATGGATCGAAATTCATCAAAGGACAACAAAAGATTAGTGGAATTTTGCAACGGTCATTTCAACGTGTTTGAAGGCATGTGCTTGCAATTTTGGACGAAAGCGTTGACATTGTACCTTTGTACGAACTGTACAACCACCTTTTCCACTACTCTGTTTTTTGTGTCTACGCTACAAGACAAGAAAACAGCTCCAGAATACGGCTTCGCCTGCAAAGATGTTCCTTTGGATTAGGAATGGATTTCAAATTTGTTCTTCATAGGACAATAACCAAATCAGGCAAAAGATCATTGGTGAAAGATCAAGCTTCAACAACGACTCTTTGATGTGCTGGCAATTTCACAACGTCTCTTTCACACCTCTATATAAAGGAGTGAAGACTTAGAGATTTGGTAATGCTGAACGAAAGACTCACCACATTTTTTACAAGTGTCAAACCTCTGCTGAAATTGTTCTGCATTCACTTAGAATTTCTGTGTCTCAAAGTTTCATTTTTAGAAATTCTTAAGTTATTGAGTCTGTATCTGATCTGTATTGTGAACACCTCTGATTGTATATCAAGTGTTCAACCTTAAACAATTTTCTGTGTAATTTTGTTTAGTTAGAAGTCTCTTGCAGTTGTGCTTGAGCAGGGAAGTCTCTTGATTGTGTTCTTGAGGATAGGAAGACTCTTGCAAAGTGTGCTTGAGCAAAGGAAGTCTCTTGCAGGTGTGCTTGAGCAATTGTAATCAGATATTACATTCTAGTGAAATCTCCTTGGAAGTGCAAGGGGGACTGGACTACTTCTGGATTGTGGAAGGAACCAGTATAATTGCTTTGTGTCTTTCTTCTTCTCTCTCTCTCTGTTTTATTCCACTGCGTTCAGATTCTGATTATCACTTCAGAACCTGTTTCACTTAGCTTCTTATCAGCGTGTTCAGTTTTTAGAGAAACGAAGAATTTTTCAAAACACAATTCAACCCCCCTTCTTGTGTTTTTCTCACCTTCAGACATTATTCCTGAAAAAGGAACTATGATCTTAAAAATATTCTTTATTCCAAAGGGATGTATATTATTGAAGGAACTATGCTTTTAAGACCATTCTTAATTCTGAAGGGACATTATACCGAAAAAGGGACTATGGTCTTAAGAACACTCTTAATTCTGAATGGATAGAAATAAGGAGATGAGGAGAAGGATAACTCGTTAACACAAGCTGGAGGGAGAAGAGAGAAAGAGTTCTCGACAACTCAATAGAATTTTTTGGTGTGTTTTTTGAACAAGGTGAGCTCTCCTTTTATAGAGAGAATTTGTAACTAATTTGGAGAAACTCAAGAATTAAGTAAACTTCAAAATTAAGCAACTCACGGATCAACTCAAGTAACAAACTAATCGGATAAGTTCAAAAAGAAACAAACCCACAAAATTAGATGAAATAAACTAATGAAGGAAAGATAGGAAATTCAGTTGGATTTTCAATCTTATCACAACCAACATAAGCTAATATTATCGGAAGTGATATCCAAGAATAAAAAATAATTATTATTATTATTATTATTTTTATCATTATCATGTATTTAAAATTAAATACCATTATTTAAACACTACTAGTGTGTGTTTTATTTTATGTGGGACCCCCACACTATTTTTTCAATTTTCACAACACTGGATCAAAGTTTAAATAGTTGGTGTTTAATCTTCCAACCTTCCAATTTGTTTCTAATTTTACACCAATGTTCTAACAATCCCCCACTTGAATTCAAAAAATAGTTTCAGAAATAACGTAAAAATGTTTATATTAGGTTGCTAATAAACAAAGGTATCGCCTACAACATAAACCTTCGCATAACAGATAATATTCTGATAGAACAAGAATTGCTTACAACATTGAACTATATCTCAGACATAGAGTCCACACACAATCCTTTTTCTAAGGTGTATTCTAAACGCTCATGCATTTATGGTTTTGCACATCTGTCGCAGTTTTAACGAACGCTCTAGGTATTCTGTCTTGGATTGCATAGGAACCGACCTTAGTTCCACATTCATATAGGTGAATCTATTAAGAGTACTCTTGTAGCTATGTACTCCACTCAACATAGAGTATATATCTCATTAAGAGTTTCTATTATCTTATCCTTTTGTCATTGCAGAAATCATGCTTTTTTTTATTATAGCATGTTCTATCACTTGTGACTTGTTATTACCCATTGAACCTATTTATTGGGATCTCCAATCATGTAGGTTGGGTTACCATCACTCGTAATCTTTAGGCATTTGTCTCCTCCTATTGGATGTGTTTAGAACTTTCTTTGTTATTCCTTTCGTCAAAGGATCAACTAATTCTTCATCAGTAGGTACATGATCTATTTTAACTTTTCCTTTTGAGGGTAGCTAGATCTCTAATCCTTTTTGTATTCGTGCTTTAATTATTGTCTCTCTTCATTGTAGTAACGATTCTCAATTTTTGTAATAACTGCATTACTATCACAATAAATTAACACTTCTGACAACGGTTTCACCCACTAAGAGTTCTCAACTAGTAACCATCTTATCAACTTGATTCTTCACTGGTTATCTCTAGTGTTTTCATCTTAGATTCATTCCATAGTGGACTGAGTCAATATCATTTGTTCCAAGAAAAAACTCATCGAGTGATGCTTAATGTCTAGCCATTGGTCGCTTAAGACTCATCTGAAAGATGTTTAATTTGTATCGTGTACCATTCAAGTACAATAAGATACTTCTCATAATGTAATCCTAGATTCATAGTCTTCTTAAGGCACCTTATGACTCTTACAATAGCATGTAAATGCTTCTCACTTGGTCTACTAGTAAACTTGAACAAAAGTTTCACGGCGTGGACAACGTTTAGTCTAATGGAAAACCTTAGGACTGCCAATGATGCTCACATATTTTATTTGTCTAAAACCATCTCAAGTATTCTTACAGATTTTTACACTTGGATCATAAGGTATGCTTGCAAGTTTACAGTCAAATAATTACATTTTTGTAGAAAGTATTCTCACTTGAACCAAATGTGAGCAATTCGTGTACATAGACATATGATCGTGCAAATGTTATTTTCATTTTTGTAGAACATACATTTGTCATTCGATATAATTAGAATGCCAAATTTTTCATGACATTCCTTAGGAGTTTATTTTAGACCATACAAAGAATTATCTAACTTACAAACCTTGTTTTCTTGTCCATGAATCACAAAACTTTCAGGTTGTTCCATATAGATTTCTTCTTCTAGTTCACCAGATAAAAAGGCAACTTTCAAATTCATATTGTATACTGTCAAGTTATGAACAGCGGCTAAAGGGACTAGCACCCTTATGGATATGATTCTAATGTCCAAAAACCTATATTTCTTATTCATATTGTATACTGTCCAAAAAATCTATATTTCTTCTCTTTGACTAAAACCTTTTTTTCTACAAGGTGAGCCTTAGGTCATAAAACATATATGATTTTATATTTATAACATACCCAATGAATACACATTCATAGACTCTACTAGTGAATTCAACTCTCTTGGGGTCCGAAATCCGAACATAGGCTAGACAATCACTTTTTCATTATTCCAATTATACCCTTAAACAACTTTTTCTATAATAAAGATTGTTGTTAGTGTCATTAAAAGAAAAAATTTTGATTTTTTTTTGTTATATTGTTGGTGTCATTGAAATAGATAATAATGGTTAGTTTGATTTCTTATAACTTGAAAGAAACAAACATTTATATTTTTAGTTTTAATCAAAATCAAAATTTCATAGAAAAAACACCGTTCATAATTTTCAAACGTAAACACAATAAAAAGAGTGGGAAGACGGACACGTCGCTAGTATATATGGAAATTATCGCAAGAGTACTGGATGGAAATAACTTTGTATGAGATTACAAGGGCTGTCGGAACGCCTTTACTTATTGATAATGTTGCTAAAAATCGATTGTTCGGACACTATGTCAGGGTGTTGGTCGATTTGGACCTTTCCAAGGACATATTAAATGACGTTATGGTCGAAGGGCAGCATATAATAATGAGCAACCAGTAGATAAGGGTAAGAAACTAGTGCACTCATAGAAATAGAAGCAATGATGGAAGTCGCGAGATAAACATGACACACGCAGAGACCCTTCTGGTTGCCGCAATTCAACATGAGAATGTGGAGGTCGTTAGCACGCTGGCCCATCAGTCAATGTCGCAAGAGAATGTTGTTCCTACAACTGCAAATGCGACACAGTTAGACAAACAACTTGTTGTGTTTTCCCCTAACCATGGTGTGAAATCCGGTACTACCTTTCACATGTCATTGCAAAATGTTTATGATGAAATTTTCAGGCCCCCTCTTCCGAATAATGATGTGCAACCAGTTCTCTCATTTGTCTCAGATTTTCCAGATATTCGCAAAATCAGGGCTAGTCCGGATGATCCGGTGGATCAGCTGAAGTGGTTCATGGAGTGGAGGCATTGCAATTGGAATCTCAATATGAGAATGCTCAAGAGATTTCACTTGTGGTTGTTCTACACTCGTCTTTTGTAGAGAACGATAACGTGTATGACGTTTCTGACGCTAATATTATCGTTACGGATAGGGAGAAAAGTCCATCACCATTGCCCCAGTTGACTGATACCCAAACATCGGCGCAAATCGACAACTCATAAGTGCAAATAGAAACAACATATGTCCATGATGATACGGATGTGCAGATTGTGAAGGACCAACATATTCAGTGAGTTCAGATTTGTTCAACATCAAGAGGTTCACAGTAACAAGAACATCCATCACGATTTGGAATTATGGGCAAGAATTTGAGAATATGATAAAGGATTGTGGACGAGGGATTTACACAAGTCTTAGCCAAGAAATATAAGCAAACAGTGAAAAAACTAGTATTGGGAAAGTCGCCTTATGGAACCCGTGTGAGGGGTGATCCTCCTCCATCTGCCCAATGAATTTATTATATTGGAATGTCAAATGTAACACCCCGTTTTCCCAACATATAAATATTATAAAATAAATCAGAATTCATCACAAACAGGATGTCACATTTCGTTCTTCAAAATATAAATAGAGTTAAAATCTACTCTTTATTTGAAAAGACTGCTGTCAATAATTTCGAATATGTCGCAGCGGAAAAATTCTTAAAAGTTTAAAAACAAATACTTGGTACTAAAGGCCTCAACATCATAAACAACTTATTAAACATTCCATTTCAATGGTTCATCAACATAAATCATAAAGACACGTAACAAAAGGAAGCAATCAAAGATCCCCATCCCGTTACTTATTAGAGCATCCCTAAGATAATGTGTGAGGGAGTCAACTCACATCAACAGCTAATCCTGGTTATCTGCATGTTACCCACGTAGAGGCAACATTCAAACAGAAGGGGTGAGATTCACATTCAATAATAATAAGCATATAATTCATCAACAGAATTTAACAACATAAATAGTAACAAATTTAACAACATAAACAACAATTATACAACGTTAATGCTTCACATAATTTCTCATTATCAACTCATTAATTATATTGACAACTTAACAACACGACAACAGCATTGACAACCCAACATCAACGACAATGCAACGACAACTACATCAACTTGACAACGTATTATGCATGTGGTACCAATCAGGGCATCAAGCCCCCAACTTATAGAGCATAAGCTCTCAACGTGGTATGAATGATTAAGCATTCATTGGAGCATCAAGCTCCCAACTTTATATATTCAACAGGGCATCAAGCCCCCAACTTTATATATGAATGACTATGCATTCAACAGGGCATCAAGCCCCAACTTTATATATGAATGACTATGCATTCAACAGGCCATCAAGCCCCCAACTTTAATGATGATGCATGGACTCAACAACAATACAACAACAACCCACAACTTCAACGACATCGACAACAACATACAACTTTAACGACATTGACGACAACAGCGGCAACGACAACAACTTACAACCTTAACGACATTAACGAAAACAGCGGCAACGACAACAACAACGACTTCGCAACATAATATCATAATTCATCAATCATAAACAACATCATATAACATTGTATTTAAACATCAACAATTCATCATGCATCTTTGTAAAAACATAATAAATTATCCACAACATATTTTCATGTCAAACCAAGGCTACTGGAAAGATATCACAATTATCAACAACTTTCATGTTTATACCAAAGACCAATTTAAAACAGAAATGTGTGAAAAAGACGCAAAAACAGGAAACAGGGTACGCTGTCACTAAGACCTCCTTGGAGTATTTTCATCATAACTCAAAAACCAAAAATCATTTTCAAGTCAAACCAAAGTCATTGGAAAGCTAACAAAATTATCTAAAGCTTTCATGTTTACGGAAAGACCCAGTTCGGAACATAAATGGGTGAAAAACACCCATATGTGAGCGCTAGGCACCAGGAACAGGCACCTGAGGCACCAACTCTCGGGTTGTGGGCGCTAGGTGCCCTTACTGCAACGCAGCGCTGCGATGTGCTCAATTTCTACTTTTTTGAGTTACTGGAGTGCTTCTAAATTACCCTAAATGTCCACTTTAAGAGCCCTTATGATCCAAAACTGATATGAAACATTACTTAGGGTTACCCTAACATTAGAAGTTAATCATGAATTCATTGAATTATCTACTTTTTCAACAGTCAATTCCAAATCAAAACCTAATTCCCAAATTCACAAATTCACAAACAACAACATGTTAAACTCAATTTAAGAATTATACAATCTAAAATTAGAGAAAGTTAATTCCACTCTTACCTTAGATTGATTGATTGCAACATTCTACAGACCTTCTCTTCTCTGACTCTTCTCTTCTCTTGGTTTCTCCATTTTCTCCCAAAAACAGTTTTCACGTATTCTAATCTTTCTAACTCTGACTCTCTCCTTTATATAAATCCTTAACCTACTTATTTTCCCTTATTTCCAATTCTGCCCCCAAAGTCTCATAATTCTAATTAATTATATTCTTCCACTAAATAATAAAATAGGGGCTACTAATATATATTAACACACAACAAAAATATCATTCATCAAATAAATCAATTAAATTATAAAAAGACTCTAAAATCAATCAAATAAATAAATATTAAAATAGGGCGTTACATCAGAGGTATTGGCAATTTGGATACAAGAAATGCATTAAAAAATTTATTTTTGTCACATAAATCGTTGTTAGTTTTTATTGGTTTGCCTAATTGTAGATTCCCTTAGTCTGTTGTTGTTTACCCTCAACTTTCAATACAAATAGCATATATAAAAAATAGATAAGAGTAACTTTAAATATTAAAATAAAAGTGTAACAAATGGAGTTAAGATCCTCTCCTTTTATGTCTTTCTCCATTTCTTCCATTTGGAGAGATAAAGACACATAAAATCTTGAAAAAAGTAAAATATAATTAATGATGATGGGACCCACGAGTCAAGATCCTATCCATTTATTTTCCTCTCAATTTCATCAATTTAGAGAGATAATGACACCGATATAATAAAAAAAAAGTTGAAAACAATATCCACTTATATTTTTACTTTTAATCAAAATCAAAATTTTATAAAAAAAAATACCGATATAATTTATAAAAGAGTGTTCGTCTTTTATCTAATGGATAATAATATATATTGTAAAAGATTTCATTTATTTCAAAAAAAAATATTTTGTAAAAGAATGTTTATGAAATTAATTACATTCAACGTGACATCCCTTTCATTAATCAGCAATTAATATTTCAATTAATTTTCTAAATATTAGAATATCAATTATTAAATTAAATAAATATTTAATATAATATAAGAAATTTAATATATATTGATATTTTTAATAAAGGTATTTTTATTAAAAAAGTTGAAAACAATATCCGTAATATTTAAAAACTTTCTATTGAAATATGTATTTAAGAAAAGAAAAAGTTTTTTTCCTCAAATAATAAAAGAAAAAAGTTATAGTTTTTATTTAAAGAAAGAAATAAAGTTTTAGTTTTGAATAACATTAAAATAAAAATAAAAAATTATTAGGATTGACTAATGAAAAATAGAAAAAGAAAGTAGGTTAAAAGTAAATCCAAAATATTAGTTTAATTGAAAAAAATTATGACTCATAAAGAAACTAAAATAATATTAAAATATACCAAAATTTGAAAGTCAAAGTTTCTCTACAACATGCATGAATATTTCAATAACAATAATAATAATATATTTTAATAATAATAATAATAATAATAATAATAATAATAATAATAATAATAATAATAATAATAACCTCAATTTTTTGGGCTGACTTTTTCTTTTTTAAAAAATAACCTCAATTTTCGTTGGTGGCCGGGGTTTGAACCTCAGACCTGCATTGTCCCTACCAACTGAGTTAAGCTCACGGTGACAAATGCCCTCAATTTTCAATACAAATAACACATGTAAAAAATATACAAGAACAAATTTAAATATTAAAAAAAATGTAACAAACACGATATGAATATATATATATATATATATGTCTAATTTTTTTTCCTTTATCTTTTAAAAAGTGTAACAAACTATATGAGTATTTATACTTACTTTTTCATTATTCCAATAATACCCTTAAACAACTTTTTCTATATATTCATAAATACGTGAATAAAGGAAAAAAATACGTGAATAATATATTCCTAAATATCTTTCTTTTTAAAACCGAAAATAATATCTACTGTCCAAACAAAGACTTAATGACGTAGTAGATATAACCCTATAAAAGCCATACCGATGAAGGGATATAACACAATAAAACAATCTGTTTTTTTTTTGTTACTTTATTTTCAATTGTGTGCGATCATGACTGACAAGAAGGAAAAACATGTCGGTCCTAAAAGAAAGAAGTGTGGCTCAAAGAAGGTGAGAAAATCACAAATGTTTATGATATTTCAGTAATTGTTATAATTTCCAATATTTTTTCCTAATAAATAGTCTCGCATGATTCACAGGTAGCCAACCAAGTGTTTGAGGGGAATACGAGTTCATCTGTGGTAGATGAAATGAATTATGTGAACCAGCGGAATTCCATCCTCCAGAGGATTGCTGAAGCTATGAGCCAATTGGAAAGGCAAAGACAGGAAAATCGTGAGAATGAGCTGAATCTCCTTATGATGGGTTGCATGCACAACCCAAATATGCTAGCCAACTTGAAGACTGCTGAAGATTCGAATGACTTTGCTGAGGTGGTTGATAAGAAACTGAAAGAGATTGATACTAAGATTGTTGAACTCAATTGATCAGATGTTATTTGAAACTATCTAGTGGTTTTATTGCTATCTAAATGTAAGATGCAATTGAATAAAACTCATCGATCTGAATAAAACTCATAATAAACTTTTCTTATATAAATCTTCTATCGAAAGTCACAGCTAAAATTTGACGATTTGAAGCAATAGATATTACACGTACCATTAGAATCTTTATCAAAATATAAGCCTAATACTAATTTTAATTTTACGAGAATCAAGTACTTTATTTATCTTAGACCTCTCTCCTTTCTCATTCAACCCCAAGTTGTTTTCCACTGAATCCACCACCCACTCTCCCCTTCAATCCAAACGCCTTAGACCTGATGTAGCCCATATCCTTGTTGGTGTGCTTTACCTTATTCGTCAAGGGTGCTTTGACCTCTCACATGTTTTCCACGATGAGAGGTGGTTCTATTAACGAGTGTGTTTTGCGTTTGAGATTTGTTCATACGTGTTTCTCTGAGTTGTCAATGTCTGTTTCGATAGTAATTGATGTTTTCATAGAGGTTGAGCGTCTTCATTCATATTTCGATGAAATTTGTTTATGGATATATTGTTATTAACCTGCTAGGGTCTGCTTTTGGGCTTGTTTTTCACAAATCTTTGGTCTTATCCAATGGCCATGGGTTTAAGGGTTGTTTGAAGTTATTTGATTCAAACCCATTGAAAAATGGGTCGTGGTGGGTGGTTTTTCAAAAGTTATCACTACCTTCGTCTTAGAGGTGATGATGGTTTTGGTTGATTCATGTGAAAATGATTTTGTTTTGCGTTCCTAATTTATAATTCTCTAATGTTCCAGATCTTTAAAAATCCGTAGGTCTCACGACTGGAGGTAGGCTCCAATACACCAACATCGCCTTATTATCTGTCTTAGACCCTGTGACTTAATTGGACTATTATGCTCAAAAGGGCTTTTATGCTTATTGTTGTTTAGGAAGTCATTGGTATATGGATTCAGTTATGTGTTGGTGGTCGACCCATTCATCAGTTTTGAACCCTAATTGATGCCTCTCGAAGTGATGCACGCCAATCTATCCGCAACAATCTTTGTAAGAATTTTGAACTAGAAATTCGCAAGAGATGTATGACGGTAGTCTCCCATAGATCGTGCCCCCGGTATCTTCGGAATCAAAACTATCAAATTCGAATTAATATTAGGGGTCAACACACCAGAGAGGAGAAATTCTTGAACTGGCTGAATCACATCTGTTCCAACAATGTCCCAGAAAGTTTGGAAAAAATGCCCACCAAAGAGAAAACACCGCATCTCTGATCTCCTCACACATAGGAAGGCACAGGAGCATATCATTCTCATCATCTGTCTCCAAAGAAGGGATTGTGTCTGTAACTAAATTGTTCTGAACACAATTATTATCCATGCTAAAGATTGCCTGAAAATAAGAAAGGATATGCATCTCAATAGTCGTAGGATCAGTAATAACAGTGTCACCATCCTGCAAAAAAGAAATAGATTTTGTTGTTGCCCAGACTTTAGAAACCCTGTGAAAAGAAAGAGTGTTGCGGTCACCATCGACAGAATTTTGATCTCTAGCTTTTTCTTTCCAAAATTGTTCCTGAAAATTCAACGCTTTGGTTAAAAGAAGTTGTGCTTCAAGGTCCTGCACGTATAGCTGATAGGTAAAACCATCGGAATCAATTAACTGTTGAATGCGATTAACTTCATCCACAGCAAGACGCACTTGCCTATCAACATCACCAAACATTGTTCGGTTCCAAACCTTAAAAACCTGCTTCAGGTTGCCCAATTTTGCTTGTAAGCACGCCATACCCTGACCTCTAACACATTTCGACCAATTATCCAACACTAATTTCCTACAATCTTCATGTGAAGTCCAAGTCTTAAAAAATTTGAATGGATAAGCATGTCTGACATTAGAAAAATGAACCGAGAGAAGCAACGGATGGTGGTCAGATTGATGACGAACTAATGCCAAGCAAGAAGAATTACGCCAAAAATTAATCCAATCTTCATTGCAAACTGCCCTATCAAGACGAAGAGCAACATTTCTAGTTCCAAACCTACCATTAGTCCAAGTGAAAAAAGACCCCAAAGTTGGCATATGATTTAATAAATTCGCATTCAACCAATTTAAAAAATCTTTACACGACACTGAAGGGGGGGGGGGCGTCTGCCTCATTTTTCATGAGCACCCATAATAGCATTAAAGTCACCAATAAAAAACCACGGCCCTTGGAAACAACCTTGAAGATGAGTAAGATCATCCCAAAGTTGTCGGCGTCTCAAATAGTAAGTGTTAACATAAACAGCGGCAGTATAAACAGTTAACTGATGACAAGAAATTTCTAAGACTATGCATTGATCAGACACAAAAATCACAGTAGCAAGCAAGTCATTCCCCCAAAGTGCCCAAAGATTAGGCAATAAGGAGGCTTTATTATTAATGTAATACTTAGAAACACCAATAGACAGCCAATACCAAGAAGGAACTTGATCGAAACTCACCATTGGTTCCGCAATATAAATTAGGACAGGTTTATGAGACATATATAAATTCTTTAAAGCAATTCGAGTATCAGAATTACCGATACCTCGAACATTCCAATAGAGGAAGTTCATGGATCAGTCTGATAATGATCACCCCGAGCAAGGGTTTTATGTGGCTGCTTTGCCAAGACTTGTTACAATTTAATTTTTTTGTTTCTACTTCCTTGTTAGGACCGGCGTGAAGTCTTCAGCAGCTGACCTTTCAGCATATTCACGAACTTTATCCCATAAATCTAGACCGTGTTGAATATTCTTACTGGGATGCACTTCTTGTAGTTGTAAAATGACAACCTCTTGCTCCTCTAGAATTGTCGTGGACATGCTAGCACTAGCTGCAAGAGACCGCTCTACAACAACCGATGACACCAAGGAAGGGCGTGACCCAGAATTCACTTCAACTTGCTCATCAATAGTATCCGTCTGAACCTGAACCGATTCTACAGACACCTCATGCACCTCAATGTGCTCAACAAGGGATGAATGTGGTACACGCTCGTGGGAACCCTTGGGACTCTCCACCAGCTCCTGCGGGCTCGAACGATTGTGTTCCACATCATCAGAAAGCGTAACAGTGACATCATCCACCGTGGGGTTCTCCATCACCTCCCGCGATGTCAGATACAACCGCTCCGCTCTCTCAGAATGCACGTCAACGTGCTCAACAGGGGAAACAATCTCTAACACTGGCATAGTACGTGGCAACTCCTCAGGAGAAATGCTATCAAACACATTGTGTAATGGAAAGCTGAAAGAGTTTGACGACAAAGGCGGTACGGACACAGGGACGTCCGTCTGAGAAGTAGCCACTGCTAAATTAGCAATAGAAACCTGCTCCAACTATGAGATAGAAGCCGGAATGTCTAAAGGAATTGAAGCCAGTGATGAGTCGTTATTTAGCTAGTTTTTATATATTATTTAGTTTTGTTTTATTTAGATTTGGTTTTATTTTATTTTAATATTGTTTCCTTTTTGAGCTATTTTACTTCAATTGCATATTTTTATATTTCAGGAATGAATATTGGATGGAAGGAGTCTTGGAGCAAAAGAAAGAAGTCTGGAGCTGATTCGGAGCGAAAATACGAAAGATTCGGGAACAAAAATATATTCCCCCAAGTCAGAAGCTTGGCACGGCCCGTGCCAACATGTGGCACGGCCGTGCCACCTCCCAGAAGCTCGTTTTGCTACTTTTGCTTAGGGCCCGAGCTACTCTGTTTTAGTTTTACCAAATAGCCCTTGTAGTTGCTTAGATTTTAATTCGATTGTAAACTATAAATAGTGTAGCCTCCCATCACAAATATTCACCTTTATTTCTTGGAATTCAATAGTGACAATTGTTTTCTTAATAAAGTTCTCCTTTTTATTTCTTTACTTTCTTGTTATTTATTTTATGCTTTCTCCCTTCTTCTCCATGTCTACGATGAGCATGAGCGAGTAGACTTCTTTGTCTTGGGACCGTTGGATAAGTCTAATGACGTAATCCGGATCAAACCAAGCCTTAAACCTTAATTATATGTAACCCTAATTTCTAATCTAAATTCACCGTTTTAACATGAATTAACCATTATCAAACTGTGGAAGCGAACGCGGAGGGTTTGATAATTGTTAATTCATCATCTCAAATATCAATTCATAAAGCGAACGCGGAGCTTTGATATTCGAACAAGTGAATTTAGACAAGGATAGCGAAACATGAGAAAAGTCTAGCAAACCTTGAGACATATAAAGTTTCGATCTTCAAGGGTTCCAAAGGCAATCACCCATGAGAATAGGTGTGGTTGTTGGAGGAATACACTCGCTGACTTCGAGAGAAGCTTTGATACGCTAAAGAGAAACTTGTCTTTAGAAATTAGGACTTACGTAGAATTATAAGTTTAAGGGTTTGTTTGCGAAGGATTCGTCATTACGATGAACCAATGATCCCAAAGGCTCTCTTTTTATTATTGTTATTTACTTTTACTCAACTGAACCTCTCACTTTATAATCTTTCTTCTCCTCTAATCATTCTCTAAAATTTAGTTAAATTGAACAACTCCCTAGCGGAACGATACTCTCTTTTACTACTACTTCGATAGACCATGCACTTGCGGTTTGACCTATCAGCCAGTGATGTAGTAGTAGCAGTAACTGGTATTCTCTGAGTGGTAGTAACTGTTGAAGCAAACGGAACTAGAACCCACGTCTAAGTGCTACTGTTGGCCGAAGTGGAAGCACCCACATCATTGTTCTGCCGAGATGTTTTAGTGGGTGCTGCCTTGGCAATAATAATTTGTTTCCCTCAATCATTCTTGTCCTTTGGTGGTTGCGGATGTAACCATCGACAAGTGGAGACATTGTGCCCAATAGCGAAATAGTGATGACAAAACAACTGTCTCCTCTCATTTTGCACCTCCACTTTGGAAGCGAAGCCCTCTCTCTCAACAAGAATTTCATCATAAGCTCTCTTAGAAAGATCGATGACGACTAAAATTCTTGCATAGTGACCAAAGGTACGGTTTCGTGTCGGTCCATCTATGTCAATGAGGGTACCATCCGCACTTATGATTTCCTTCAAAGTTCTCTCCCGCCAATACTCATGCGGTAACTCCACCAAGCGAATCCAAAGTGATACATGTGTCTGCTTCTGAGCAAGATATTTGAAATCTTTGGCTCACTGTGATAATCTTAACAAACCTGGCTTGAGGTTAATTGTGCTTGCTGCCCATATTTTCCTTAGATCATTCGCCGAGTCAAAGTGAAAGTCATAGTAACCTTTGTCGAGAGGCACCATCTTCCAGCCCGCCGATGTTTTCCAAAGCTTTTCGATTTTATTACTTAGGTCACGTGTAGAGTACGGCTTATCTCCCTTATTAAGAGTCAAATGTGCCCTTAATGCATTCTTGCATTCTTCTACTCCCCTATGGTACTCGTCCTGGCAAATTTTGATGCTCAATGCATCTCCATTGATACATGGAGTAGGTAGAGGTCTGTCATCAATCACTTTTGGACTCGCTAGGGCTGCTGCAAATGATTTAGCTTTTACTGAAATTGGTTGCACCGCTGTAGAAACTGATTGCATCATAGATGATGTGGAAGGTGCGGTGTCGGACGCACACGGCCAGGGGCACTTGTATGCCATCAGGGGCCTGACTGATATTCACCAGGCCGATTCTAGGTATGATACACGTGTGACTCAGCCTTTGTAATGCTCAATGGCATTAGTGCGGCTGCTCGACCTCAAGTTGAAGAATCTGGTTCAGTGAATTACGAGCAATTACGATGTCAGAGCTGTAATCAAGAAGGAGGAAAACAGCTGAGCAACTAGGAAACAGGAGGAAGGGCGAACAATTTAACGGCAAGGGTAACACGATGCAAATATCCAAACCAAAGAAGTTTCTAAAAATGAAAAACACATGAGCCAATCTTTGCAACACCCGTAGGCATCATCACGATTGCGCGTTCTCAAAAGGAAGAAACTCAATGGCAGAAGACAGTATTTGTACCGTGTCGGAAACCTTAGGCCGGAAATTGGAACCTTATCGCCGGAACCCTAGCAGAGCCTATAAATTATTATATATATACTAGTACAACCGATATATCAATTGTTTGACAAACGAGTGAAGGTACAAAGTATAATATCATATATATATATATATATATATATATATATATATATATATATATATACACACACACACACACACACACAAGATTTAATGTATTATGTTAGACAATATTCCAATATTATTACAATAATAAGGGCATAAATTATTTTTGTTTAATTTTTTTTATAAAAGAAATGCAATGTATTAAGTCGCTACAATGTTAGACTAGTCGTGAGATTAACCCCGAAGTCAAGAATATATCCTAGATAAATCCACTCAAAAGCATAACTCTAGAATTTGAAAGTCTAAAACTACATTTATAAGTAGAGTTTAGAGGGATCGCAATAAACTTTCACTAGAACCAAAAAATATTTGGTAATTTATGTGTGATAGTGATGTGAAATTATACAAAGAAAAGAACTCAGTGGTAATATTTAATAATATTTTTTGCATTATCCAAAATACTTACAATATAATAACTAATACTGGAATCGATAACAATTCATGTTGTAACCAATTCTTTTTAATACACTAAATATTATTGATTAAATTATGGTGTAAAAGATGCATTTTCCCCATTACATGAACTTTGAATGAATTGTTAAAACTTAAACAATTATCCTTCAAAAAAAAAAAACTTAAACAATTATATAAATTACGATGTATGCATATATTTTTTAATAGGATTTTCACCGTTGATTTTTCTATCAGTAATAAGAATTTTGTATTTGACCTTCGAAAGTGCACGTTGTTGATTAAATTAAAAAGTGATATTACAATGCAAAACTTATTATAAATTACATGTATCTTTAAATACGGTTTTACCGTTGATTTTTCTATCAATAATAAGAATTTTGTATTTGACCTTCGCGAATGCATATTGTTAATTGAATAAAAAGTGATATTACAATTCAGAACTTATTTACATTATCATTGCATACTGATTAAATTAAAAAAAGATATTACTTCTATAAATACTCTCACAATATTACTCTCTTCATCATTGATTATATTTTCTAGGCTTAAATGCACTTTTCACCCCCTATGTTTCAAAAAGTTGCGATTTTGGCCCCCTATAAAAAAAAAATGGATATTTTGACCCCCTAACTTTTGGCCCTCTTTTGATTAGCTGATTTTGATGGAGATTATGACAATTTCTCAGTCTCTGATGGTGTAAACTGACATGGGGATGGAAGGATGCTGATAAGTGGAGTCCAAACTGGCATGGTGTAACTTTTGGCCCCCCTAAAGAATGATCCACTTATCAGTTTGGACTCCACTTATCATGTCAGTTTGGACACCATGCAAGTTTGGACTCCACTTATCAGCATCCTTTTATCCCCATGTTAGTTTACACCATTAGAGACTGAGAAATTGGCATAAAATCAGCTAATCAAAAGAGGACCAAAAGTTAGGGGTCAAAATATCCATTTTTTTTATAAGGGGCTAAAATTGTAACTTTTTAAAACATAGGGGGTGAAAAGTGCATTTAAGCCTATTTTCTAACAATGGCAAATAATAGACTTTCACCCTTCTCTCTATCCTCAAACTCTGAGAATGAATCTTCAGAGTACAACATTGTGAATTTTGTCACGCCGTTAAGTGGCTCTCTCCCTAATACCACCACTAACTTTAACCATGTAAAAATGATTATGACACCACCGCCACCAAAAGCCTCCTCTAGTATCTATGTTGGTATCCCTCAAGAATTGATGGAGGGTGTGACCCCACCCTCCTCCATGAGGTCTAGAGGTAGACCTAAGGGTTCCAAGAACAAACCCAAAACACCTGTCGAGATTATTGAATACCCTGATACTTTTATGAAACCCATTGTCATCGAAATCCCAGATGGAAAAGATGTCATAGATTCCATCATCAAGATGGCTTGACGTCATCAAGCTGACATCTCAGTGGTTCTCCTGCTAACATGAATGACACTTGGTGGAACCACTCCATTTGTAATAGTAATCACTAGATATAAAATGGACTATTAATAGTTCCTAGTTGCATTTTTTAAAGCCTTTTCATTAATGTTTGAATAAAACTGGCTTAATTTTGTGTTTTTATACCTCTTTTTTTTAAATAAAAAAAAAACATGTTATATCTTTGCATGTATTCAGCTAGTTTCTTAATTTTGTTCCTTGGATTTTTTTGTCTCGTTTTTTTGGTTGATGTGATTCTGACATTGATAAACAAAACATTTTCAATGGTTTTTCAACTTTGAAAAATCCAAATAAAGCTCGTTAAAATAAACAAAATGCTATTACATGATGTACTGTAATGAAAAAAAAATCATTTTATTTTCATGGTAGTTTATTTTCGAGTTATATATGTTTTTAATCCCTGTAATATGAGCGAATATGGGTATTAATCCCTGCAATATGGCATGCATATGCTAACTGGACAAACACCAAGTCAATGTTAAAAGCACACATGGCAGTTGTCCAGTGAGTGTATGCATGTCATGGTAGCTTTTTTGAGTGACATTTTTATATGAGGGACTAAAACGATAAGAATGTGATATTATACGATAAAACAGAAGAACTTTTTTTAGGAATGAAAACCCAGACTTACTCATATTACATCGACAACTAACATATACTTTCTTCATCCCTTAATACTTGTACTCCTAACAAAAAGAGTAATGATATTTTGACATCCATTTGATGACAACTTTGTTGACAACCTTGTTTTTCTCACTTCTTATTGGTCAAAAAGAGAGAAAAAGGAAGAGAGAGGATAACAATATCATGTGAGTATGAGAGAGAAAGTTGTCCAAAAGTTGTCAAAAAGTGATTGTCAAAATATCATTTCTCTAACAAAAAGCACATGTATTAAGAAAAAATTGTTAGATTAATAAATGTTTAAAATGTGTGTGATTATTACTAAATAACCCTTCATGTATAAATTTATTCAATACTGATTTTTCATATTTTACGAGACAAATTTGTAGTATTGAACAATGATATATTTGAAAAAAGGTAATAAATGCATCTCAATTATTTCGTAAACGGTCATATATCTAGAGACAATCAAATTTTTGTAAATGGTCTTATATGAAAAGAATTAACTCATTACCCATGAACAATTTCAGAGTTCTTTTTAGGGTTTCCAAGTCGGCGGTTGGTTTCGTGAAGGTCCCCTTTTTTCTGCTTTTCTATGGTCGTCGAAACATTGTTCATTTGTGTTCTTTGTGGCTCTCTCAAACCCTTTTGGGTAGGTTCCATCAACGCCGGATTGTCCAGATCAAGTTTCTTGTTTCGAATTCGTTCTCAAATATGGTTTGTCTTTCAGAGGATCTCCTTGCCTCCTTCAAAACTCGCAACGGTTTTGTGGTGGTGTAGGTCCTAGTTTTCTGGGTGACCAATATGTGGTCATTGTTTACTCAAGCATGGTTTGTTGTTCCCAATCACAGTGAGTAGTTGGTTGTGGAACTGTGATCGTGTTGGCGATCGAGTTCACCGCCATTATGCAAAGATTTGAGTTTATATAAATTTGTCTTTGGTTCTTACTAGTGTACTTTCTTGCACCAGTATTTTTTGCAATTTGGTTTCGGGTCCGTACTTGACACGCTAGACTGTGTTGGTGGTGTGTGTTTGTGCACTTGTTGTTTTTGTACCCTTTTTGGCTGGTTTGTAAAATCTTTGGGGTTGATATTATGTTATCGATTTGTTGTTTTCATTAGACAGGTTTACGCCCCCAGTCTTTTTTTTCTCTTTTTATTTTTAATCTTTCTAGGATTAGTGGACGATCCTCCATTTACTCTCATTTGTCTTTTACATCATTTTGAAATGAATTAAGGTTTGTGAACAAATTTATTTATGTAAAAGAATTATAGATAATTATAGACATCATAATCTTCTTTCAACATAAACTTTATTTCAAGCAAAAATCAATATAATGAAATTAACATTTTTTTCTCGTCTTTATTTCAATGCATAATCTTTACTATGTGTAAGCATGGCAGAGAATCCACCATGAATGTAATGGTGAATAACTTCTATACTCTCATTTTCTTCCTTAAGAAAACATCTCTCAATGGATTATTTCCATGTCTTTTTTGTTTGACCGAGCAACATATTTGGCAAAGGTGTGGCTTTTTTAGTGTCTAATTTGAGTATTCAACTGTGAGTCACTCCTTTATTTCTAGGCTGATTTGGAAGTCTTTGTGCAGTTGCCTTAACCTAATGTGGTGCTCTTTTCATGTGTGATTTTTAGTGTTTATTGGAAGCAAATGAATAATGAAATCTAAAATAACACTATTTATCAGCAATTTACAGTTTTTAGCTCAGTTTTGATCCAAAACTTCTCCTGTCAATAATAGTTTGGGGTATTGTTAAAAACCAGTCGAGTGAAATATAATATTTTTTTATATTTAAAATAAATATATAAAAAGGAAAAGGAGATCCAATGTACAAATATAGATGGCACACCAACGATGGCTAGAAGAGACCAAAAAAAAAAAAAAAAAACCACAACACCACCCCAAAAGCCCAAAAACAACAAAGCAAAAAATCATCTCCATCCCTCCTAGGACGGCTACCGACTCCAGCTGAGAACTGGCTCAACCACCCACTTAGAGTGAGAACAAGGTGAACTGGGATGATCAACTCCCAAAAAGCCAAAACTACAAAGAGAATTGGATCTTATGAACCAATTCCCCCACACCTAAAGTCCAACCGAAAAACACAACAAGGTCATTACGGGTTGTCCAGATGAACCACACAATAGTATGCCAGATCAATAGAAAACCACACCTAAACTTAATTCTCCCATCTAGCCTGAAGAATTGACGCTTCATTTTCAGCACGATGTCCGTGTAATATTTCTAGTTTAACTAATTGTCCAACAATCTTCTCTATCATACAATGATCACGTTAAGTAACATAACAAATATAGTATATCTATCACATACATAATATTGGGGTAATTGCAATCTAAAAATATTACAGGAAACATGCGAGATGAAACAAAACAAAATATAGTGAAATCAACGCATGTGTTAAAATCTGCGCATCTTAACATGCGCTGCGCAACTTAACTCACGCTGGAATTAACACTTGTCTGAGTTAACTCACGTTGGAAATTAACACTTGCGTGAGTTAACTCACGCTGCGTTACTTAAGTAGCGCAGGGGTAAATTGGTAATTTCAGTTGGCTCGAGTGTTTTGTGATGGGAGAAGAGCAGAAATCTACTTGAATTGAGTTGTGTAAAAACAAAACTCAAATTCAAAGTTTGTAATAAGGATTTGTGGCTATACTGCTAATTTGAAATTGCAAAACAGAAATTGAAATTGCATAAATAAATAAAAACTACTAGTAAGTTATCTAAAGCAGAAGTGAAAAGAGAGAGATAGAAGAAGGTAATGGAGCACTGCCCTGTTACAAAGCTACAACGCTGAAGAATTTCTTTTTGGTGCTAGCAATTGTACTTATGAATTTGTTCAGGCTGCACTTTGCCAAACTTTTAATCATCCATTTCCTTGTCTCATGTTGTTTCTTTGATTCTCCTCAAGTCCATCAGTCTCAATTTCTTTCTTAATATACTTAGTATATTTTCCTGGCTTCTTTCCTATGAAAGTCTTCATGTGGGCAGCAACATGACCATCACAAATTTTATGATGGTTCTTTGCACCCAGCTTCTTCTTCTCCTTGTCAAAAACAGGAAACATTTTGTCAAGTTTCTTGCAGACACCAGTCTCTGATTCCCTAGTTGTCTTTCTGATCAGCCCAAATGAACTCTTGATTTCCTGTGGGGAAATAGGGTGCCGGTGGTATTACATTCATCCAGAACTTTGTTTTCCATTGATTGGTGAGGGACGAAATCTCGTGGTTACACTCAAAGTGTAGGTATTCTGGTGATTTGTAGATATCTTGAATGAAGGAAATGGTTTAGACACCTGCATATGGACATTGTTGGTTTTATGGAAATTTATTTTGATTGAAAATGAATTAGATGGATTCAGGTTGGTATAAAACTTAATATCTAAACATTCTATATAAAAGATTAATAAAGCATGCAAATTTTGATCAGAAAAGTTCAATTAAAAATTTAATGGGTTAAATTTTACTGCACTACAGTTAGCCTGTTAGAACACATGCTAGTGAATTTGGAACCGGATCTCTAATGGAAGCCAGGGAATCAGCAACAGTGAGTATGCGAAGGAGATATTCTTTGATTGTAGAAGATTAAAGAGAACACGAACGAAGCTCAGCGCAAAGATGACACGCCTTTGCTCGTGTTTGCTTCTGAAAATAAGCGAACAACTTGTCCCAAACTTGTAAGCATGATTTGCACAAAGAAAGAGCGCAAGAATCTCCTTCGTCAACGTGGATTGCAACCACGAGAGAAGCATCTGATCTCGGAGACGCCACGATGAAAACGCCGGATTCACTTTTCCAGATCGACGATCTTCTTCAGTGAGAAATTGCACAAGAATTTCAGGACAAACTACAAAGTGTGTGAGATCATGAGCATTGATATACGTTTCGATTTGCTGTCGCTAGAGATGAAAGTTTTGTTCGTCAAGCTTTTCGCTGATTTTGAGAGAGAAATGGAGCGAAGATGGAGAAGATGACGGCGCAACCGATTGCAACAGTGAAGTGTGAATCGGAGTTGCCGGAGGTGACAGAGGAGGTGGCGGTGGTGGCGGTGTTGATAGATTCGCCATGGATGAAACCTAGCTTTGTGATAACATGTTAGAATTGAGAGAAAGTGTTAAACTGAATTTCATTGATTTTCTTATCTGATTCAATTCTGTTCAATCCACAGCATTTATAGTAGCTAGTGGTGACCTGCTACTACTGCAGGTTCCTTTACAAAGATAACTGGCACATGCCGGTGAGCTTAAGAGCTGGCAACAGCTGTCATAACTAACTCTTAAGAGTTTAGTTATGACTAATTTAATACAAGTTTAATTCACTTATTAACTTTAATACAAGTTTAATTCACTTATTAACTACTTGCTAGGTGTACCCTAATACTCCTCAATGTACCAAACGACACTGTTGAAAGAATCATGTTAGCCTCAAAATGGTACATTACCAACACTGCAGACTTTGCTCTATTGATCCCAACATTCATTTGTCGGACGTCCTCCAGAAACCCTATACCTCTTTCTTTGCTTTGCTCTGCCACATCAAAATATTACAAGGTCCTTTTCACGCCCCTGAAAAGAAAAGAGAGTACACGTCTTTAGTCCCAAGTCAACAGTGTAAGAAACATATTAGAGAGGGAAAGAGCCCAAGTTATCGCAATCTTCTAAGTGACAACTACGATTCTTTCTATATTCCAACCCAGCACTCTCCCGTTTGTTTATTTACATTCCTCTTTCCACCAATCGGTGATTTCAAGGTTCCATGTCTGCAGTTGCACTAGTGGACACATTATGTTGTTGCTGAATGAACTTGGTGGCTTTCAGGGGGTGGCATGTGGGGGCATTTGGCAAGTATGGCTTAATCAGGCACTTATCGTATAAATGTCAATGTATAGGCAACTTTTATTTTCTATAAGTTATTGTGGAATATGTTAAAGAGTCCCACATCAGATAAAATATGGCCTAAACAAGTGTTTATTAGTGAGGGCAATCCTCACCTCACAAGCGGTTTTGTGGGGTTGTGCTAGGCCCAACCACAACTTCTACGAGAATATAAGTTAAAAACAGTTTCTGAACATATAAGTTATTTTAATAAGATTTCACAAATACTTGCACAAGTACTTATGTTATTATAACTTACAAGATAAACGCAAATAGTTCTTTCAAATGCCCTTTACACTAAATACTAGATGTCAGGTTAATGATGTTCCAAATGATTAAAAATCAGAAGTATATTCAAGTGTTCGCAATTATTGAGTATTTAACAAAATCCAAAAGCAAATATGAAACAGAAGTAGAATGGGTCAAAGCAGCGGTACCTGTGTCATTCATGTACTGTATGTAATTTCACGTCATCCCCATCTTTCAAGTAATCGTCATAAAACTCCTTAGAGGCGTCTGTTTGATCATAATATAATAAAAACCACATTGAAAAAGTATCGGTAAATTCTTATAGATGGAGAAAACACAGAATAAAGATGAAAGTAGGTAATAGAAGATAGAAACATAGTGATGAGCTTTATCTATAAAAATTATACAGGATTAAATCTTAGATCTTAACTTATTACCAACACACTCATCCTTGACAACTATTCAACCTTAGAATTCCAACCTACATTTTCTCTAATAGTCCTACGTTCCCAAGTAGGCTAATATGACCAACCAACCTGACAATTATAGGCTATGGCATAATGTCGGCATTCTTCCACATATTAGGCTTGCATATTGACAACTAATACTTATTTTTTAATTCCATTAGGCTGACTATTGAATAGGCTTAATTTGAATAGGCTTCCAAGGAAAGGTTTCAAAACAACAATTATTATAAATTTGTTGCCAAATAGTCTTCTGTAAGGACAAGAATAATTGAGGACAAGAATAATTGTTGGTTATATTTATCGGGTCTTGCTAACGAGTGCCCTAAGGGCACTCTTTAAGGTTTCCTAATTAAGAAATTATTCTTTGAAAAAGTTTGACACTTCAATTTCCAATGCATTGAATGCACAATTTTTCATAAAAATTTACTATATAAAGTCCTTAAAGAGTGCCCTTAGGGCACTCGTTAGCATTTCCAGTATCAAGGGTCATAGTATTTGTTTGTATGAAATAGTACAGACAGATGAGTCTGCCAAATAAAAATATATTAGAATTTAGAAGTATCTACAATTTTCAAAGCAAAATATCTCACGTATCAACCTTTTGATATTCATTTTTCATCACAAAATAAGCAAATAGTGCTGAGTTCTATAATGAAAGGAGCAACAATTGAAAATACCAGAAAAACTTTTTTGCATTGACTGGCCTTCCTCCTGTTCAGAAGTAACATGTCATATAAGGAGATGAAGTAAAGGCAACATTGATTATTCTTTCTTATTTACAATCACTAATATGCTCATTACAAATATTAACAAGTTAACAGACAGCTCAACAAAATAGCCAGAAATCGTTAAATGCTTAAAATATGTACGGTACTCTAGACTTTTGGGTATTCTATAATCACTCTCTGTAGATAATACATCTATGCCACTTCCTAAAATAATCGTGTTATGTCTGATCATTTTCTCTTCGTTCATCTTGTTCTCAACATGGTGTCTAACACTGAAACTGTTGAATCCATCGTGAATGGGGTTCAGGCTTTGTCGGTTACCCGGTTTCAGTTAGGATTTGATAGAATGATACGGTCTGTAGAGATTGTGTGCTCAGTGTCAAGAACCGTGAATTTATAGTACCAACCAAACTGCTATACATGGCCAATAATATTGTGTTTCATGGAGGCAAAACATAGAAGCCATATGCCATCTTGTTGGCAACAGCTTGAAACAAATGCCCCCTAAATGTTATAATCTGGACTATCAGGTTATAACATGTTATAACATGTAGAAAAAACATAGAAGCAATATGCCATCTTGTTGGCAACAGCTTGAAACTAATGCCCCCTAAATGTTATAACCTGGGCGACCAGGTTATAACATGTAGAATATTTAAATGATTTTTTGGGCATTTAGACACGTATGTATAAGTTTGGCACTTACTAAACATACATATATACTGTTTTATTTCTACATAAACGAAAGTTGTGTGATTCCAAGGCTTGTGTCCACAACTCTAACTTTCCTTTTGTTAATTTTCTCGAGTGTCCTGCTAGGACAATATCATTTGCAAAACACATACATCATCGCACCAGCTCTTGGGTATGTTTAGTACATGATTGAAAGCAAGTTACTTCATACTTGAATGATTTAAAACAATAATAAAATAAAATAAAAGGTCAAAGTTGGTTTGTTGGAATGTCAATTGAAGGAATGGAAATGGGAATGGAGAGTGAAATGTAATCATTAATCCATTTGACATGTTTGGTGCGATTAGAAATGCAATGACTTTTCCATTGCATCCATATGGTTAGTATAATAAAAGTAAAAAAATATGACCCAATGAAAACTGACAAGGAATACCTTGTAAGAAAATTGTATCAGTAATTCATGAAGCAGAGGACATAGATAAGGGAGTTGTATTAACCTGGCCAAGGTGGTTATTGACAATTGTGGAGTTCCACTAAAAGCAATGATAAATTACTTTCATATCGAGAATTTCATTTCCCCAAGCACAATCGTACTGGATGTTTGAACTTTGAAGTAAGTGTCGGTCCAAAGTTTGAAGTAACTAAGTACAACATGAGAAATTACAATGCACTTGCAGAAGCACATGAATAATCTCCACCATCAGGTAACAGACCATTGTTGGCCATTTCCGTTAGCAAGTTTAAAACGACATCCATGTGACCTTCTTTAAAATTAATTCGAACAAGTGCTTTGGATAGCTCGGCATCATTGAGCGTACAGCTGTTCAATATATTTTGCATTACCGAACTCAGCTCATCATTCATCCCTACCTTCGATAGAGCTTTGATGAGAGCAATTACAGTCACCATATGAGAAACAAAACCGCAATGCACCATCTCTGTATACATATTATATGCCTTACGAACATTACCATGTCTACAATGTCCGTGTATTATTAAATTGTAAACTGTTCCGTCAGGCTTAAAACTCCTCTGATGCATTGTCTCAAAAACTCGATCTGCTTCATCCATCAAACCCTTCATGCAGAATCCTTTAACAAGACCTACCACACTCTTAAACTCATTACCACTGCAGTTTTCGATCAGAGTTTCGTATGTCACGTCGTTTGGTACAGACTCGTCATAAAACAACTTCAGAAGAAGCTTCTTAGCTTCTCTTGTCCTAGCTTTCTTATTAAGTCCATTAATAAGTACACTATAAGTAACAACATCAGGCAAAAAACCCTTCTGCATCATTTCATCATGCAAATCAAGAGCCTTACTCAGTTCACCTTCAACACAATAACCATTCATCAAAGTAGTATAAGTAACCTCATCAGGTGATAAACCTTGGCCCAGCATCTCCTGGAAGAGAACAAAAGCTTCCGAAAGTTGTCTCTGGCGACATAAACCTTGTATGAGCGACGAATATGTCACGGCATCAGGCAATATTCCCTTCTCAACCATCTCCAACTTCATTTGAAACGCTTTCCCTAGCTCCCCATTTCGGCAAAACAGAGATATAACAGTACTATAACTAACAACATCAGGAAACAAACCCCTCTCAACCATATCCTTCAAAACTCCAACAGCTTCCTCAACTCTCCCCAAACAACAAAACCCATTAACAAGTGCATTGTAAGTAACAACCGAAGGCACAAATCCACTATCAACCATTTCACTCAAAACCTTATAAGCCTCATTCATCAACCCTTGTCTACAAAACCCATCAACTAAAGTAGTATAAGTTCTCTCATTAGGACTAAGTCCCCTATCACGCATAAGACTCAAAATCTCCATCGCGCGACTCAAATTCTTAACCTTACACATACCATTAATCAAAGTAGTATAAGTAACAACATTCGGCGACAAACCCTTACCAGACATCTCATGAAGTAAAACAAGTGCCTGATGAAAATTCCCATCCTTACAAAACCCATTCACAAGCGTGTTATACGTAACACAATCCGGACTCAACCCGTTCAAACCCATCTCCTCAATCACTTCCATTGTCTCATTCATCCTCCCTTGACCACACAAACCATTAATAACCGCATTATACGAAATCAAATTCGCCTCAACGCGTTTTCCACCCATAATTTTCAACAAACCGAACGCCTCATCTAACTTATTCTCCTTACAATAACCGCTTATCATAGTATTATAAGTAACCACATTCGGTAAACAACCTTTCGTCTCCATCTCATTCATGAGACGGAGACCAGAATCAAATCTCCCCGCGGAAACCATTCCGCGGATCATTACATTGTAAGTGTATATATTCGGTGACACATTGTTTCTAATCATATCACAAAAAACACGGTTAGCGTGTTGAATTGATAATAATGGATGGGACCCGCTACGTATGATTGAATCGAGTATTGAATTGTATGATAACACGCCGGGGGAGAAGCCGTGGCGAGTAGCGAGGTGGAGGGTGTGAATAGCATTGTCAATAAGGTTAAGTTGGGAGTATGATTTGATGAGTAAGTCAAAAACGGCGGAGGATGAGTTAGTGGTATGGTAGGTTTGTTGGAGGAGATGGAAAAGGGTGGAGGATGTGGTGGTGGTAGTGTTAGTGGTGATGAGGTTGTGAGCGAGGGTTTGAGCGGTTTTGAAGAGATGGAAGCGAGTGAGGATGTGGAGGGTTAAGATTTTGATATGGGGTGTGAAAAAAATGTGGGGGTGTGCCCAGTAAAAGAATTTGAGGAGTAAGGGTTTGGTAAGTTGAGAAGTGAGGAGGAGGTGGGTGGCTGCGTCGGGAGTGAAGTGGGTGGCGAGTGATGGGAGGTTTTGTGGGTGGCGGGTTAGATATGTGATTGCTTTTTTGGCTAGAAGGGTGGGGTTGGGATTGGGGGGTGGCATTTTTGGGTGGTGGTGGTGATTGGAGTTTGTTTGAGTTGGTTAATCACTGCGGTGGTGCTCACGGCGGAGGTTGGCGGGAGGGGGCAACAGAGGTGAGAAGAATGGAGGCGAGCAAGAGAGAGGAACATAAAAATGTTTTTTTTAAATGTTTTTTTCTTCCTTTTAAATGACGGAGAAATGTTTTATGAAAATCAATTTTTGAGACTTTTAACAAATTTTTTAACTTGATTTTACTAAATCACAAGGTTAAGATTGAGCGATCCAAATTTTAATTTTGAATTTTATATATAAAAAGTACAAAATTTAAACTTGAAATTTGAATTGTCCGATCAAAATTAAACACTCCATATGTGTTGATTATGTGTATTCAAATTGCATTGAATCCTTCAGTTTTCCTCCATGACTATTTCTCTTATTATGCATAGTCTCTCTTCTACTTCCATCTCTCTTTTATGGAATGGCAACAAGATCGAGAACTTTTCATCCTCCCAGGGTTTTAGACAAGGCGACCCTCTCTCATCATACCTCTTTGTGCTTTGTATGGAGCGACTTGGGGAAATGATCCAAGGAGAGGTTAGAACTAGTAGTTGGATACCCCTTCAAGTTTCGATTAATGGCCCTAGCATCTCTCACATCTTTTTAGCAGATGATGTGTTCTTGTTTACTAAAGTCAAGCCATCTCAAGCAAGGGTGATTAATAAAATTCTAGATGACTTTTGTTCAATCTCAGGTCTGAAAGTGAGCTTGGAGAAATCTTAAGCTTTTGCTTATGCAAGAGTTACTAGAGGTAAAAAGGATAGTATCACAAACACCACTCAAATCCAATTTACCTGCAACTTGAAAAAATATCTAGGATTCCAAATGCACCATGGAAGAATTAAGAGAGAAAACTTTGCTGGAATTATGGACCGAGTCTCCAATAAATTGGCTTCTTGGAAGAGAAGACTTCTCAACAAGTCAGGTCATGTGGCTCTTGTTAATTCTGTTTTTAATGCTATCCCTGCTTATAACATGCAAATTCAATGGCTTCCGCAGTATGTGTGTGACCATCTTGATAAAAACATTTCGTAGTTTTATTTGGAAAGGATCGACGAACAGGGGTATGCATATGGTTGGCAGGGGAAAAATGACTAAGACTAAGTAGAATGGGGTGTTTGGAGTGAGAATGGCGAGCAACCAAAACATTACGTTACTTGTTAAATTGATGTGGGATATGTTTAAGTCTAATAATCATTTATGGTCACAAATTCTTTCAGCAAAATACTTAAAAGGGTCAAATATCTTCCTTGAGAGAAATAGTAAAGGACCCCCCTATTTGGAATGTTGTTGTAAAATCCCTCAATATTGGAAGGTGGTTTTCAGTTTAAGTTTGGTAATGGTACAACTACGAACCATGGTTGTTAAAAGATCCCTTATGTTATCTTGTGCCATTTGTTCATAGGTAAGATGTTGTTCTTCAAATAAAAGATGGTATTAATCAAAATGGTGGATACTTGAATAATGTTTACACTATTCTTTCCCAAGATGTTCGAAGTAAAATTTTGGTTACTCGAATATTCTTCATGCTGTAATCTTGGCTTTGCTTCATGGGATTCGACTTTGTTGGGAGGAAGGTTTGAGAAACATTATTTGCTACACTAATTCCATCAATATTATTCATATAGTACATTATGCAGGTGTTTTCACTCATCACTATGGGAATAAGATAGCTACTATAAGAAAGTACATGAATAAAGATTGGGTTTTTCAACTTTGTCACACTCTTAAGCTTTGTTTGCGAGTTTGGAGGGGAAGGGAATGGAAGACTTGGAAAAAAAAAAGAAAAAGGAATGAGCAAGTGGAAGATATAGAGGAAAATGGGAGGGGAGGACTTTTGGGGTTAACTTTTCTTCATAATATTAAACCCTCCTTATCTGGAAAACTAAAAAATTATATTGGAGGAGGATTTTGGAGGGGGGTGGGGGTTGGAGAGCTTATATGAATTCTTCAAATTTAATCTATGTTGTTATATCATTTTTAAAATAAAAAGTATATTAATCATATGCATTAATTTATCATTTTTTAAAATTTTTTTGCCTCTAAACTGTTCGATGAATTGTCTTCTTTGAAGTTTCCTCATTTTCAATTTTGTTTGTCAGTTTATCTATAATATTGAGTTCTCTCCTAAGGTCCCTTCCTAATTCTGTCCTTTAGTGGGAGTCAGGTTGTTTCGATTGATTGTCCTCAATCTAATCGATTTTGTTTCAGTGACTGTAAATTGGTTTTTCAATTAGCTTTGTTGTGCTTTGTGCAATTGAACCTTATTCCGTTGATACTAGTACAAGATTTGCTTGAGTACTATATTTATTGTCATGTCTGTTAAGAATAATCTTGTGTTTGAGGAAAATGATGCAACACCGGGACCTAAACTTCAGCCCATCCATAAGTCATGAAAATTATCAGTTGGAATTGTAGGGGTGTAGGCAGCCCGCATACAGTTCCTAGGTTGAAGTACATAGTACGAGTTTATAAACCAGATATCCTCTACTTATGTGAGACTATCACAACTTCTAATAAAACAGAGGAATTAAGATATGCTCTCGGGTTTGATTTTTGTTTTACTGTTAACCGACAAGGTCGTAGTGGAGGTCTTGTGTTATTTTGGAAATCTACAGTTAATTGTTCCATTACAAGTTACTCAAATAATCATATAGATGCTGAAGTGGTGGATATCATTAAAGGAAAATGGCGTTTAACTGGTTATTATGGTTTTCCAGAAAATAGTAGAAGGAAAGATGCTTGGCAATTTTTACGACAACTGTCAAATACCTCTAGCTTGCCTTGGTGCATTTTGGGTGATTTTAATGACATTCTTTCGCCAAATGAAAAGAAAGGAAGGAATGAGAGGGCTAACTGGTTAATAAGTGGTTTTCGTAGAGCTGTGCAAGATGCGGGCCTTGTAGATGTTCATATGGAAGGGTATGCTTATACTTGGTTCAAAAGCCTTGGTACGGTTAGAGCAGTTGAAGAAAGACTTGATCGTGCTTTGGCTACTGATGCTTGGAGCAATCTCTTCCCAAATGCAATTTTAGAAAACCTGCCTGCGCCATCTTCAGATCACTATCCCATTATGTTGCTTTGCGAACCAGGTATAAGAGGCAGAAGAATGCAATCACGATTCAAATTCGAGAATGCTTGGCTCCTTGATCCTGATTTCAGCAATTATGTTAAAGAAAAATGGAGTGGTTATGGTGCTCAACCAATTGGTGATAAGTTGGATATGTGTGCAATGGATCTCTTGAGTTGGAATAGAAATCATTTTCAACAATTCCGACGAGACATTGATGATTGTCGTAAGAAACTTGATGTCATGCGGGGTCAAGTGGATTGTGACAATATCAATTCTTTTAATTCTCTCAAGAATCGAATGAATCAACTTCTTGTGCAAGAAGATGCTTTTTGGCGTCAACGCGCTAAAACACATTGGCTACGAGACGGAGACCTCAATACTAAATTCTTTCATGCTGCAGCCTCCTCAAGGAGGAAAGTGAACCGTATTACTTCTCTCATTGATGTCAACAATAATCGCGTCTCTGATGAAGACAAACTTTGTGAGGTTGCACGTGATTACTTTGTTGATCTATTTCAAGCTCAAAACAGCGACATTCAACCGGTTATTGATGTCATTCATGAATCTATATCTTTGGAAGACAACACTTTGTTACATCACCTTTTGTGATAGATGAATTCAAAGAGGCCATTTTTTCTATGAAGCCGGATAAATGTCCAGGACCAGATGGATTCAATCCTGGTTTTTTTTTCAGAAATTTTGGGGAAGTTGTGGAGAAGAAATTTTTTCTCAATGTTGTGAGTGGCTTTCGACAGGTACCTTTCCCTCTAACCTGAATATGACTAATATTGTTCTTATCCCAAAAGGAGACTCCCAAGTCTCAATGAAGGATTGGAGACCTATTGCTTTGTGTAATGTGATTTATATGATTGTTGCTAAAGTTTTAGCAAACAGGTTGAAATTAGTATTGGATAAATGCATCTCAGATAGTCAATCAGCCTTTGTGCCTGGGAGGTCTATCTTAGATAATGCCATGGCTGCTATTGAAATAATTCACTACATGAAATCAAAGGTTAAAGGTAAGAAAGGGGATGTTGCTTTAAAACTTGATATTAGCAAAGCTTATGACAGGATTGATTGGAGTTACCTTCGAGGGGTTATGACAAAAATGGGGTTTTCTGATCAATGGGTTAAATGGATTATGATGTGTGTTGAAACAGTGGATTACTCTGTGCTTGTTAATGGTAATGCCACAAGTCAAATCATCCCAGGAAGAGGTTTGAGACAAGGAGACCCATTATCCCCATATTTGTTTATTATTTGTGCTGAAGGTCTTTCTGCTCTTATTCGAAAAGCTAAAGCGAGGGGTGAAATCAATGGTGTCAAAATTTGTAATAATGCTCCAATTATATCTCACCTCTTATTTGTTGATGATTGTTTCCTCTTTTTTAGAGCCAATGTGGACCAAGCAAGTAAAATGCGAGCCATTTTATCTACCTATGAGAGAGCTTCTGGTCAGGCAGTGAACCTCCAAAAATCAGAGATTTTTTGTAGTAGAAATGTTCTAACTACAGATCATAATAATATTGCAAACATTTTGGGTGTACAGGCTGTTTTAGGTACTGGCAAATATTTGGGGCTCCCTTCAATGATAGGCAGGAGCAAAAAATCCACTTTCAGCTTTATTAAAGATAGAATCTGGAAGAAGATAAATTCATGGAGTAGTAAAAGTCTTTCAAAAGCCGGTCGTGAAGTTCTCATCAAATCCGTGCTTCAATCTATCCCTACCTACTTTATGAGTTTGTTCACTCTCCCTGTCTCTCTTTGTGATGAAATTGAAAGAATGATGAATTCCTTTTGGTGGGGTCATTCGGGAGGTCAAAGTAGAGGTATTAACTGGCTTTCTTGGGATAAATTGTCTATGCACAAGAATGATGGAGGTATGAGTTTCAAAAATCTACCTACCTTTAATCTAGCTATGTTAGGAAAACAGGGCTGGAGACTTATGACAAATCCTGATTCTTTGGTAGCTAGACTTTACAAGGCAAAATATTATCCCAGGTGCAATTTCTTTGAGTCGACTTTAGGACATAAGCCTAGCTTTGTATGGCGAAGCATATGTAACTCTAAATTTATTCTCAAAGCTGGAAGCAGATGGAGGATAGGCGATGGTGATGATATCTCAGTTTGGTATAACAAGTGGATTGCAAATGATATTACACTTATCCCACATGCTGATGGAGATTTCCCTCTAGCTGATCTAAGAGTCTCAGATTGCATGCTACATGACCGCAAGGAATGGAATTTACCTTTCCTGCAGTCAATTTTCGATCACCAGGTGGTTGAACATATAGTGAAGACACCGCTCTACCCATCAGTGACAGAAGATCGACTCATCTGGAAAAAAGAAAATCATGGAGAATACTCTGTTCGTAGTGCATACCGTTTTTGTGTGCAAGAATTACTTGATACATCCCATTTCAAGGTACAAGACTCTTGGAATCTAATTTGGAAGCTCAAGATTCCTCCAAAGGTAAAAAAATTTATTTGGAGAATTTGTAGGAATTGCTTACCAACTCGTGTACGTCTAAAAGATAAAGGAGTCACATGCCCTATGAATTGTACACTGTGTACGGTGAGCAATGAGGATACACTTCATTTATTTTTTCAATGTCCAAGCAGCTTAAATGTTTGGAGTATGCTTCCTTTCTTTTCATCTATTTCTATTTTGCTACAACAAGATCTGGATAGCAAGAATATTATCTTCAAAGCATTACAGGATTTATCTAAGGATGATGCAGATTTATTTTGTTGTGTGTTGTGGAGTATATGGAAACAAAGAAACAATAGAGTGTGGAATGAGGTAATTGATGCTCCAGTTTATGTTGTTGAGAGAGCAAAAGTTATGCTTCATGATTGGCAAGATGCACGTAGGATTTGTAATACATCTTGTTCACATCTACGACAAGAAGGAACTGTGAAATGGATCAAACCAGCTGAAGGAAGATTTAAGTGCAATATTGATGCTTCTTTCTCCCAACTTTCTAATAGAGTGGGAATAGGAGTTTGTATAAGGGATGATACAGGCACTTTTGTTTTGGCAAAAACTGAATGGTTTACTCCAGTCTGTGAGGTACACGTCGGCGAAGCTCTTGGACTATTATCAGCTTTAGAATGGGTTCATCACTTACAATTAGGACCTATCGATTTTGAGCTTGATGCTAAAAAAGTGGTGGATAGTTTTTCATCTGCACATCAGGATGTTACAGAATTTGGGATGATTATTCACAATTGTAAAACTATCTTTGAACAGTACTATGTCAACTCTAGTGTTGAGTTTGTGAGGAGACAAGCAAATGAGGCAGCCCATAGATTAGCTAAGGCGGCCACATCCTCAGCTAGTTTCCAAATTTTGGTAGAAATACCAGATTGTATTGAACACATTTTAAGTAATGAAATGATATAAGTTTCTTTCCTTCAAAAAAAAAAAATTTAAATTTTTTCCATTTAATTATTTGGGTTAAATATGTTTTTGGTCCCTATAAATATGTCAACTTTTCGTTTTAGTCCCTCTAAATTTTTCCTTCAACTTTTAGTCCCTATAAAATTTTCAATCTTCACTTTTGGTCCCTCTTTTAAAGTAAACTCATATGTAGAATTCATATTATTTAATAAAAAAATTCAGAAAAATTCAAAATATTATAAGGATCACTCCAAAAAAAAATCAGAATTTTTTAACAAAACATGAATTTAATATGAATTTTTATATTTTTTACGGTTAAAAATTCATAATTTGTATTTTGTTAAAAAAATCTAATTTTTTTTAGGAATTTTTTTTAGAATATTTTACACATTTCTGCATAATTTCAATAAAAAATACAAAAATTAAATTAAAAATAGGGACCAAAAGTAGTAATTGAAAATTGTATAGGGATTAAATGTTGAAGGAAAATTTTAGAGGGACTAAAACGAAAAGTTGACATATTTATAGGGACCAAAAACATATTTAACCCTAATTATTTTTACCTAAGAATAGAAAAGAAGAAAAAAGACTTTTAATTTTTTATTTTCAATTTTTATTTCTTTTTTGATAGTGGCAGGTGGGACCACTAAACCTGTGCTTGTTGTGCTTCATCATGTTCCCAAGTTCAAAAATATTGAAGCCGAAGAAAACAAAAGCGAAAGAGTGAAACACAGCATTCGTATCTGAAACAGAAAGCAGCAGAATGGGTGTACCAAAGACGACGGCGCGTGCGATCTCACAAGAAGCATTCAACGATCTAGTCTTGGAAAACATCAACGACCTTGAAATGGACCCCACCGAAGCTCTCCAAGACGCCATCCAAACTCTCACTCTCCAAGGCGTCGATCTCTCAGGTCCGTATCACTAACACATTTCATTACATTCAATTAATCCATTTCATCAAATCATTACTCGTGTCAGTGTCGTGTCCGGTGTCCGTGGCAGTGCTTCAGACTTACGATTCAGTCATTGTTTTAACAGGTATTGTAACGTCGCTTCCTGGAGAGAGTAATCCGGTGATAGAGTGTTTAGAGAAGCTGAAACGGTTTGAGAATGAAGAGATTGCATTGGATGAGATGGTGGAAGTGTTTGATAAACTTGTTGAGTTGTGTGGTGGTGATGATGGGAATGGTAATGCTGCTATTGCGACGAAAAATGGAGGTGTTGAGTTGGTTTGTGGTGTTTGTGAAAAGATAAGGAGTAGTGATGGATCTCGAGTTGTTCTTGTTTCGGGTTTGAATGCCTTGGCGTTGTTGCTTCATGGTTAGTTTTTTGAATTTCTTCATTTTTTGCTCATGAATGTTTGTTGTGTTTATGGTTAGTTCTTTGCTTTGGTTCTTTCTCTTGCTTAAGTATGTTCACTGTGTTTTTTATATATATAGAGGGGGCTTATTTGAGCTTATTAACTGACATAAGCACTTATGGAACTGTTTGGGAGAACTTATGAAAACAACTTATGATATGTTCATAAACTGTTTTCAGCTTATTTTTATTAGTTCTCAAAGATAGCTTATGAAAAGAAGTTATTTATAGCTTATACAAAAACAATATAACTTTGTTTTGTCTCTAGTTATAGAAATAGCTTACATATAAGTGCTTATGCTATAAGATGTAAATTAAGTTGATAAACGATTATCTTATGGATTTAAAGAATATGATGAGCATTTTGATCCTTGAAATTGTGAGGGTCAGTCAATTTATTTCTTAAATTTACGAAATAACAAATTAGTCACTTAAGTTAAAGAATGTCAATCAAGTTAGTCCCTACACCAAAAATATCTCTTTTCCAAAGATTCATCAAAACCAATTAAAAACATGCACATTGACTTCAATATGACAAACATAGAACCTTTAACATTATAGTGCAAATTTGGAAAAAGGACTAAATTGATTGATATGTTCAAATTAAGGGGCTAAATTGCTATTTTACAAATTTGAAGGACTAAATCAACCGACTCTTCTCATTTTAAGGATTGAATGTTAAACTCAGAGACTATGATAAACTCAGAGAAATTAGGGTCAAAACTGTGATCCCTTTTTCTGGACTGTTTTCATTTAAATAGTGCTGATACAATTGTAACTGTTATCTACAGCTAAGCTATTCAATAAATACATAATTACAGAATTATAACTGTACAATAATATAGAATATGTTGGTTTGACTTGCAATCAAGTCTGTGCAAATCTGCTGGTTTAATGACCAACAAATCAGCACCAAATCAGCACTAATGAATAATTCTGCTATCAATTCTATTGACATCCCCCCTCAAATTGATGCTGGTGAGTCTACAAGCATCAATTTGCTGATTAAGAAATTATGGCGTTGACGTGTCGTGGATTTTGTGAGTATGTCAGCAAGTTGAACTGATGTAGACACGTGAGGCAGAGTGATAATTTTGCGGTCATAGGCTTCCCTGATTGAATGACAATCAACCTCTATGTGCTTCGTTCGCTCATGGTATACAGGATTTGCAGCAATCTGTATGGCACTTGTATTATCAGCATGCAGCGGAGTTGGATGTGGTTGTGAACAACCAAGTTCTGAAAGAAGACCTCGCAACCAAATAATCTCAGAGCATGCTGCAGACATGGAGCGATATTCTGCTTCAGTTGAAGATTTAGAGACCGATTCTTGTTTCTTGCATTTCCATGAGATAAGAGCATCTCCTAAAAACATACACCATCCAGTCGTAGACTTCCTTGTGTCTGGACATCCAGCCCAATCAGCATCGCTGTATGCTTGAAGTTGTATTGCTGCACCTGTCGAAAAGAAAAGACCCCGCTTGGAAGTGGCTAGCAAGTATTTAATGATTCGTTGCACCGCAGAAAGATGCAAGTGTCTCGGATTTTGCATGAATTTACTGACTGTGTGGACAGCAAAAGAGATATCGGGTCTTGTGATGGTTAGGTAGATAAGACTTCCAACCAATTTTCGATAAAAAGTTGGGTCTTGTAGGAGTTCACCCTCATCTCGTCGTAGCTTCACATTAACCTCCATGGGAGTGTCAACTGGAGCTGCATTGGTGAGACCAACCATATGAATAAGATCCTGAGTATATTTGTGCTGAGTGACAAAGATGCCTTTATGTTGGAATTGCACTTCTAATCCCAAGAAATAAGTGAGCTGTCCAAGATCTTTCATGTGGAAAGTTGTATGCAACAGTTGTTTGATTGTCGCAACAGCCTCTTGATCTGAGCCAGTGATGACAATGTCGTCCGCATAGACAAGAAGTATCACAATTCCTTTTGACGTTCTTTGTAGAAAGAGAGATGGATCATAGCTGCTTTGGAGAAAGGAAAAGCCAAGTAGTGTTGTTCTAAACTTTTCAAACCACACTCTTGGTGCCTGTTTTAATCCATACAAAGAACGCTTGAGTTTGCAAACAGTATTAGGTAATGAGGGCATACCAGTAGGAAGTTTGATGTAAACTTCTTCTTTGAGATCACCATGAAGGAAGGCATTTTTCACATCTAGCTGGTGAATTTACCAAGATTCAGATGCAACAATAGCAAGAATAGTTCTGACAGTAGTCATTTTAGCCACAGGTGCAAAGGTCTCCTCATAGTCTAGACCAAATTCTTGCTTATTCCCAAGAACAACCAACCTAGCCTTGTAGCGCTCTATTGATCCATCTGAACGAATCTTTATATTGAACACAAATTTACTACCAAGAGGCTTAACGGACGGAGGACATGGCACAACGTCCCATGTCTGATTTTCCTCTAGTGCCAGAAGTTCAGCTTCTATAGCTTCCTGCCAACATTTATTCTCCATAGCCTGTTTATATGATGAAGGAATAGGAACATGTGCTAAAGTTGCTGTCAAAGATAAAGGTTTAGAATAACCATACTTCTCTGGGGGTTTACGATCGCGAGTACTGCGACGTAAGGGTGCTGGTTCTGGTTGAAATGTCGGATCAACATTCAGAGATTGATCGGGAGGGAGTGGTGGAACAGTTGGACGTCTTTGATAGACCAAGAGAGGTTGACGCGTTTGTTCACCTTCAGAACTATTAGGAAATAATGGCAAAACAGATTTTGATATAGAAGGATGATTATCTTGGTTAGTAGCAAAAAAATATGCATTTTCTTGAAAGATGACATTTCTTGAAACACGAATCCTATGGAGATTAGGATCATAGCATAAAAAACCTTTTTGATGGGCCGAGTAGCCAAGAAAAGCACATTTAACAGATTGAGCTGTGAGTTTGGTGCGTTCTTGTGGCGGAAGATGAACATAACAAACACAACCAAAGGTGCGAAGAGTAGAATAATTTGGTAGCTTACCAAATAACCTCAAGAAGGGAGAATCATTATTTAAAACTTGAGAAGGCAAGCGGTTAATGAGGTGTATAGCAGTGGAGAGTGCTTCACACCAAAACCGAGAGGGCATAAACGAGTCTAACATTAAAGTACGGACCACATCAAGAAGATGGCGATTTTTTCTTTCCGCTACCCCGTTTTGTTGGGGTGTGGAAGGACAAGACCTTTGAGATAATATGCCATTTTCCTGCAAGAATTCTTGAAATAAGTGAGATGTGTATTCCCCCCATTGTCAGAACGTAAAATTTTAATTTTAGATGAAGACTGAGTCTGAACAAAGGCATGGAAGAATTTAAATGCAGTGAATGCTTCAGCTTTAGAACGCAAAAAATAGACCCATGTGAAACGACTATAGTCGTCGACAAAAGTTATAAAGTATTTGTACTGTGCATGAGATATAACAGGTGCTATTCCCCATAAATCACTATGAATCATATCAAAAGGCTGATTTTCATTTGATTGATGAATTGGAAAGGGTAAAATTTTACTTTTACCAAGTTTACAAGAATTGCAATCAAATTGAACAGCACTAAGAGACGGGAAATGTTTATTGCCAAGAACTCCTGACTTTATTAAACCATGAAGTACATTTGAGTTTGGGTGACCAAGACGCTTATGCCATGATTGGAAACTAACAGTTGCGGAATTACAAGAAATAAAAGGCGGTAATGAAAACGAAGACAACAATGAATTAAGAGGAAAAAGACGTCCAAATTTAGGCCCCTTCGCGATCATCTTCCCTGATTGTTGATCCTGCACATAACAACCAGAATTTGAGAATTCAACTTTACAACCATTGTCAACTAATTGGCCAACTGAAATAAGGTTACTGGTTAGACCGGGAGAAACATAAGCATCAGTGAGAGTTGAGGAAATATCACCGATTGCTGTGATAGGTAAACTATTTCCATCTGCAGTATGTATTTTCAAATCACCACAATAATTTGTGACATTTTTAAGAGCAGCAACATTATTGGTCATATGATTAGATGCCCCGGAGTCAAAATACCAAGGAGAACTAGATGAAAAAGCTTTACCTGAAATACCTAAAGCAGAAAAAGCTGAAACAATCATTTGTTGAACCATTTCAGGTGTCAACGTTGGCACGGAATTAGGCAAATTCTTATCCACGGAAACAACAGAAGTAGAAGAACCGGCAGAAGCAGTGAAAGCTGTTGCATTTCTCCTTGGTGGCCTGATTGGACATTCTTTAATAATGTGGCCTTCTTGTTTGCAGTAGTTGCAAACCTTTTTAGGACAATGGGAAGCAAAATGTCCAAGACCTTTGCAGCAGAAACATTGGACATTACTCATGTCACGCCTTCTAGGTCTTCCTTGCGCTGCATATGCCACCGGAAGGGAAGCAGATTTCTTTTGATCCATGGTTGTCTGAGTGAGGAGACGTTGTTCTTCACGAAGCAATTCATTAAGACATTCATCCAAAGAGGGGACAGTAGCTCTGTTCATGAGATTAGTCCGAATGCCCTCAAAATCAGATCTCAATTTCATAAGAAATTGGTCTCGTTTTGTGGTCTCATGAACTGTTTGGACTGCAGTTTGTCCCTCAGCTGACAAATCTTTATAAACAATACCAGTATATTCAGCCCAAAGATTCATAAAATGAGAATAGAATTCAGAGATTGAAAGACTTTCCTGTTGATAAACTGAAATTTCATGTTCAAGTTGGAACCTGCGAGCACTATTGTTCTGGCTATAAATTTTTTTCAGATATTCCCACATCTTAGCTGCTGTAGCGAAGGGTCTGAGATTGAGGACAATATTAGGATCAACAGATCCTATGATCCATGCCATAACTTGTGCATCTTTGACCTCCCATTTGGCATGCGCCTCCTTTTGAGTTGTTTTGTTAGGAGCGGGGTCGGTACCGTCAACATGACCCCAAAGCTCCTTGCCTTTGACAAAGATCTCTAACTGGAATGCCCATGTGGAATAGTTCTTTCCATTTAGGCGAACAAAAAGAACATCAAACTTATCAAACTTTTCTGTAGACATGGTGCTGGAAAAAAAATCACAGCAGGGGAAAAACAAACAAGACACTAGAGAAATGGCTATGAGACTTGGCAGGAAATTGAGAGACTGAGAGAACAAGAAAACTTAGAGAAAGACACTAAACTGGGAACAAAAAGAAAACTCTGTGTTGGATCGAAACCTAGACTGATACCATGTTAAACTCAGAGACTATGATAAACTCAGAGAAATTAGGGTCAAAACTGTGATCCCTTTTTCTGGACTGTTTTCATTTAAATAGTGCTGATACAATTGTAACTGTTATCTACAGCTAAGCTATTCAATAAATACATAATTACAGAATTATAACTGTACAATAATATAGAATATGTTGGTTTGACTTGCAATCAAGTCTCTGCAAATCTGCTGGTTTAATGACCAACAAATCAGCACCAAATCAGCACTAATGAATAATTCTGCTATCAATTCTATTGACATTGAATGCTTATTACTCAATGAAAATGTACTATACTACCACATCATCACACTTTTGTTAGTGTATTTTGTAATTGATGGCATGAAATGGAAAAAATGAAGCTCTCTCATTGAATATCAATCTAAAACTGATTTTCATATTATATGTCCATTAACCTTATTGTATTTTTGTCACAAATTACCTAAATTCAATTTGATATCAGTTAAATGACTATGTAGTGACAGTTAAAAATGTTTTACGTAGTCATCCAATGATATTTCAGCATGTAAATATCTGTTGAGATGTTTTAGGAAGTCATATAACAAAGTGTTATTATGGTGAGGTATGATTGAATGAGTGTGTAAAACTCTTTTACATGCTAGTGTATAGTCATTATACTCATAAGCTATAAGTCCCTACTCTCTAGCATCTTGGGTGAATGATAAAAACTTGGACCTATTTGTGGACTTGATAATGTTTTTGATTTGCTTTGATTGTTTAATAATCCTGAAAAACAGTGTAATGTTGCATAAATTGTACTTCTTTTGTTTTTTCTATAATATTATAATGTTTATACCTCTGTTGCTGCAGATGTTCAAAGTACAGGAACATTCCAGAACAGTAATGGACCAAGGATTATAATTGGTATCATAAATGATAACAAGCAAAACATTGATGTCTTAAATAGTAGCTTCCGTGTTGTGGCTTCAGCTGCGACTGGTGATGAGATTGTCAAAGACTCATTTATGGAATTGAAAGTTGATGAGCTAATTGTGGAGATAATGTCCATACATAAGAACCCTGGCATTCAAAGTTTATATGATGCTATTCGTGTACTTTTGACACCTGATGACAATCGTGTTCTAGCTTCTCAAGTAAGTTAAAGCAGCTTGAATTTGCATACGGTCTACTAAATTGAAGAAATCTCGTGTCATGCACACACACACAAAAGTAGAAGAAAAATGTGATATGAACTTAATTTTGGTGAACAGGAGGGTCTTACAAATTTTTATAAAATTACTATCATTTCAGTTTTGTGCACATCACGACTTAAAACTATCCAATACATTTGATTTTCAGGTATATGGGTATGCACGAAAATTTGCCAAGATTGGAATTACAGATGCCCTTGTGGATTCTCTTCACACAGGACTTAGCTCACCTGACCTAGTTTCAGCATGCATCACTTTAAAGGCCACTGCAGTAAATGTAAGTGAAGTAAAATCTAAATCTACATCAAGAAAATCAGTATTTTAATTGTATAGTTTTTGGATTCTCTCTGTTCTTATATACACGCATTTTGCGGTTGTTTTGCACAAGAAACAATTTTGATTAAGAGAAAATTTCAAATGTACTGTTACTTTTCCTTAGCCGACTCTCTCTCTCTCTCTCTCTCTCTCTCAAATCATTGCTTTCATCCTTGATTCTCTTATCTTAGAATAGCCATTGAAAGCCTAAAAGCTTTTCTGCTCTGTTTATCTCTGTCTATATGATGCCAAATGCTGAGTTACTGCAATGGTTGTCATTCATTTTCTTGAGTTGGATAACCTTGGTGGCAACTTTCTGAAGGCATCCTTCTAAGATCTACTTCTTCATGAAGAAACTGGTTGACAATGCAAGTGGTCATATTAATGGAAAAAACAAACTTAGGGCCAGTGATGTGTGATACTTGCCTATTTTACTTTATATTAGACAATGACTTGAAATTTTCAAGAGTTTTCAACGAGTGTGACTTGAACTCGAGCTTTGTTCTGTTCCCACCCTTAGACTTTTAATGTTTTTTAAGGTTTAGATTTAGTATGTTATGTTTTGTGAGGCTGGTTATAATCATCAATTGATACACTTTAACAAGTATACATTGTCTCGTATTATGTCTGTTGAGTTTTTATATTCTGTCGCAGGATGAAATATGTAAATCCATTGCTGAAAAAGGTGGTATTGATGTAGTCCTCAAATGTATAGATGACAGTGGTGAACAAGGCAACACAGATGTGGCCAAAGTTTGTTGCTCATTACTTTCAAAGGTATAAGTTGTAATTGCTTCTCTAGAAATGCCGCTTGGACCTTTTATTATTATTATTATTATTATTATTATTATTATTATTATTATTATTATTATTATTAGTGTCAAGATGGGCTCTAACATTTCTGCTCTTGTTGGCAAGAAACGATAAAATAGTAAAAAATAATTAAGTAAAGGGTAAAATGGAAGAAAAAATGTTACATCAAAACACAATATTTTTTATACAAGGTCAAAATAAGGTTTTTATTTTTTATTTTTTATAATGTCCAATATTGTTCCTATTGTTGTGGATTGTTTATTGTTGTGGATTGTTCTTATTTTAACGAGATTTAACTATTTTTTTATTGATAACTTAAATAATATGATAAAATAGTTAAAATGAAGGGTAAGGATTGAAGAGATGGTCCAGCCCAAAAAAGCTGTATCCGCTTCATATACCGTAAAATATTATTATCATAGTCGTGATCGTCGTCATCATCATTTATATTTATTTTTTAACAATTTCTAAGCAAAATAGTAGTGTTTTTCACAGCCATTGGTTGTTTGAAGCAATTGATTGAATTTTCTCCTTTTTAGCAGTTTAATGGTTATTATGTCACCTTTTCTTCTTGAGCTGAAAGTTTTCTTGGAATATTTATAGTTCACGTGTTTTAAATTTTTATCACCGGTACCAGCGTATGATTTAATATTTGTGTCTCAGATATCCTGTTCATCTCTTATTTGTTCACTCAATATAAAAATATGTATATTACCCATTCTTTGGGGAATATATAGCTGATAAGCTTGCTTAAAAGCCAGAGTTAGAAGCCAACTATTACATAATATAAAAAAGTAGTATATATACTGGATAAAAATCAATTTCATACAAAATTATTAACCAATAATTGTAACTCCCTCCCCTTCTTTCCTCACACAATCTATTTCGTTCGTGATGCTCATATTTGCAACCTATCCTTTTAAACCATTCCACACCTCCCTAATTCTGCAGCAGAGACCAGACCCTACACACATGTACACACAAACACAAATCAAAAAAGAAAAAAATAGTACTTCCTAATGGAAAAATCACACCACCACTCACTCCATGAACACTATATGTCGCTGCTCTGGCAAATCACGAAGTTAAGCCAATAAAAAATCCAATGATAAACACTAAGGCGAAAACGATGATGACTTTCATATCCGACTCCAATTGACATATTATAGACATTGATATTGCAAAGGTAAGTATGAATATCTACAGCCGCACACAATGATAGGAAAAAGCATCAAAATGGCCCAGCCCTAAGATATTGGTATAATCTTAGGCTCATGAAATGGACCCCTATAAGAGGAACTAGTGATACCATCAATGTAGTTGTGATACTAACTATTTCACAACGAAACTTTGCACTCATTTTGTCAGGACAAAAGCACGCTATGAACTGCTGAAAAAGCACCAGTGCAATCCTAAAACCACCCTGTGAACCATGAAAATTAAAAAATGATATGAATTAGAACAAATAAAACAAGGTGTGTCACAATTCAATATAAATCAAATAAAGTATAGCTAATTAATTTGTAGTGTCTCTTACATTGTGGCCTGACGAAATGGAACTAATTTGCTGAATATCACCCATTGATAAGTGATAGAAATTAAACAATAAAGCTTAGAGTCTCTGATATCCTTGATGAAGAAATTAGAAAGTAATAAATGTTCAAAGCTTGACTGACTCTAAGCAACTCTCAATCATGTGTTAATACTAATACTAATGTAATTGTATTCTGTATTTTGAAATAGGAGAATACATTATATATATACAACAATAGATATAAGTAATGTGCAGAATATTAAATTAATTTCAAACATTAATATGAGATATAAGAGATATGAACACATTTGTGCTGAGTGATTTTACAAGGAATAACGGTTTTAGTAAAAAATAAAAAAGATTTGGCCACTATCATAAGGAGATTTTTGATCCTTTAACCGGCCTCATCATCCAATTGTTTGTAATTGGAAAATAAAAATCTCCTTATGTTAGTGGCCAATTTTTTTTTAGTTTTTCTAAAACCGTTACTCCCTATAAAATCACTCGGCACAAATGTGTTAATATCTCATATTAATGTTTGAAATTAATTTAATATTTTGCACATTACTTACATCTATTGTTGTATATATAATGTACTCTCCTATTTCAAAATACATAACACAATTACATTAGTATTAACACATATGATTGATTGTTACTTAGAGTCAGTCAAGCTTTGAACACTGGTTACTTTCTAATTTCGTCATCAAGGATATGAGAGACTCTCTAAGCTTTATTGTTTAATTTCTATCAATTATCAATGAGTGATATTCAACAATTCAGTTCCACTTCGTCAGGCCACAATGTAAGTGACACTACAAATTAATTAGCTATACTTTATTTGATCTATGATTGAACTGTGACACACTTTATGTTTAATTGGTTCTAATTCATATCATTTTTTAATTTTCATGGTTCACAAGGTTGTTTTAGGATTGCACTGGAGCTTTTTCAGTGCTTCAAAGCGTGCTTCGGTCCTGACAAAATGAGTGCAAAGTTTCGTTGTGGAATAGTTAGTATCACTAGTTCCTCTTATAGGGGGTCCATTTCATGAGCCTAAGATTATACCAATATCTTGGGGCTGGGCCATTTTGATGCTTTTTCCTATCATTGCGTGTGGCTGATGATATTCATACTTACCTTTGCTGTATTGGAGTTGGATATCAAAGTCATCTTCGTTTTCAAATTAGTGTTTATAATTGGATTTTTTATTGGTTTAACTTTGTGGTTTTCTTTGAGCAGCGACATATGGTGTTCATGGAGTGAGTAGTGGTGTTGTTTTTCCATTAGGAAGTACTATTTTTTCTTTTTTGATTTGTGTTTGCGTGTACGGTCTGGTCTCTACTGCAGAATTAGGGAGGTGTGGAATGGTTTAAAAGGATAGGTTGCAAACATGAGCATCATGACGAAATAGATCTTTTGAGGAAAGAAGGGGAGGGAGTTGCAATTAATGGTTTAATAATTTGGTATGAAATTGATTTTTATCTAGTATATATTCTCCTTTTTTATATTGCTTATAGTCGGGATTTGACTCATCTAAAGTAAGCGGTTAGTAAAGTAAGAATTTAAAGGTCACTTCAGTGGAGTCTGATCCCAATAGTTGAAAGAGTAGGTCACTTTAGTGGAGTCTGATCCCAATAGTTGAAAGAGTTTCCTTTATTGAAGTCATTCAATTGATTTACTATTACTATTTAGTAGTGAAACTCTTATTGCAAGTGCATGTTTAGATTGACGATGAATTCGACAAAATCAGGATGTGCCACCGTGATTTTGGCAATAAATACTCGTCAGACTTTTAACTAAATCACATTGTGACCGTATGATTTCACCAAACACGCCATAAAATCCAAACATCTTAAAGAATTTAGAATTCTAGGCAATTCAATTAAACTGCCTTCATTTGTAAATATTCTTGTTTGGATTGACTAATAAAAAATTTCAATGTCATCATTTTTGAACAACTTTTATAAATCTTAATTTTTTTGGGCCAAATTGAAATTATTGGTCAATTTGCAACTTTTAAGAAAATTTTGAGGGACCAATTTGTAATTTCCAAAAAATTAGGGGTCAATTTGCAATTTTTGAAAATTTATTAGGGTCAATTTGAGGACCAAAATGAAAAATTAAAAAAATTATAAGAATGAAGAATGAAGAAATTTGAAATCTTTACTTTTAGGTGTCATTTGAAATTCTCTAAATTTAACTTGAACAAAATACTTCATAAGTTTTCATCATTTTGTAAATTCTCCAAATTATCATCCAAACAATAGAATTCTCCTAAAAGTATTTGAATTTTACATCACCTCAAAACATTTCACCATCCAAACACAATCTTAATGATTGCTTCCAGGGCTCAAACACAGGCACCAATGTCACATTTGCCTGTGAAGATATAGTTTGCCTGGCCTAGCTTTATATTTTACTTTAAATATTTAATTTTTGTTTTCTTGAATTGAATACCACTTTTATATGTTTAATTGATCAGCTAGCAGGAAGTGACGCAAACAAAAGTGCAATTGTTGGGAAAGGGGGTATGGATAAGCTAATCAAACTTTCAGCCAGATATGCTGACGATCCTACTGTTTTGCAAGAGGTAAGATCTAATGGAAATAGTTGCAATTAGTATTGATTAGTATCGGATGTTGTGGCAATCATATTCAGATTCACATACCTAGCTAGTCATGTATCTAGGAAATATCATTCATGCACATAGGAATTAGGAAGTAGCATTATTATTAATCTCTTTGTAAATGTTAATTGTATTTATTTCTAGGAGTTTACATAAATGAAGGATCAGCTGAGTGCATATCACTCAAGCATTTCACAGATCCCTTAGCCTGCTCACTAAGTCTCTCAATATGGTAGTATATATAAATGAAGGATCGACTGAGTGCATATCGCTCAAGCATTTCACAAATCCCTTCAACTTCTTCAATAAGAACCTTGAATAGTTCAAACCATCAGTCTTAAACTTCCTACTCAAAGTATAGTGATTTTCATTGGCAGATTGATTTCATGGTAGTTTATATACTGATCTATTCTTCCATTTTAGGATGCTATTTACCTTTACTCATCCAAAATAAGAAGCTGTACTGAGGATTTACTCTGTAGTTAAACTGGATTGATATACTTGATCAAGTTATCGGTGTCAACACTAACAAAATTCAGTTATCTATTTACCTTTACCCATCCAAAATAAGAAGCTGTAATGAGGATTTACTTTGTAGTTAAACTGGAGTGATATACTTGATTAAGTTATGGGTGTCAACACTTACAAAATTCAGTTATCTATACTATATATAAAGAAAGTAGATCATTTTGGGCGGGCTTTTTCCCCATCCAATTATACCCTTAAGCAAATTTGACCATCAGAATGTTATTTTGTTGTGTCATTTAAAAAGATAAGAATTTATATTATATTTGTTATATTTGTTGGTATCATTGAAAAAGATTGTTATAGTTTATTACAATATAAAAATCCAAAAATCTATTATCTATATCTATAATTTTAATTAAAATCAAATTAATTTCAATCAAAATTTCATAAAAACTACTGTTCATAATTTATACGCATTAGCGCAATAAGAAGAGTGAACAGACGGGCACATAGTACCCATCTAAACGCTAGTATACAATAATAAAGATAACCATGTTTTATTCCACAAAATTGAGGCTATATCCGCTTAGGGGTTCACAATGATAATTGTTGAAATATATATTATTTCCTTTTATTATTATTCTATTTTAATGGTTGTTTATTTTTCATTATGTCACTCCGTAAATTGAAGAGTTGATTATTTGTATTCTCTCCTATAAAAGGAGCACCATTCACATCGAAATAAACTACTCTTAAGTTATAGAGTAATTTCAACAATAATGTACATGACTGGGAAGATCATATTCGATACACTCTAGTTTCTGTTGTTTTTGATTAACTGAACCAAAAACAATATTTTGGTGATGAGCTAAAATAACCTAAGTATGTATTATTTTGACTATACAATATGTATCTAATTAGCGTTGATGTATCCTATTCAAAACAGGACCCACAAGCTTATGAATTTTTACGGGATTGTTTCAATTCGACATCATGTGCTGTATCTAATTATCTTTTTATGTTGTATTTGAATTTAGTTAAATAGTTTTGTTTGTACTGTTTTACAATTTTGATCAGGATAAAGATTTAGATGATTACATTTTTAAATTTTAAGTTATATGTTGTACGTTCATTGATTATTCACTGTAATGCCAGTACTCTAATAGTATTCATGTTCTATTTATTTGTGGAATAAATGTTCTAGAGTAGACCATATTCAAGTTAACTAAAATGCAGGTAATAAAAGCAAAGGTGTAGGAGCAATAAAAATACTATTCATGTGGGTGTGAATCTGTGGAGTATGTTTTTAAAATGCAGTTATAGGAATTGATACTATATAATGTGATCAAGACCTATCCATGGCTATCATTATATCCAGCATATAATTTTTTCTATAATTGGTACAATTCTTGATATACTTGTTATTATCCTTTAAGTTTGTATATGTGCGTCTTATATGTTTTTACTTTATTTGTGATACAGATCATGTCTATTATTTCAGTACTTTCGCTAAGATCCCCAGAAAATGCATCCCGTGCCATTGAAGCTGGTGCTGGTGACCTTGCTATTCAAGCCATGCAGAAATTTCCTGCAGCGCACCAAATGCAAAGAAACTCCTGTCTCATGATCAGAAATCTAGTAGCGAGAAACCCAGAGAACAGGCAAGTTCATAATTTCCGAGTTTTTGCTAGCCACGTGGCTCTATCTTATCACTTTAAATCTCTCGAGACACTTGCCAGTATTTGCATCATTCTTACAGTGACTCGAACCCATTCACAAGGGTACTGTACAGATTTAAGCATGAGTGCTACACTTTTTTCGTCTCCTGTGTTATTATCCAATCCTTGTATTACAATGATGCCCGCTTACACTATTTATGTTGTACAGAACTATTCTGCTTAATAATGGAATTGAGAAACACATAAGGAAAGCAAAGCAAACACATGCCAACTGTAAGGAAGCTGCTACTGATGCCTTGAGGGATTTGGGGCTCGATAGTTACAACTTGTAGCTGATAAAATTTTCATCTCTGTTCTTTTTTCGTGTAACACCATCGGTATGCTCTTGTTTCTGAAGAAAACGTGAGTGTGTGACTGCATATTTCTATCATCTCTATACCAAAATATATATATATATATATATATATATATATATATATATATATATATATATATATATATATATATATATATATGGGATTTGCTAGAACACACCCACTAGTTTTTATGTGGGAGTGTTTTAGCAAAGCTACACCTTAGGGTGTATTTAACCACTTTTTAGTTATTTACTTGCTAAAATACTCCTTCTAAAAAGTAAGTGGGTGTATCCTATCAAACCCCTATAGGATTTGCTAGAACACACCCACTTGTTTTTGTTAGAAGGTGTGTTATAGCAACATACACCTTAAGGTGTATTTATTAACCTTTTAGTTATAACTTGCTAAAACACTCCCACATAAAAACTAGTGGGTGTGTTCTAGCAAACCCCTATATATATACCTTTTTGAACAGAAAAACCAAACATTAGAAGTCTGTGTGATATATTAGCGGGAGAGTTGAACTCGTGATCTCTTTACTAAATCAGTGGATATGTGCGATATTCACTCTTCTATCTATCATATTGCTTTGTCCAAAACCATAATCCAATAGTTGTAAGTGGTACATATCATTTATGGGCAAATTATACAATTTCTATTAGGGAATTCTAGGGTGCGCAAGGTGTTCAGGTGGTGTATGTACAACATGTTGCATTTTCAATCTTATAGCAAATTAGGTGCATTGAATATTTTTGCCTTTCTTCTTGTTCTCAATCAGGCTTTGCGATGGTGGTTGTTTTGTGCTTCTGTGACTGTCTTTTGAAAAGAGCACAATGCAGGAAGGGATTTATTGCTTACAAGCCCCTAAAGTTCCAAAAAGGCCCTTGTATATAACCATCGGAAGTTTCATTCCGATCCACTCGGAAGTTACATTCCAATATTCTCGAAAGTTATCTTCCGATAGTTATGTAGCACTGAAATGATTTGATAAAATAACGGTATTATATGATTTGAATCTTTGCTCAAACTTTACTGGTTATGAATGAAACTTTTTTTTGTTGTTGAAAGAACGAATGAAACTTTGTTTACTAACAACATAATATAATAGTGTGCAACGGTCACTGCACAAGGCTTTTCAACTTATAGAATTCCCTCCCATTTTATAAAACATTGATTTCAATTTGATTAAGAACATCATTGTTTACATCATTGTTTACAGCTCTATCTACAACGAATGTAACTAATTTTAGTTCGTAGAAATAGAATTGTACGAGCTTGATGTCACCATGTTTGCCACACGATATCTTTCTAGGATGAGTCGAACAATGCTATCATATCATTTCAGTGCTACTAATGCAGTTTGACCTCAGTTTTTGCCATATAAATCATATCATATTATTATTTTATAGAGATATTACTAGCTTGGGGAATGCTTCAAACACCATAGATGAAGGTGGAAAGATACAGTGAGTATTGGAACGCAACTTCTGATGGTTATGTATAGCTAATTAGCTATATTTTTGGAATTTCAGTCAGGGAGGTTTAGCTCTATAAGCTTTGTTACCAAATAGGTACCCCATTGGAAAGAATAGGTAAGTGGTGCTTGTTGTGTAGGCGAGCAACAATAATAAGCCCCTCTCTTTCCACGAATGCTTATTAATATTAAAATATAATGATATGAAATTATTGATAGATCACATATATTATATGATCTATTCGGTAACTTTTTGTGAAGTGCTCATTTCTAAAGATATTATGTTTATTAAGTACCACATAGGCGCGCACGCGCGGATACGTGGAGATCACTTAAATACTCAAATATGGTGTTCTTTATTGTGGATATGACAAGATTGAATGACCCTTTCTCAGCATTTCTTTACTCTACGGATTTTCCCACAAATATGACTTCTTTGATCGTGGTTTGTGTTAATTATGTCTCATTCTCTGTCTTGCTTATTGGCTGTCTTCTACGTTATTTTAATTCCGAACAGGGTTTTAGACAAGGAGATACCTTTGTGTCCTTGCCTCTTTTTGTTATTTGATTTTCACGCTAACGTAAGATTGTATTTGTCTTTTTGTATGTGTTAAAAATATCTCTTTGAATATGTCAGTATAAACAAAGTATTTGAACATTGGTCAATAATCTTGTGTAAAATAACATTATTTGCGTCATCATTTTTTCTCATCAAAAAAAACTTATAGCCATCCTTCCAGCAGGACTTTACTACAAAAGTAAAAATTGTTCCAACTACTAAGGTGTTTGAAAGAATTGCTGCAAGGTAACTGACAAAATTAATGCCAAATTACTGGTATTTTCTTATTAGAGTACAATTTAAAACTAACCTTTTATTTTATCTTTAATTAAATAAAGGTTAAGCGAATCTCAGGGTTCATCGGACTCAAGGTTTAGAGAGCGTTTGTGTATTGCCTACATACAATTGATAAGTATCACACCAACAAAGACAGAGATTTGAGCTCATATATTTATGGGATCTGAATGAATCCAAACAATTTCACTACTAATTTTTTATCAAATGTAGCAGCTTAGTCATTCGGTGAATGTCATTGAAGAGTAGTTTAGTTTGTTCATTTTAATTTCATTGAATTCAAAAAACACTTTTTGGAAATGGATACTCTCCATCTTTCTCTCTCTTATGTTCTATCATTTTTCTTAAATTTTTGCTCTTAAATATTTTTTCTCCATTTATTTTATTGCAAGTCATCTCTCTATCTCTTTTTTATGGTGGAGATTTCAATCAACCTTTCATACCAAACAAGAATAAAGGCTTGTTGATTTTAAAGTATTTGTTGGGAGCTTAAATTTAACCACTAAATTAAGAGTTCAAAATTAATATTTAGCTAGCACAGTTTCTTCAAAAAAAAAAAAATTTAGCTAGCACATTTCAACTTCTTTTAATCATTAGAATCGATCAATATTATTCCTTAACTTCCAAAATCATCTTGATATTGAGACAAAGAACTTCAAATTTTTCAGTAAATTTAACGGATGATAAAAAAAATGGACAGAACTCAACTTTGTGATAATATAGCATGTTTTATTTCCTTATAATGAAATCTTATAACTTATTCCATAAAATAAAATGAAACCTATGACTTATTCATAAACCATAACGTTTTCTTCAGATTAGAAGAAAAACTCTAAGTTCCAAATTAATATTTATGGTACAACAGCACATTGAAACATTAGGTGCACATACCCCTCTCCAATATGCACCACTCTTTTTCTTCAAAAAAAATATGCACCACTCTTGCATATCCCTCTCATTTATGCACCACTATGTGTGCAATAGGTATAACAATCAGGATGTGTTTGATCACTTTCGGGATCCTCTGATATTCTTTAGGTTGAGCTTCATGCAATACATTGTTGGCTAGACAATTACTTGTTACACAGATTCTCTTCATTGTGTTGATATCCTCCAGGTTTAAACACCAAGGTTTTACAAATATGTCACATTGATCTAAGATATCAAATATTTTTATTCATTGAAATTGGCATGTTCGCATTGTTCACACGCTGAGAGAAGAAAATAGATGTGTAACCTTCCTTACTAAGTTAAGAGCTTCTAATAGCATTGATATTTTGGTTCACCCCTCCCCTTCTAGCTGGCATTTTATACCTTCTTTCTACGGACTCTATGAGAACTTGATTCTCAAGAGCTTAGTTGTCCCTTTCTTTTTGTTTTGTTTTCTTTATCTTTATCTTTCCATAAAAAAAAAAGTCAAAGTTATCTAAGCTATATATATAGAAAATAACATGTTTTGACTTTTTTGGGTTGATTTTTTTTCTTTTCAAAACTACCCTTGATTTTCAATGCAAATAGCACATATAATAAATAGATAAGAATAAATTCAAATATTAAAATAAAAGTGCAACAAACACGATATGAGTATATATATGTCCAGTTTTTTTCCCTTTATCATTTAAAAAGTATAACAAGCTAGATGAATATATCTATACTTACTTTTTTATTATCTCAATTATACTTTTAAACAATTTTTTCTATAATAAAAATTGTTGTTGGTGTCATTAAAAAAAATTAGATTATATCTTTTTGCTATATTGTTGGTGTCATTGAAATAGATAATCATGGTTAGTTTGATTTGTTAAAATTTGTAAGCAAAAAACATTTATATTTTTACTTTTAATCAAAATCAAAACTTAATAAAAAAAAACACCGTTAATAATTTTTAGGTTTTTATATTGTGTTGGCCGCATTTTGTTAAAACAATATGTTCTAGCAAGATGTTGGACTAGATGTCCTGACATATGAGTACGACATCATACATTCTTTGTTTCACAATCTTGGAAGATTTGTTTTATGCGTGAGATCACTGAAGATTTTATTGAAGATATGATTCACATAACTTGTACTCCAAGAAGCGTGTGTTTCTAGAAGCTGCAGAGATTGATTTTAACCATAATCCTCTTTTAAGTGCAAATATCATAATCTCTTCTTCTTTAACACACTCCAAACAATAAGAGATTTGTGGATCACATATTCTGAGTGTGTTCATATCATCATACCCTCAAACACGAGTTGAGTATTAAATCGATCCCAAACAATCTTATCATAATCATTGTATCCATTTCTCAAGTCTATTTGGAATAGTAGTTTGAGAATAAGTGTACCAACCTTTCTAGGGTGAAAGCAAGAGAATTGTAAAGCATGTTAAAGTTGATAATACAAAGTGTAAGAAACTGATCTTGTGTGATCAAGAAGAATAGTGCTGCTCAGGACGTTCTGGTAGTTGAATACTACTGTGAAAAATCTCAAGCGAAGTGTGGGGAATGAACTAGCCCATATTGGGTGAATCAGGATAACTCTCTTGTGTGATTCTCTTACCCTTATTTTTTATTATCTATCTTAAACACAAATCACACACAATCACATTCATAATATTGTCTTTACACTATCTAGAACAATCAAATCCTTACTAGATTAATTGCATAACATTTATTCATAACGTTTATCATTATACCATCCAAAAAGGTCTGATCCTTATTAATTTAAATTGCTTAATATTTATCATTATATTATCCAGAACAATATGGTCCTTATCAATTTAATCGCCTAATATTTATCATTATACTATCTAGAACGATTTGGGTCTTAATAATTTAATTGCCTAATATTTATCAATATACTCTCAAGAACAATATGATCCTTATTAACTTAATTGTCTAACATCTACCAAGAATTTCTTGAGTATACGAGTTTTGTAAGTTCATGACTAAATTTTGAAAGAGTCACAATTCAAACTACCGTTTTATTGCGACTATTTCTTCCACTTCATAAACTTCACCAAAATTCACAACCTGCCCATTCAACCAAACACCAGCTATAGCATAAAATGCTTCTAATGGATAAACATCATGAGAAACTAATTAAATACATAAAATACCTAAATAGACACATGTAAGGGGAAATGAGTCATCTAATAACTCAAAGACCACTTAAATTAAGGATAAAATTAAATGTAATAACTAACTTTTTTTTTTAGGTTATCAGGCACTTTATTACCATGTTACAAAAAAGAACATACTAAAGAAACTAAAACACTATTATTATTCCTGAAATAAAAGAGATCATGATACATTACTAAATATTTGACATAAAGCTTATTGATCTTTAGCGATGACTCCATCATTTCTTCAAGTTTAACATTTGAATATGCAATTTATAAAAGAGGTTGGAGTGTAATGTTACAAATTGCTAAGCATAATGTAATGTTTTTTTTATATCAAACAATGAACTTAAACAAACAGGAGCTGCCTGAACCACATACAAAGGAATCAAGTGAAAGGGAGTCTAGAAAAAGGTAAACTTCATCTATCTCTATCAAAAAAGAGACAAAATAAAAGAAGGGGTGCAGTCCATCATATGCTCGAAATGTAAAGCTAATACTTTTGAAAATTGATCATATAGATCAATGAACCTTTGGACTGATCATATGTGATGACTCAAATGAGGTTAAAAAATGATATGTTGATGTTGAGTTGTACAGACAAACTAAGATATTTCTACTTTGACGATTTGTGGCTCTCAACTTCTTGGAGAACAAACTTTGAGACTCTGTTGATATTTCTCTAAACAAGCTCGGTCAGTTGAAATAATATCGAGGTTGATTTTGAGCTTATGGAACTTACAATATTTTCAGAGTATTACATGAAACCTTACCAACACCGAGAATACAAAACAAGTTACTATTAATGTTAAGAAAACGGCTAAACAAAAGAAAATAGAGTAACTCGATTTCATTCTATTGTTACCAATTGGTTTTGTCACCTTTATCATCCATAGCTCAAAACACTTCTTAGTTTTTAGTTTCTTTCCTTTTTATTTGTTTCGAGACACACAATGAAATTTTGGTAGACACGACATTTTGTTGGTTGGCTGTTTAATAGTATTTTTGTTTGATTTGACAATTAAATCAAACGATGTGATGTTTTCCCCCTAATTTTATCCTAACTTTGGTATAAGTTGGATCTCTAGAAGGAGAGTTCAACAATTGAAACCCAAAACTTAGACCCTGAATTGATTGGTAAACAAGTAAAAAGGTCTTTTATTATACCTTAAAATTAAATTGAAAAGAGAGAAGCATGAAAAACTCTAGAAATGAGTTAGGGGAGGAAATTGAGAAAGGTTTGTGGTGGAAAATGAGGTTAAAAAATTGTGGTGATGATAGAATGGAAGAATGGTCACACAGAAAATAGTATACATTATAGGAAAGTGGTGTCCCTGAGTATGGTAAGGATGGTCGACTGTCCAAGGCCCTGTACATAAAAGGGCATCAATTTATTTTGATAATATATACACTAGAGTATGTGTATAAATGTTTAGAGAGAACAAAATTAATTTATGGTATCCATGCGCTCACATAAGTGTCTTTTATTTTACGCATTTGCGCAAAAAAAAATACAAAAAAATATATGAAAACAAATGGGAGACTAAAAACATAATTGACGGCGTGGTGTTCGTATATAATTTCAAAGTGGTAAATAGTATAATTTATAATTTTTCCATAAAATAATAGAACATTATAAGATTTTATGACATTTGTCAAAAAAAAAAGATTTTATGACATTATTAATAAATAAATAAAATTTTCGATATTTGATTGATAATAGGTACATAAATGTAAGAGGGTTTAAAGTTTACAATCACTTTGTATGTCTAACATATATATAATATTTACTTCACACGACATGCATGAATCAAAGATTCATATTTAACACACAAAGAATGAAGGAGATATGTATCATTTACAAGATATATTGGTGGCTCGTACATATAGTTTGTAGTGTTGTTTTTTATTGAAATAAATGTCTCAAAAAGTCATATTTAATGCATGAAAAAAATGAGGGAGATATTTATTCTTTGTGTATATGTTGGTTTGTGCATGTAGTAGGGCAGTGTTGTTTTTTATTGAAATAAATGACTCCAAGAGTCATGTTTAATTCATGAGAATGAGGAAAAAAATGAATTGCATGTGATTTATCTAATATCGAAATTTGATTTTTTTAATTTAAAATTAATCATATATTAATTGTGTTTTTGTCCTTTCTTTATTTAATAAAACACACATTCACCAAAGCTTGATAGGTTTCTAAAATGATTCTATTTGTTAATTGATTCAAACAAGTTGTGAATCAATTCACAACAACATCAAATATTGTAATGACTAGTTTCTTATGAGAATTTAATTTGTTTACATTTTATTTGTCATGTATTCTAGTGGCTAGAAATTCACATTTTTAAGGTGAATAAGTGGAGTGTTTGGGGTTTGAACTCTGACGATAGATATATTATGCAATGTCTCTATTCACATTTTTAAGGTGAATAAGTGGGGTGTTTGGGGTTTGAACTCTGACGATAGATATATTATGCAATGTCTCTACAAACTAAGGCAAGCTCACAAAGACTAATTTGTTTACATTAGGTTGTTTATTGAGATTGGAACTCCGACAATTTAGGAAAAAAATAGTTCGTGGTGTTATCTTGTGTTGTTTATTGTGATATTTTTTAAATTAATTTTTATGTTCAATGAAATGTCTTTCTATATTTTAAATGGTTGTGCATGTAGTCATACTAGCATTATACAGATAACTCTAAAGTTAACCATCACTTATTTTTTTGGATCAAACCTTCTTCTAGGCAAAATTACCCTTTTTCTTGAAAATTAAATATCTTCTAGTTGAACATTTTTTCTGTTTCAAATTTTTCCATAACAATCTGGTTTTTTTTTTTCAAATTTATTTAAAAACACATAAAATATACCCTTTTTCTTGAAAATTAAATATCTTTTAGTTGAACATTTTTTCTGTTTCAAATTTTTCGATAACAATCTGGTTTTTTTTTTTTCAAATTTATTTAAAAACACATAAAATATAAATTAGACAACATACAATAAAAATACAAATAAAGATGTCTTCTTTTCACTGGTATAATATAATGTATCTTTCCCACCCGAGTTTAACAAATTTGGACCTTATAATAACTTCACATTGTATCTCAACCACACACATGATACAAGTATAATCATCAATATCAACACTATTAGAGTGATAACGATAAAAATCAAGTGTTATATCAAGGTTTTTCAATCCATAAAATAAGTTGATTAGCCATGAATTATTGTAATAAAATTTAATACATTGAACAGATCACTTAGAACTATTACTAGAATTTTTTTCTGCCCTAAAATGAAACCAAAATTCTAAATCTGGCCTAGTTGAAACAAATATTCCAAAACCGCCATACTTTTGATCCGCCGACTTTCATGACACAACTTTGATTTGCGACATACCCCTATATCACAAGTCCCTCTTGCAACATACCCCCTATTCTCAAAATCTCCAATATTTTTGTCTTTATTATATGTCAAAAGTGGGACTTGTGACATGTTTTTTTTTTTTTGTTTTTAATTTTATTATTTTAAAAGAATTAGTTTTTAAAATTTTAAAAAATAATTGAAATAATATTTTTTATTTAAGATGACACATTCAAAGGTACAATATATTTAAATATTTCTTCTTTGGACATTATGTGGTCCTGTTCCACACCATGGTGTGTCAACATTTCTTCGTGGATTTTGCTGCGTTGGAGCGGGAGGAATAATTTGACGCCGAGATCTTTGACGATGAATTCATTTGACATAAGCAGCTAATCACTTAAATAACATGACCCAATTTAGACTGTGGATGACACACAATCACCCTAGTCTTATCAAGTTTTCCTTAAGTCACATTTGAATAAGGAATAAACATAATAATATCAACTTACTACATAAGACTTTTATTTAAATTCTAAAATTTATAAATCCTGAACAATATAAATCCAACCAAAACTAAGGACATAAAAGTCATCAATAACATAAATTAGACCAAGAAAAGCCTCACCAAATATTATCTAGGTTATTGTTCATCTCACCAACAAAATTGTTCTCTCCCACTTGAAAAAGACTTTCAACACCCCCAACGATAGTTAACTGCCTTTGGGAGTATTTTGGTCTTTTTATAGTGTTGGAGACGTATCCAGTTTTAATCGCTTTAAAGGAAATGTAAATTCTACTCCTAATATTTCAGATTCTTTATTTTGGTCCTTGATGAAATAAGACAAAGCAAAAAACTCTGAGACGTCATGCTCAGTCACATTGTTTAATTCTATCGCATCTAATCAACATTTTAGATAAAATATTTTTAAAAAGTAAATAATTATCAAATTAAATAAGAATTATATTATTTATTTTAAATTAAATAAATGATATATATATGAAATGACGAAAATATCCTTGATAAAATCATATTTAATTTGTTAAAATATTTAAATGAATCTTCATACTTTGATATTTTTTGTATAATATTTTGATTTTTTGTTGTAAATATTATAATTTTAAATATTTTTAAAATAAAATTCTACATTTTTTAAAAATTTAGTTATTGCTATTAATTTAAATTATTATATCAATCTTTATATTTTTTGAAGGATTAATCTTGATATTATTATAATCAGTTCTTAGTTTAGTTCCCCCAGCCCATGACTATAATTTCGTCTGTCGTTTATATTTCATACCAATATATCATAATTATATAATAAAATTTGAAGCAGAGTCCTTCATGGGCTGAGGTGGGCCACGGCCCACCCCGAAAAATTAAAAAATCAACGATTATAGATCTATTATGCGAGATTTTATATAATTTTGTGTCGGTTTTAGGTTTCGGTTGATCCAAATTCCTGTAAAGTGGTGTAGTGGCTCACCAAAAAAATTTAAATAATTCAATTATAGGTTTACTTTGCGAGATTTTATACAATTTTATGTTGGTTTTAGGTTTCGGATGATCCAAATTCCCGCAAAGTGATGTAGTCGCTCACCCGAAAAATTTAAATAATTCACTTATAGGTCTATTTTGCGAGGCTTTAAACAATTTTTCAACGGTTAATTTTAATGGCCCACCCTAACTTTTTTTCTAGCTCCGCCACTGATTTGAAGCACAAAATTCTTAATTGACACATAATATCACATATATCATGTTTGGATCAACAATTTAGTTATTTAGTTTTTCTAGTATAAATGTTCATCATAAAAATGCTTAGGTATAAACTATTTTTTACGGAGAAATAATATTTGTACAACTATTTTATAACAACTTTTGTGATAATTTTCTCTTTCATGCTCTCACATTATATTTTTACTTTTTTGTTATCTATTTCTTTGATTTTCATACCAATACATAATTTTCTTTGTAAAGATACGATGGTTCATTAGTTTGTCAAATAAAAAGATGTTTAAATTACACAACTCTTTTTTATTTTTTATGTGTGTTTGTCTCGTATATTCTTCTTTTCATTAAAGATAATCCAATTTAAAACACGGTCAAAGATTAAATGTGAACGTATCATGATTATGTCATAAACACTCTCAATAAATAAACTTAAACAACTCAATCTAAAGAGTTCTTAATGTGTAATAAAATATCTAGTGCCACATTACATACACATGTATCTAGATTCTCTGGTTTTGGATAAAATCAAAATAAAAAACATAAACATTGGAGTGAGTGAGAAACAAACCCAACAACCTTCTACACACACAAACATAGAGAGAGAAGAAAAAGATCAAAGTGTTGTTCACTTCACATTCACGAGCTAGCTATCACACCGCCCATGTTCTTCTGCAACATCAACCACTGCTTCAGATTTTGGTTGGTGAACCTTTTTCACGTGTCTTAACAACAATAATAACATCAATAACAATCATAAAAACTTGTTTTTTTGTTCAGTTTTCTTAAACCATAATCTAACATCGACCCACGTTTTCTTTTTCAAAGATCTGATATGGGTTTTTGATTTTTCAATGTGAGAGTTAAATTTTCTAATGTTGGTTTGTTGAAAATTTGAAAAAAGGTGATATATTTGGTTTTGGTTTGTTGAAAAATTGAAAAAAGGTGATATTTTTGGTTTTTTTATTTTAATTTTTGAAGAAAAATGGATCCTACTATGAATCATGTTAGACATGGAGGAATGGATATACAGATTATGCATGAGAGTGATAGATATGAGCTTGTACGTGATATTGGGTCTGGGAATTTTGGGGTGGCTAGGCTTATGAGAGATAAGCATACCAATCAACTTGTTGCTGTCAAGTATATTGAGAGAGGTGATAAGGTTTGATCTTAATTTCTCTCTGCTCTTTTTCTTTTTTCTATTTTTGTGTTATTGTATTTACTTTCTCTGTTTTGTTTTATGTATATGTGAATTGAAATTTGGTAACTTGGTTATTGATTTTTTTTTTTATTTTTAAATTTTGATGTCAAATATCAATATTTTTGTTGAAAGTGATTAAAGCATAAAGTGAGAAAATCAAGAGTTGTTATTTGGTAACTTAGTTATTAGCGGAGCCGAATCCGTGGAACGGAAGATTTTGATGGATGGTGTATTAGTTTTGAGTTGGTTAGTGAAAAGATGTGTTAATGTAAAAAATGTTTTTGTAATTGCTTGAAATCTTTCAATTTCATCGGGATTTACATGCTTAGCTTTGAGGTAGAGTGAATTGAGTTTTTAGAAGGAATTAGATGCATATGATTTTCAATGCTTGATATTGATTTTAACCATACCTATCTTTTTACAGATAGATGAAAATGTACAAAGGGAAATTATAAATCATAGATCACTGAGGCATCCCAATATTGTCAGGTTCAAGGAGGTTTGTACTCTATACATCCAGTGTCTTATCATATTTCTTCTAACCTTATATGTATTTTAATCCGTACTCATACTCGTCAAATATAGGTCATACTTACCCCTACACATTTAGCTATTGTGATGGAATATGCTTCTGGAGGAGAGCTATTTGAGCGAATATGCAATGCAGGACGGTTCAGCGAGGATGAGGTTCTTATCATATTCAATACATGGATTTTGAATGCAGTACCGCTGCTGCGGTTAACGTTAGTGACCGTTGTTTGTGCTGCAGGCACGGTTTTTCTTCCAACAACTTATATCAGGGGTTAGCTACTGTCATGCAATGGTACATAATTTCGCCACACCTAATTTTTACTTTCTCAATATTACATTTGCTTTCTGAAAGATATAGGGAAATGCCTGACTCGAATATCTTTGTCTTTTTTTAATAAAGCAAGTATGTCATCGTGATTTGAAGTTGGAGAATACATTGCTCGATGGTAGTCCAGCTCCTCGTTTGAAGATTTGTGATTTTGGGTATTCAAAGGTATACTAAGATTAAGAAAATTAATTTGTCTTTCATTTATCTTTGGTGGATTGATTGTTGATATCTATGATGAAAATCTTGACTGTCTTACTTCTGCAGTCTTCAGTGCTACATTCACAACCAAAATCTACAGTCGGTACCCCTGCATATATCGCTCCTGAAGTTTTGCTTAAGAAGGAATATGATGGCAAGGTAATTTGTAATTCCAATCCTTAGAAGGAAAATCAATTAACCAATGACAGACATTCTGAAAATTTCTGATTGCGATGCTCAATTGGCTTCTCTTTTTTGAAATGTTTTGTTTGTCTGTACCTAATTAGACTATTGTTGTTTTGCTGTAAGTTTCAGTTGGTTGACATTAGTTACTACAACCACCGGTAAATATACTCGGAATATGTGTGATTTTTCTCACATGAAGATTTGTAAATACTAAATGTTATTGCAGAAACACTGCTTTCAAACCAGCTAGCTTTTTCTTGTTTAAGAAACCTTCTTACTGATGTTGTCTTGTCGCTATGGCTCAGATTGCAGACGTGTGGTCTTGTGGGGTGACCTTATATGTCATGTTGGTGGGTGCGTATCCTTTCGAGGATCCGGAGGAGCCTAAAAATTTCCGCAAGACTATTCATGTAACCTGCTGCAACTTCTTTTAAGTCAATGCAGCAATAACATTGAATCACTTTTTTTGAAATTCTGGATTTTGATTGCAGAGGATTTTGAAAGTCCAATACTCAATACCTGATTATGTTCAAATCTCTCCCGAGTGTCGTCATCTGATCTCAAGGATCTTCGTTGGAGACCCTGCACAGGTGAAACTTAAGTGCTTTTTACGTAGCTTAAATATGTTTTTGGTCCCTCTAATGTGTCTATTTTTTCATTTTAGTCTTTGTAAATTTTGTTTTCAAAATGTTCATTGTAATTTACAAGGACTAATACAAAAAAAGCTTAAAGACGACCGCGTTATCTTTCAATTGGAAACTAACATTGTTTTTAAACAGAGAATAAGCATGGCGGAGATTCGAAACCACGATTGGTTTTTGAAGAACCTTCCAGCCGATCTTATCGTTGGGAATACAACGAGTGAGCAGTTTCAAGAACCTGAACAACCAATGCAAACAATTGAAGAAATAATGCAGATAATTAGCGAGGCTACTATTCCTGCAGCCGGAACTCATCAGTCTCTCACTCAGTATCTTACTGGTAGCTTGGACATCGATGACGAAATGGACGAGGATATAGATACTGATCCCGACCTTGATATCGATAGCAGTGGTGAAATAGTTTATGCAATGTAAGTTACTATAGCTAACAATGGAAACTAGCTTTTAGGGTCAGTGAGCTTTGAAATATGTGGAAGAAAAAGATACATCGATCTACAAGGAAGGATTCTGCAATGTTGTGTATATTTTCTAAGCTGTGAGAGGATCCTATTTCATGGTGCTTTGTATTTATCTATAGATTTGTGAATTTGTTATATTATATGAAGTGATTGTCTTTCCTTTTCACCCTTCTTTTTTTCTTGGAAGTACATTGCTTTTCTTTCTGTTGATCCTTCTTTGTTTTCATGCAAGAATGAAACTTAATACAATGATGATTGATTTTTTTTCAGTTTAATCCTATTTTCAAGTTTAGCTTATTAAATTCATTGGCAGTCCACATATCACCTTGTAGCTTTGATAAATACCATAAGGTGCTTGTACCATTGATGATTGCTAGAATTTTTTTTTCTGTAAAGAGATATCCAAGTCTTATGCTTCTTGTGGTGTTCTGCTCTATGCTCACTGCGCAACAATGCTCAATAATAAGATACAAGAATTATACGACTGGTGGAAAAGTAGGGATCTGAGGTTCGAACTTCGATTTCTACAAATGTTGTCTGTGATAGTTACCAATTAAGATACACTTATGTGATATTTTCTTTTCAAATACAAAATACTAAAGTGAAATATAAACAATCAGTCCTCTCGATCCAACAACCATGACAAGCCGACTGTGTAACTTTGATGTTAAAATTTAGAGTATGTATTCACTTATGGTTGAAACTTTGAGACAATGATTTGATTGATCGTGATACAACAAAAATAAGAGAAAATAATTATATAAAAAATAAATGTCAGTTGAATTTTGAGGTAGGGTTACCTCAGTTGTAAGGAAACATCACCCATAAATTTCATTTATGTGCCTAGTTGTTTGTGTGACACCTATAACTTGTAAATTGGTCAGAAGTCAGAACAGTACTTGATGGACACTTTTATTCTATATGTGGGACGGTCTCTTATCCTGACACTACTGACAAAGTTGGAAATTGGAACAAAGAAAGCCAAGTATGTCTAAAGATAAACAAATCAAATAATGCCATCTATATATAAGGGGACAAGGTAAGGTAGCATCTAGTACATGATTAAATTACTTTTTATGGAAGTTCTAAATGCTATAGAGATTTGGATTGTCCATGGTTGGGAAGTCTAGAATTTGCTGTGATCATGCATTTAGGAATGTTTGATTTTCTTACCAAATGGTCTAAAATGCTTGACTGCAAATAATCCAAGATTTCTCCATTGCAATAAAACATGATCAATAGGTCCCTAAGCTTAACATGAACTGACAATGCTCAAATTATTAGATTGGATATATTCTTTTCGATCCGAATATAAGACCATACAGTTATATTCTTTTTGATCTTCTTACGACTTATTTCTAATTTAAAAACGTCCCACTAAAGTATGAAGATTCAATATAAATTAGTGAAACTCATAAACTTCAATCATATAATTTTTTTTTAAGAAGGAATGATGTTTGCACAATCATTTTATAGGACAACCATTTTTTTCCATTTTTTTTTTGGACAAAAGCAATAGATAGAGTGACAAAAGGTAAGAGAGAGTAAGAATACAATTTAGATATGAGAATTATCTTAAAAATTGTCACAAAATAGTTGTACAAATATAATTTCTCAAAATTGAATTGTCTGTAAACAAAAGTGTTACAAGCATTTTTTAATTTATCTTTATTCTTACACCTACATCATGAGTATTGATCATGGCAAATTAATGTAATGTAGAAGAAGCCTAGAATGGGATGTGCAAATATAAAACTGTTCATTATTGGGACCAGATATTTTATTTTAGAGTCCTGATAGGTGAACACCCTAACGTGGCAAACACCTTCCTACCTCCACATAAAAAAATGACATGTGGCAATGTGGGGCCCACACTCCCACAACTCTTTCCAACCATTCTCTCTCTCCTCTCTTTTCACGTTCTTCTTCTTCTTCTTCTAAGCACCCAGATTTTTTATTTAAAAAAAAAAAACATATTCTTTCTTCATCGTTATCCCCACTCTCTGTCTTGCTTCCACAACAAAATCCATAAACAGTACAGCAGAAGAGTAAAAAAACAAAACCAGATTCATCACCATAACCAAATTTACAACAATGATTCTAAGTTCTTCAACATCGGTGATGAATCCATGGATTCCACATACAAATTCAAAAGATTCATCTCCTGAACCTGAGTTTCTTAACCAAATTCGGAAATCCAGACCAGTCACTCCGGATGCAATTTCCGGCGAGTTAGTTGAGTTTAGTTGGGACTCCGATTTGTTTCTGATAGAATGCAACAATGGTAAAGGCGATGGATTTGTTGAACTAGGGTTTTACATTATTGTTGAATTAGGGTCATACATCTTTTATCTCTTCCTCGGTGATTCTTCCATCTGCATCTATGTCAACCCTCTAATCAAAATCAATGTTGGTGATATGTTTATGGAGCATTCAACAAATAGAAGATTGAATCAAAAGAAACACTTAGAAGATCGTGGGTTTAAGTTTTGAGTTTAATTTGGTTTAATTTATGGGTTTTTGTTAAATCTGTTAATTTCTGGGTTTTTCTATTCCGACGTTGTCACCGTCGTTGATACAGAAGGTGGAACTGTTGATGCAGATCTGGGTTTAACTGTATGACCACATTTTTACAAATACGTGACCACTATTTTTTCATAAATTAGAACTTGTCCGTCCTTAGGCGTGATAAACTTGCCGAATTTAAAACATGTTATTTATGGTTGGAAATGCTTTTAGTGCAGTGATCAAATAAAATTATGCGTTCGATTCGCCTAAAACGAAATTATTTACATTTGAGAAATATAAACTAGCCAAATATATGGTCTGTATGACCACATTTTTACTAATACGTGACCACTATTTTTTCATAAATTAGAACTTGTCCGTCCTTAGGCGTGATAAACTTGCCAAATGTAAAACATGTTATTTATGGTTGGAAATGCTTTTAGTGCAGTGATCAAATGAAATTATGTGTTCGATTCGCCTAAAACAAAATTATTTACATCTGAGAAATATAAACTAGCCAAATATATGATCTGTATGACCACATTTTTACAAATACGTGACCACTATTTTTTCATAAATTAGAACTTGTTCGTCCTTAGGCGTGATAAACTTGCCGAATGTAAAACAGGTTATTTATGGTTGGAAATGCTTTTAGTGCAGTGATCAAATGAAATTATGCGTTCGATTCACCTAAAACGAAATTATTTACATCTGAGAAATATAAACTAGCCAAATATATGGTCTGTATGACCACATTTTTACTAATACGTGACTACTATTTTTTCATAAATTAGAACTTGTCCGTCCTTAGGCGTGATAAACTTGCCGATTGTAAAACATGTTATTTATGGTTGGAAATGCTTTTAGTGCAGTGATCAAATTAGATTAGGTATGTTGGACCATTAACATAAGTGATTAACGACTGCTAACCATGGCTGATGTGAATTATTTTATATCCATGACAGTCTTCAGGAAAACAAACCATATTTCTGATGTAGTTAACCACTAAATATCAAAGGCGTAACCACAATTTCTTTCCCTAACCGATTTGTCTTTCTCATTATGTGATATTAGGGGAGATAATATATTTGGACACACTTGTGAGTAAACTGATGTTAATAAAGTGGGAGGTGAACTATCTTGTACGTTTGACAGACTTTACAAATACTAACCAAATCGAGGAAGCATTTAACCAATATTTATCAAATGTGTAACTACTATTAGTTTTCAAGAAAAACTTAATTTTGTGCCATACAAATAGGAAATCGTAAAACTTATGGGCCCTCCATGTTTCTTGGAGTCTAAAATGCGTCTTTGATCTCATACGAGGTTTGTGCATAAAGATGAACACTTTGAAAACCCAGACAAAATAATGGTCACACCTTTTAATAATTGTGGTCACATTGTTCGTTGTTTTGGCTATCTAAAATTTTAAGATGGAAAAACTTAGTTTTGTGTCATACAAACAGAGAATCACAAAAGTGGTCACTACTAATATCTAAAATTATTGATCGTGATTATTTACCCACCTCATAACATTAAAATAAACCTAAAAACACAAGAAAGATAATAGGACTATTTACCGATTGAGACTGTTTACTAAGTATGACATTAAACAAGCTCCTAATTCGAGCTAATAATACATGGTTACACTTTCTAGTATGCTAATACACCATATAGAGGTAACCTCTAGTACACATGTAATGCTAGAATACCACAAGACAAGTACTTAAACTAACACCATTGTTTGCAAAGCTACTTCAACCTCTACCTTGCATAAACCAATTCTATAGAAACACCTAACAACATTTCAAATTAATTGTAGCAATGCATATTATCTGCAAGAAATTAAATCCTCATGCTCAAGAAAAACATAGGTGTTATTCCACTTGTGATCCATGCTTTGCGAATTTATTTGGCCTTGTAGACAGCTAGATCATCATTAATCACCGAAAAACTCCATCAATCCAGCATAGATAACTAGTTACTAAGTATCTCTACAACGCATATGATCCATGCTTCCCATGCAGTCTCTCTTGTGAGGTCTCTCCTTAATTCATGACTCAATTTCTCCCCATGAATGCCTAATTGGAAAGTTGGATAGTAATACACTTGACCAACAGTGTACTTTGCCAGAGTTCCTACACAGACAGGAAAAAAAACATAATTTACTTCAAGTATAAGATCATCAGCACGACTATATGCTTAGAAGACCGCAAATGCTGACAGAATTACATCAGGACACGGGGATACATTGATTGTTTACAGATATAGCCATTACAATCAACACAGAACTTGTGATTTTTTTTTTTTGAGCATCTACAAACCAGTTCATAGTCAAATAGATCCATGAGTTAGAGTAACAGTTTATAATCAAATCATAGTTGAAGCCCATAAACTCATGTCATGAAGTCATCATAAAACACTGCCACAACTAAAGAATCATCAAATATATCAATCAGAAATCTTCCAGATTCTAATCAAGAGTAACAGGTTTAAAAATAGAATGGCATAACGAAATACATAGAAATTGAAGGAAAATAAAATACATAGAAATTGAAGGAAAATAAAACACCTAAGGAGGCTATGTCAGTTTACTTATCACTGAATGCATACACATTTACTGAGTTTTGGTACTTGGAAAACTCAGCAGCCATCTGCTCATAAAATGGATCTTCGGGCAGTCTCAGTCCACGTTCTTTGTCTGTCCCAAATCAATACAATAATACATTATAAGTTCAACACACAAAAAGATGGACTAGCCATTTCACTCTTCCAACCAATTCCACTACTTAATGCCTATATCCATTATATAAATATCAGAACATCAAGCAAGATGAATTTCTATTGTTGTGTAATAAAATTGATATGCAATGGCAAGGCTTGTGCTCTGTCTTGGGTTTCTTCCACATTAATACAACAAACAAACAATATTAATGGCATAAAACACAAACAATTACATACACATTAAACATCTCATTAATTAAATTGTACTTACACCAACACCACAATCCCTTTTTCGTTTGTTTTCGTTCATGATGTTGACCTTATCTGTTGTATACAAAAACAATTTCTATCAACATCAATTAAAACACGCACAAACACCTATTCTCAACACACGTTACAAGAATGATTTGAAAAAATTCATCTTATAACTAAAATACAAACACATTTTACAATCACACGTTTTCCACAAAAATTGAAGAACGTTATGGAAATAATACTGTGACGAGTTAATGTTTTCCTATCTTTGTTATCATAGACATACTTACAAAAATTTATCTAAACTTAACCATATTTTAACATAGACGTAACCACATTTTTTCCTTCAAATTTCTAACACTTTAACCATTTTTTAACAAAAGTGCGACCACGATTCTTTTGATTAAGAATTTGACACTAACTCTACATGATATCATTTAGAGGAACATCCACAATCAAACTACAAAAATTGGGGAAAACTTATGTCCATCAGATCATCCACTAACACTTGAACAAAATCTAAGAACCTACCAAATTAATCAACATAATCCAAAATTTGATTAATAAAAATCAATGTTAGGCTTGTTATGCAGTACTAACATATGTCCATCACTACTATTGCTTAACAACCAATAATCCTACCCAAAGTAATGCACCAAATTAACGTACGTTGGTTACTTCAATGACAACCATGTTCAGGACAGAAAGAATATGTAATAAAAATGGAGATTATCCCCAAGGTATAAAAACTAGAAAACATATATGTTCAAGCATGTAAAAATGACTAGATTCAGAGTCAAAAAAGTAGTTACTAATCTGAGATTAGAGAATTAATATAGTAAAAAAACAGTAAAAAGAAAAAAGAAAAACCATGAATTGATATTGCAACCTGCTCATCTCTCCAGAAATTAATAAAACATGAATTAAAATTAAGGGAATGTGATGACCAAATATCCAATTCCAGGCTTTAGATCTAATGATAAAACTAAAGTTGTCGAATCCTCTTTTACACAAAAAATCTGTCACTTTACAATTACTTAACTCTTGTGATTCACAATTGAGAAAACGAACAACAACTCAATTTTTCGATCAACTATACAACATGGTCAATTGAAAACAATACAAGATTTAAGATATACATCACCTTCAACAGTTTGATTCGGCGACGGAGACTACGGTCAATGTTGAATTGCAGAAGAAGAAGAGACCGTTAGAGAGAATGCGGCCGTCGGAGACTGGGAGGAGATGGCGGTCGGAGATCGGAGACTGGGAGGAGATGGCGACGACATAGAGAGATAGAGAGAGCAAGATCGCACATAGAGAGATGGAGAGAGCAGAGATCGCGTTATAGGAGAGAGCATAGAGAGTTGTTAGATCTATTCTTTTCTTTTTTATCATTCTTTACAAAGTAAATTTTTTTAATATTTCCATGCCATGTCATCGGTGGTAGGAAAGGGTGTACCAAAAGAGTGGTACATGAATCTTTTTCCTTTATTTTATAATAAGCAAGTCTTTATCTAACTCATGATTATGAACGGACAATATTCATCTGTATTAAAAAAGACATACATATCAATTATCATTACCCATTTTTCTAAAGTTAAAACTATATAATAGACATCTTACACCAGCGTTAAAACTATATAATAGACATCTTACACCAGCGTATGACAAGAAAAAAAAAAAATAAAAACAATGAGAGAATACTCTAGAAGAAGAAAGAAATAAAAAAACTTCCTTCTCAACCACTAAAGTTAAAAATTGTTTTCCTTTCCAATCGCCATTATCTATGTTTATATTGCCAATCAAACCAATTTGATACTTAGAAGTAACAATAATCTATGGTCATGATAATCTTATCAAAAGGACAGGTACTTTAAACAAACTTCCCTAATTTGTTCATATCAGTTCAAAATTGTGTACATGCTCCAATGTGAACATGTTAATTGTCACATTAATCAAAAAGGAAAAGATAAAAACAAAACAAAAACATTTTGCCATTTTGCACTACAAGAACTTTTTCTTATACAAAAAGGATGATGTGTAACCATTGACATCTATTTAGTGCTGATCCACTCCACCTGATTATCTGGATCATTCAGCACAACCGAATCAGTCATTCCCATGACCAAAAATCAAGCATAGTGAATTTTAATTTCAGTGAAATTCTCAATCTTGATTTTCCAAAATGATCTTCATTAGTAAAATGTTGTTACCTGTATCAAAATGGTATTTGAAGTTAATGATATATTCATTAATAAAAACATTCTAAAGAAAATATTAATAAGCCAGTATATGTTTTTTTTTTGACAAAATAAGCCAGTATATGTTATAAGCAACATAACTAATACAATAAATAAAATTACAATATATTGGTATATTCAGTGTCACATAAGCACCTAGAGTCAGTTTGAGCATACTACCTCTGTTCCAAAATATAAGTCTCCTTTGAAAAAAAAAAATCTCCCTAATAAATTCTATTTCAATTTACTAGATACAATTTTTTTATATACCTCTTATCAATACTACTAATTTATTTTAGAACAAGAAAAGTCAGAATTTCATATTTATATACAAAGGAAAATTTAGTAATATTCATACACAAAATTGAAACATTAATTACACTTTTTGTTTTCCATACTTTACCTCAACTGGGGGTAATGTTATTCGAGCCGCGTCACACTAAATGTGGCTACCTATCCCAGCTGGTATTCAAACCTTTGTTCGTTACGATGTGGGAGTCTACCCCTTCGGTTAGACCCAACCCCTTTGGTACATTACCAACTTTTCTTAATATATGTAAATAGTGCTAAAGGGATTTATAAAAAGGAACGTAGCATGTTGAAAAGCACACTTATACATGCAGCATAAGAGAGAAATTCATTATATTGGTGTATTACTTGTACTATTTTTACTATTCTTCTATTTTATCAGTCAGGTTACTAGCCTAACTTAAGATATGTATCGGTGAAGGGTATTTTCATATAGTATCACGATACGTATCATATGTATTGTAGGATACAAGGTGTATCAGGATACAAAGTAAGATACGTATCGCTGAAGGGTGTTTTTGTATCTTATCGCGATACGTATTGTAGGATACTTACTATGCTGCTAATAAGTTATGACAACAGCATGTGCTGGGAAAATGATCCTACACATGAAGAATGATGATAACTATATTGAAGGGTTAAAGATCATAAATAAAACATACATGAAAAATAACAGCAAACTACAATCAGAATGGGGATATACAAACAAACAAGTAAATAAACACCACAAAATCTATATCAGCTTCATTCTTTGAGTTACATCATGGATGGTCAACGACTAAACTAAATCTCAGCTTGGCTCAAACTCGAAGTTTGACATCACCGAGATTGACTACCTTGTAGGGGTTTGATTATATAACTGAGAAAGGCACAGATACCAGTGTTCAAATTCAATAGGCCTGGTTCAAGCCTGATTCACCGATAATTTCACTCAGAAATTTTGGAATTTTAATTTGGTCCTCAAAATATTAAAACAATATGGATTTTGGTCATTGCATCACTTGTCCTAGAAAACACAAACTTTGGGTCTAATTACTGGATGTCAAAGAAGTTTCATAATTTATTGTCAAAAAATATTTAGAAAAAAGTTGAATTACTGTGTAGAACTGCAGATAACTGTAATTTTATTAAATTTTCAAAAAGATCAGCATCAATACTTTCAAATAAATTTCATATAAGTCCTCATGTTAACCATCACATGTTACTAAACTACTGTAATCAGTAGTGTTCTATAGCTGCAGGGGAGCACTTGGCCGCTATTGGACAGATAGTAGAGGGGGTGGTTTCGTGTAAAGGTCATACCAACCTCCATGGCAGTCCCAATAGTGACCGCCGCAATGAGAGCGTCAAGCCTCAAAATGAGATTGAAAATTTCAGAGAAGACATGATTTAAAGTGTTAGGTCATTTTGATTGAGAATTCAGGAATTTAGCAATTAAAAAACACCAAGGCTCTGTTTGGTAAACCCAAAAAAAGAGCTTTTTAGCTCTTAGCTTTTAGCTTATAAGCTCATTCTGTCTCACTCCTACTGTCAGTTTTTACCTTTCTCACTAGTCAACCACGACAAATTGAGTTTTAATATATATGCTAATATAAATTGTATAAAACTTCAAAATAGCGGTCGTTCTGATATAGCATTTTTAGGGTCGGGTGGTACACTGCTTGACTGAGCACAATGGCGCTTTGAGTGTGGTGCACCACTGAACTATCTATATAATACCATAGATTTATAAATAAAAAATTTGGACACACAAGATGTTCTACTGGTCCCCTAGTGAGAGTTTAGAATGCTAACTGAAGAAAACTTATACAATGTTGACAAACAAGGTTGCAAAAGTGGGAGATGCAAGAAAATGTAATATCCTAATTCCTCTGAATAAACAAAAGAACAACACCATACATACATGGTAGTTCACATTAGTCATGACCATAATTTATCTAAGTCTTCAAATGGTTCTCTATAATTTAGCAAAAGTTGATGACAGTATTGGATGTTAAGGATTCCATTACAAACTTTTTAACAATATACCAAATATACCAACTTGAAAATTTAACGAAACTTTTGGGATCAATCTTTCAAATTTATTTGAATGCAACTCGAGTTCGATAAAACTAAATTTAGTTGAGCTCGTGCATTTCTGTTAAATTTTCACAATACATAAACGAAGAAAACAAACTATAGCCTCTGTGCTAACTACTGAGGATATAAGCTGAAGTATCTGGAATGAGATAATAGAACTTACTACTGAAATGGAAAATGCAACCTTGTATCATAGCTCAGTGGGTTAACTAACTATCGGAATCTGACATCTTCAATACTTTAGGCCTTCTATTCCACAATATTGCAAACCATAGAGTCCTCAACAAAACCCCATTTGCAAAGTGAGGAATAAGTATACGTCCCCAATAAGGGTAATATGGACCTGGCAATTTGATCAATGTGAAGACAATTGCAACTGCAATCAAATGCCATGGAACTTGTGCATCCTGAAAATTGGACATGCATAAGATACTGTAAAAGCAGAAGATCAAATACAGTAAATAAATGGGGAGGGAGGAGTATCAAATTGAGTTTCTCATATCTTCGAATTCAACCTATATTCCTAATGTTTGGAAAACTGTGTTGGAAGCTATTAATAAAGAAAATTGGCATAAAAAAAACATCTATTGTAGTTATAATGCTGTCAATCCATTATCAAATAATTGAAAAGCGGAGCAAAAGCTCCATTGTCAGCAACTCAAAAAAACATGGATTCACAGAGTTCGCTCGAACATCATTCCTGCTACTTTTGTGGTAAACTATTCATTTTAAAAAATAAAAAAGCTTGTCCAACTAATTTATCTTATATCTAGATTACAAAATGAGACATAGATAATGATTTTACCCTTAGCCGTGGAGATAACTCTAATGCAGTATCTTTCAGGATGCCAGCAACAGCAGCTCCTAAGAGAACCGGAATAGGAACAACAAATAGCTTCCTTTGATGGGCACAGTAGGATAACTCGCTGATGCAGGTAACTGCGAATACAGGTACAGCTAGATATTTGACAACAGCCAAAGTAAGATCAAGAACGAGTTGAATGAAGTTTCCTAGTGTTGTGTTCCACGGGAAATTCTTCACCGGCTCGGGAGAACTGTCCCAAAGCTTACGTGCTTTGTCTATTAATTGGGCAAGTTGCATTTTTCTATCATCATCTGATTGATGTGCAGACATATTCATAGCACATGAGATCTTGGGCCATGTCTTCTGAGATGCACGAAATGGCTTAAGACCTAAACAGAAACCACGCTTCTCAACAAAACACGACGTACCCTGCAGCAGTAAAAATAGGAGTTTCATGCTAATGAAACAAATCACCAAACCTAAATTGGCTATGTGATGTACATAGAAAACCTCTTTTTTTAAGGGAATGTAAAAGTAGTCTGCAATTCTACATTGTGAAAACTCCAAAAAATAAATAATGAAAACTAGTAATTTGTAGTTGAGTAATGCTACACACACATAAATTTTGCATAGACGAGATACACTGCTTTGACACTGTACTATTAGATATACCAAATTGTTATAATTACAATAGTTAAACCCACTTGGGTTGGCCTGGTGGTGTTGACTTGGGACCTTGGAGTGTGCTGCTCTCAAGGTATCAGGTTCAATTCTCCTCAGTGCCAATTTCAGTGGGCTAGTTTGGCTTCTTCTGAAAATGTCTAGTGATTATAAACTACTCCCTCCATTCATGTTTAACGGCGGTTATTTCAGGTGGGAAAAAATTGTTCATATCTATTTGTTCTTGTTGGAAATAATATCTTGAACTATAGATTGCGTAGAGAATTAGGTGCAATTAGATGACAAACAGTCAAGGGTATCATAGGAAAAAGATAATTAATTTCATAAAAAACAACAAAATTTACTCATTTCCTTGTTGTGTCAAACAACCTTAAATATTTTTACATCAGAACTATGAAGACAATTTCTGTTTTCTTCAAATGTTTGTGGGATTATCAATTTTTTTTTTACAGTCAAAATGTAATCTTTGGTATATATAGAAAATTACAAAGCAATGGAAGATAAGTGGGCAACAAGAACCCCTATGACAAAACCAATCCTATGAAATTATCAAATTTAACATGAAAAGTTGGAAAAATTAAAATATATAAGGATTCAAGTAATTAGTGATTGAAAGAAAAAGAAAAGAAATTGTATGTAAAAGAGAAAGTTGGAAGGGAAGGAATACCTTGAATCCCAATAAGGAGTTGGTGTGTGTCACAGCAGAGGGATAAGGAAGAGACATATTCAACAAGAAACGAACGAGTAAGGGGGGGGGGGGGGGGGGGGGGGGGGGGGGGGGGGGGTGGGTTCCAGAATTAACAGAACATTGAGCGGTTAGGATCCAACTCTGTAATGTTCTGTGATGTTGGGGGGTTTTAGCTCAAAAAACTGTGCAAACGTGAGTGTAAGTTAAATATTTAGGATCACTCAAAAAAAAGGTTTCTATTTTTTTTTTTCAATAATTATTTTTTGAATAAATATGCATTAATATTTATTCCTCCAAAAGATAGTCCTAATTGATTTATTAATTTTATTAATTTTAGTATAATAAATAATAGTAGTAATTAAAAAACGATATGTGTGTGTGATGTATATGTATGTATACCATCAATCTTTTTTTTTTAAGCAACGAAAATAGATATTAAATAAAAAAAAGGATGTACAAAAGTTGGGGGACATCAACAGGGCCGTTTCTGGCCAAGCGCAAGGAGCTCTACCGAGCCGAGCCTTCAATTTATGGGGGCCTTAATTATTTGTAGGGATACAAGTATAATTGTTGGGATGTAGTATAACAGCAATGTTATATCTCCCGATTCATAGCATAGCGAATTTATCAAGAAGAATCTGGGACGTCAGATGCTTCTTTGGCGGCAAAAACGGAGGTGCGATGCAAAAGTATGTTATGCTACAATAACTAGTATATGGAATACAACCTGTTCGGGACAATTTCGGGTGAAATCTTCTCGCGATAAGAAGCATTTGCCGTAGTATAATGTTTTTTTTGTTACGTAGGTCTAAATCAAACACTTATTATTTGACAAAAATAAAGAGTAAATGAACAAGTTAGGCTAAACCCACACATCGATCTTAAAGGGTATTACAACGCGAATAACAAAAAGTGGTATATAAAAGCTAAGTAGATGAAAATCTAGTGATGGATCAAAATGCCTTAATTGCATATCTATTTTATGGTTATAATTTTTTTTTTGGGCGTATTTTTTTTGGTCTAGTATCTTAATGGCTAGAGCTCACACAATTAAATGTGGAGAAGTGGGGTGTCCGAAGTTCGAACCCCGACCCCTGCATTAAATATGCAATGTCCCTACCAACTGAACTAAACTCACGGGACTTGATAGAGAATTATGGAGAATAATATAGAACATTATGGAACTTTTAAGATGTTGAAGAACTTTCAAGAATATTACAAAACAAAGTCATAGTGATTAGGATCATCTTAGCATCTCTAGAACTTACTAGGCACATGAACTAGATATTAGAATCTCTAGATAGTTCTTGTAATTAAGTAGTAGCATTAAATGTTTCTAGATATTTCTAGTTTGTAATGTAGAGCCTTCCTAGAGTAGTATAAATAAGGCTCACCACCAAGTGTTTAGGCACATTCAAATAGTCAAGCATTGAAGAATTCGAATAATATAATCTTTCTTTGAGAATATTAGAGAGTTTCTCTATTTTCTCTACCTTTCCTTCTCTACCTTTCTCTATCAGAGCCTGGTTACGATACCTCGGAGTTGAGTTTTAGCTAAAAAATCAACGGAAAGTGAGTTTTCAAGTGAGCAAGAAGTTGCTTTCTTAAAACTTCACTTTGCGGCCATTTTGTTCGCGAAACTAACACCGTCATTTTCTTTGAGTTTGAGCGCAGAAATCAACGGAAAGTGAGTTTTCAAGTGAGCAAGATGTTGCTTTCTTAAAACTTCACTTTGCGGCCATTTGTTCGCGAAACTACATCGGAGTTGAGTTTGAGCGGAAAAATCAACGGAAAGTGAGTTTTCAAGTAAGCAAGGAGTTGCCTTTGTAAAACTTCACTTTGCGGCCGTTTAATTCGCTAAACTAACACCGTCATTTTGGAAGTGAAGAAAACCCTTGGTTAACAAGTCTTCACCAACAAAACCACCACCCACCACGACAATCTTCACCCATAGTTTGTTGAACCGCCATCGTTAAAATGCCACCTCGAAGACAAAAAGAAAGAAGTTTGCAAGAGATGGAAGAAATGAGGCGACAAATTCAGCAACTACAAGAGATCGTCAATGCCCAACAAGCCCTTTTGGAAGCACAACGAAGAAGATTTGATGATGATGAATCCCGTAGTGACTCTTCATCATCTAGAAGTAGTCCCTCACACAAACTTCAGATGAATCATATCAAAGTAGACATTCCAGATTTTGAAGGGAAGCTAGAACTCGATGAGTTTGTGGATTGGCTACGAACTGTTGAACGTGTATTTGAGTACAAGGAGGTTCCAAAAGAGCAAAAAGTAAAGATCGTTGCCAAGCTGAAGAAACAAGCTTCAATTTGGTGGGAAAATCTTAAAAGGGAACGTAAATGTGAAGGGAAAAACAAGATCAAGACATGGGAGAAAATGCGTCAGAAACTAACCCGTAAGTATTTACCTCCTAATTATTATCAAAAAAAATTTACTCAAAAACAATTATCCAAAAAATCTTCATACCGACCATTTTCCTCCACAAAAAATCAAATTGACCCTCATAAACCACTAACCCATCAACCTATTTTCTCATTTAAACCCCACCATAACACAATCAAAGAGAAAAATACCAAGATACCTAAATGTTTCATGTGTCAAGGATATGAACACGTAGCCTTAGATTGTCCAAATCGTAAATCCATCACCATGATTAATGGGGAGATACATGAAATTTTTGAAGAAGAAAAACAAGACACACATGAATCATTTGAAGAAAAGATAATGGGAGAACCAATCTCTGATGAAGAATATGTTAGTGCTAACTTTTGTGAAGTGTTTGAAGAGGAGGAGCATGATGAACCAATATATGACGAGGAATATGTTCTTGCTGAATATGGTGAATCTTTGGAGGTTGAAAGAAGCTTGCAAACAACAATAACGAAAGACATTGTTTGTAATGTCATCATCGATAACAAAAGCTGTGAGAATGTTGAATCCAATTATATGGTGGAAAAATTGAAGATACCGACAAAGGAGCACCCACATCCGTACAATCTACAATTTCTCAACAAGGATAATGAAGATGTGATTAAAATCAAGTTGGCGCATTTACTACTCAATGATTTCAATGAAGGAAAAGAGGAATTCAATCCACTTGGACTCTTAGTTGCAAAGGAACTATTCAAGAAGAAAACAAAGGTATACATGCCTCGTCCAATTCCTAAGCCGCCTTGGAAAGTTATTAGTATGGATTTTTTCCCTTAGATTACTTTGGTCTCAACAACAGCAGGATTCTATAAACGATTCATATCAGAAGATTAATGGTGTTTTTTTAGAACGAAGAAGAAATTCTTGACTCGAGGACGAGTCTCTTCCAACCCGGGGAGAATGATAGAGAATTATTGAGGATAATTAAGAACATTATGGAACTTTCAAGAATATTACAAAATAAAGTCATAGTGATTATGATCATCTTAGCATCTCTAGAACTTTCTAGGCACATGAACTAGATATTAAAATCTCTAGATAGATCTTGTAATTAAGTAGTAGCATTAAATGTTTCTAAATATTTCTAGTTTGTAATGTAGAGCCTTCCTAGAGTAGTATAAATAAGGCTCACCACCAAGTGTTTAGGCACATTCAAATAGTCAAGCATTGAAGAATTCGAATAATATAATCTTTCTTTGAGAATATTAGAGAGTTTCTCTATTTTCTCTACCTTTCCTTCTGTCCCTGAGCTAGGACTTTTGGATGTATATCATACTCAATTAATTTTATCAAATAAAATCAAAATGAACTATTTAACTAGTTGATATGGACAATGCATAAAATATGCAAGATCAATGGTTCGAACCCCGACCACCACCAAAAAAAAATTAAAGATTTAGACGAAAGGTATAATTAAAAGAAAAGTATTACATCAAAATTTAGTATTCTCTTTATATAATTTATAGATCAGTGTTTTATCTTGGTTTTCGGGTGTCAAACATTGGTTACGTTTGAACCTTTTTAACCGGTGATATCTTATTTTTTCTTGGGAAGGGAAAAAGTAAGCAAAACCCTTGAGAATCGAGGTCCGGGAGTTGTTTTCGCTACGGGAAGGTGTTAGGCACCCATAACGACTATAGTATCCTATAGGAATCGTCTTTAATTTCTACGCGCGCGCTTTATTTTTAAATGCTATTTTGAAATGATATTTACACCTATAGTTTGCTAAGTGAAGAATTGGAGGGAGAAGAATGTTTTTGGATTTTTATTTTATTTGAATTGAAGGAATTTTGTTCCTTGCCTACGTACCCGTTTAAGGGATCAAATCCACCGTAGTTCTCTTCCAAAAATGTTTTTGTTTTTGTTGGTTGATTTTAAGTTTGAAAATTGGAATTTTGAAGAATGAGAGGGGGAGGCCTCAAGGGCATGAGATTGTAAAAAATGTGAGGTGGAATTAGTCATTTACAAAATATGGTCTAAGTATGATTATTTCCATTGGAATTTGATTAAGAAAATGAAAAAAGAAAATTCAATGGGATTTTGATCCCAAGGTTTGTTTTGAAAATGATTTCAGTGAAGTTTGTTCAAGTTTTTTGGAAAGTTGATTTTTTCTAAGTGTAAATCCTAAGCATTCATCTAAACATACAATCTTAAACATACATCTAAACATGCATATTCTAGCTATATACCTAAAGTGATGTGTGTGCATGTGTCGGTGCTTGTGTCGGTGTACATTATTAGAGTCCATTGTCCTTATTACACCATTGGCCTAGATACATTCTATGGTCTTGCAAGAATCAAAAATGGCATAAAAGTAAAGTACAAAAGAAAAATCCTATGTGTTACATTCTAAGTATTAATATGGGAATTAAAGTGCAAGAAATGAAACTATAATGGAAGGATGAGGTATGCTTGTGGAGATGCATGAAACATGAAACAAAATGGTTAGTGGCATAAGGAATGATAAGGATTGAAATAGATGCAAGTAAAATAGCATAGGGAAGTAATGAAACTTGACAAAAAGGTAACAAAAACTTTGCACACAAAAGTGATAAAATATGCCTAAGCTTTGTCATAAAATTCCCACAAGCATAAGACCTATAATTTTCATGCCATGACAATCTTCAGAGGGTTTTATTTCAACTATGACATGAAAATCATAAGACAATACTAAATCAAGAATTATGACACATTTTAAACATATTTCACACTTTATTTCCACAAACAATTATTTACATGACTTGTAACACAAGTAAATCACAAATCAGCACCTCAAACAGTAAAATAGCCACAAATTCAGGGGCATATATACCATAGAATCACACACCAAGTAGCACCATCATATATCAAAGTATTAGAATCAAGAACATAGTGAAAATTCACAAAATCTAACCAAACAAGTGAAAATACTAATGAGAAACATCACATATTTTTTTTAACAGCTTCCAACATGCAAAAATATCACAAGAAACAAGTCTCAAGTATCAATAACAATCACAAGAACTTTCGCATCATTTTTGGAAGTTTTAACAAGATTTTAACAAAAACAAAAGTACTAAACTAATCAAGAAATCAACATTTTCACCAATATTTTTCTAGCCAATATTAACAGGTAAAAATCACCAAGAATCAACAAAAATATCAAGAAAAGCATTAGGAAATTTTTTAGGAATTTTTTGAAGGATTTTTGAGTGCACAGGGGCGCAATTATCAAAAGGCAGTGTTAGAAATAGCAAAAAAAGGGACAAAAACGAAAACTGCAACAAGCTCAGGCCCAGGCCCAACGTCCAAAGGCTTGGATGCACAGGAACCACAAGATCAATCCACATAACATACAAACAAAACGCAGATCAACGCAGGCCGTCAGATCTACGATCTGACGGCTCAAAAGCCGCCAGTGTACAAGATGAGCATGGAGCAGCGCGCATGTGATCAGGAAAGGATATATAAACCTATTCAGTACCAAAAAAATCACAACACACATATTTTTCTCTCTCTAACCTCAAGAAGAGAGAGAAGCTCTCAAAGAACAACCGATCGGAGAAGAAAAGAGGAGGTGGCCGGAGTTTCTCCGGTGCGGTGGTTGGCCCTAGCGCCGCCGCACCGGAGCTTTTATTGTACCTTTTTTTGAAAACTTTTACACTAAAACGACCGTCTCCTTCTTCTCTACTCAATTCTGAACTTAATTTTTTTCAAAACTACACTCAAAACTTGTAGATCTAACCGGTTAAGAATGTTACCTCTTACTCTTTGGATTCGGATCTTGGCGAGTTTGAGTGGTTGATCCTTGAGCTTACTCCTTTCCTTCGCTTCGTTCTTCTCCGATCTGGCCTTGCTCGATTCGTGCTTGTTCTTCAACGATCTGGTTTTGCTCGATTTGTCTTTGTTCTTCACCGATCTTGTTATTTTACTCTGTTTCTCGTTCGTAACTGTGACGTTATTGTTGTTTGAATGAACTGGCTTTTGGTCTCGAATTCACGTGGTAGTGATTTCGTGAACGAATCTGAGATATGAATTGGTGATTTTTCAGTTGATTACGGTGGTTGACGGTGGTATGAGTGGTGGTTTTGGTTAGTTACAGTGACGGTTATGGATTGTTAGGGTTTGAACATTCAAGAGTGTTCTTGAATGTTCTTGATTTTTCTGGTGATTTTTTGGTGTTTTGATGCGTGAGAAATAGAGAGAGAAAAGTGGAATCTGTTTCTGAAAAGTGGTTGTGATGTGGCACTGAATCAATGGTTCTGTGTGACTTGGCCTTTGACTGGGCTATTTATAGCTGATGTGTAAATTCCTGGACCAATAGGACACTGCCATGTGGACATAGACTGTAACTGACTGGACCAATGAAATTTTGACACGTGGCACTGGACTTAACAAACTTTTGGACTAAATTGCAAATGACTAAAAATAAAGGACTGAAATGCAAAAGATGACAAAAAAGGACTTAAAAATAATTAATAATAAAATTGGTAAAAAACGTAATTTGGAAATAAACGTAAAGTGAAACGATTAAAATTGACAAAAACGGACTAAAACGAACAAATGGCCTAAATGAGGTACTTTAAAGTAACCTCTCTCTGCCGAAATTTCGTGTGAAATGACCAAAATGCCCCTAGGGCTAAAACGACTAAAAATGACTCAGATGAAATTTAAAAATTGGATTTTTAACAGAGAATTAAAGCAAGAGCTTATACAAGCAAAATTAAAAGACTAAGAGACAATTTTTAGGGTTTAAACAGGGTTTTGACACATGAAAAGACTAAAATGCCCCTAGGGCAAAACTGACTCAAAATGACTTCAAATGCAATTTTTAAAAATGGATTTTGACATAGAATTGAAATAAGGACTTATTCAAACTACTTGAAAGGATTTAAACAATTTTCCAAAGATTGAAAGAAATTTTAACACAGGAAATGACTAAAATGCCCCTAGGGGCTAAACTGACTAAAAAATGACTCAACTGATATTTTTTGAAATGGATTTTGACATGAGATTGAAACAAGGACTTATACAAACCAATTTAAAAGACTCAAACAATTTTCAAGGATTAAAATGAGTTGAATGCAGGAAATGACTAAAATACCCTTCTATGTGAATTTTGCAAATAACATTGAAATAAAATGCAAAGAAAGATGTAATTGATCAGAGACATATCAAATGACTTATAATGCGAGAAAAGAAGAATTGAATAAGTATTTTTAGGTCCAAAATTAGGGTATAACAGCTGCCCTTATTTAAGTTTCTTTGTCCGGAGAGTCAAGAGACGAAGTCTTTGAGTTGACGGGACGAAGATACTTAAATACTAACATTTGCACTGTTTTTGGACATAAAAATACGTTTTCAGATTTTCAAAAACATGAATGTCATGCAATACTTTGATTATGAATGCAAGACAAACAACTGGAGTCCATGGAACATGTCATGTCACTGGGGATTCAAGTGGACATTGACAGGGTGGACAAACCAGGGGATAGAAGATAAGGTACAAGTTGTTCTTTGGATCAAACCAGCCACTTGACCAAGGAATACAAAACAAGAGATAGGTGCAAGCTGTTCTTGGGACCGAACTTGGCACTTGACCGGAAGCATAGACATATAGGCAGATACAAGCTGTTCTTTGGATCGAACTTGACACTTGATTGAAGATACAAACAGATAGGCAGACACAAACTGTTCTTTGGATCAAACTGGCTGTTTGGCCGGAAATATAGACAAAAAGGGTAGATACAAACTGTTCTTTGGATCGAACTTGCTTGTTGGATTATCACCACGTCATGGGGGTAGGTGCAAACTGTTCTTTTAGATCGAACTTGCCGTTTGACCGATAACAAAGCATAAGCTGGGTACAAACTGTTCTTTGAATCGAACTTGTCGTTTGTCCGGAAGTATAGGTATATAAGCAGGTACAAGTGGTTCTTTTTGGATCGAACCTGGCACTTGACCAGTAACGAGATACAAATTGAGAGTCTAGTTTAACAAGATACCAATTGAGGGTAAATTGTCATTGACTTGATTTGAAAATAGACATGACCATTTTTGTTGGCCCAAAAGCAAATTGAGAGTGAATTGACATCGATTTGAATTGAAAGTTGACATTTGAAGAGAGATTGAGAATTTGAGATTGAGCAGAGACATAGGCATAGACATTGGATTGAGAGTTGAAATTGAAAGAGACATTGGAAATTGGAATTGAATTGAGACATAGACATTGACATTGGATTGGAGAGTTGCATTTGACATTGAAATTGGATTGGAATTGAATTGAAAATTGACATTGACATTGACATTGAGATTGGATTGACATTGGAGATTGAGTTGAAATTGAGATTGACATTGAGATTGGATATTGACATTGTCATTGAGATTGCTTCGAATTGACATTGAATTGAAATTGAGATTGGAAATTGCTTTGAATTGACATTGAATTGAAATTGAGATTGCTTCGAATTTGACATTGAATTGAAATTGAGATTGGGAATTGAGAGTTGAGATTGCATCGAATTTGACGGTTGAAATTGAAATGAATTTGACAGTTGGAATTGAAATTGAAATTGAAATTGAGTTTGACAGTTGGAATTTGGATTTAAATTTGACAGTTGAGAGTTGGATATGCAACATGTATGTATGGTATAGCAAGATTATTGGATGTATGGGCACATAAAATGCATGATTATGCATGTGTATGAATGCTTGAAATGCATGATTGGTCTGAAACTTGACAGAGAAATTTCACAAGGGCAGATGAGACATTGGAAGTTGGGCACGTAGTGGCTCGTGCTGCAACATATTCACAGGGGAAAACCTCTTTTGAGAGACCGTCGTTGAGAGACGTATCGAAACCATGGCTGAGGGCAATAAAACTTGTAGAGGAGGGAACCTTTGGAAGATTCTTGGATACAGGTCGCCGTTGCTAGGCGTGTCAGTGCTGGGTAAACATTGGATGTTCGCATCTGTGGTCAATGCTTTTATATTCTTTCATTTTTCATTTTCAAACCCCACTTTTGCCTGAACCGCCCTTTCGGGTTTTCGATTCACCGGGGAGTAAAGTTCTTTTCATTGCCCCATTTTTGCCTGAATTGCCTTCATAGGTTGTCAATCAGCGGGGTGCTCATTTTTGCCTAAGCCGCCCTTTCGGGTTTTCAACTTAGCGAGCTTTTTATTTTCATTTTTCATTTTTCATTTTCATTCTGTTTTTTCATTCTTGCCATTGACCACAGATTATCCTGGGGAGTAACCTGATTGTAACATGTATTGAAATAGTCATTGACACTCATTTATTCATGCATGTTTCATTGAAATGTACCCTGTTGCTCAGGTTTGCTTTCAAAATAGACAGAAAAAAGATGTTTTAATTTTCAAGAATGTTTGTTTCAGACATTGACATTATCAAATAGAGAGAAATGTTTTGTATAAAGCATTGAAAGTAGAAAAAGAATAGAATTTCAAACAGTAGAAAGGCTCAAATTGATGTAAGAGAGTGAGAGTCAGCCAAAGGCATGACTTCACGGATTTACAAAGCTTGGAAAATGGTAATTTTATTGGTTGGTGATACATTGAACACGATGACCGCTACATTTCATAGAAATTTTGAATTCACAAGTACAGAAGCTTCTGATGAAGACGATCATTGACAGTTGCGGGTGCCCCAAGGGTGATGGTGATTTGCCAGATATAGTTACTTGTCTTTTATTGTCAACCTCATTTTTGCATGAACCAACCTTTCGGGTTTTCGGCTCATCGAGGCGCCCATTCTTGCCTGAGTTGCGTACAATCTCAGCGAGCTCTTTCATATTCATTTTTTTTTGTCCCTAACTTTTGCCTGGACCGCCCTTTCGGGTTTTCGATCCACCGGGAAGCGCATTTTTGCCTAGGCCGCCCTTTCGGGTTTTCGACCTACCACGCTGTTCTTTTCTTTTTAGACAAAGTATTTCTTGACTATATCGGCATTAACAGGATTTGGGAGTTCAACACCATCCATGTGTGTAAGAATCAAAGCACCACCAGAGAAAGCCTTCTTGACAACATAAGGGCCTTCATAGTTAGGTGTCCATTTGCCCCTTGGGTCGGGTTGCTGACTTATCCTTCTTTTCAATACAAGTTCGCCTTCCTTGAATTCTCGAGGTCGGACTTTCTTGTCAAAAGCATTCTTCATTCGCACTTGATACAACTGTCCATGAGCCATAGCATCCATACGTTTCTCTTCAATCAGATTCAATTGATCATACCGAGTTTGACACCATTCAGCCTCAGTTAATTTTGCTTCCATGATCACTCGAAGAGATGGAATCTCCACTTCCAGAGGGAGAACTGCTTCCATGCCATACACCAGAGAGAAAGGAGTTGCCCCGGTTGAACTGCGCACTGTAGTACGGTAACCATGCAAGGCAAAAGGTAGCATCTCATGCCAGTCTTTGTAAGTAGTGACCATCTTCTGAACAATTTTCTTGATGTTCTTGTTAGCGGTCTCAACTGCACCATTCATCTGAGGTCTGTAAGGAGAAGAGTTGTGGTGTTCAATTTTGAATTCTTCACATAAAGCTTGCATCATGCTATTGTTCAGATTGGAACCATTGTCAGTGATAATTTTGTTGGGAACACCGTATCGACAGATGATGTTATTCTTGATAAACTTTACTACCACTTGCTTGGTCACATTTGCATAGGAAGCAGCTTCAACCCACTTGGTGAAGTAATCAATTGCCACTAGAATGAAACGATGTCCATTGGAAGCTTTTGGTTCAATTCTTCCGATCATGTCAATGCCCCACATAGAGAAAGGCCATGGGGAAGATATAACATTGAGAGCATGTGGAGGCACATGAATCTTATCAGCATAAATTTGACATTTGTGGCATCTTTTAGCGTGTTTGTGGCAGTCGCGCTCCATAGTTATCCAGTAATAGCCGGCTCTTAACAGTTTTCTTGACATGGTGTGACCCGAAGCATGGGTCCCAAAGGTACCGTCATGTACATCATGCATCAATTTCTCAGCTTCTTGTTTGTCAACACATCTCAACAAGACCATGTCATAGTTCCTCTTGTATAGGATTTCTCCGTCCAGAAGGAATTTGCTAGCCCATCTTCTCAAAGTCTTTTTATCCCTGTTGGAAGCACCAGTTGGATATTCATGATTCTGCAAGAATTGTTTGATGTTGTGATACCAAGGCTTTTTATCATTCGCATCTTCATCAGCTTGATCTGGCATATTTTCAATAGTAAACACATGAGCGGGTCTATCAAGACGCTGTACTTTGATCACAGGCACGTCATTCCAATGGTTCACACGAAACATGGAGGACAAAGTAGCAAGAGCATCGGCCATCTGGTTTTCATCCCGAGGGATATGGTGCAGCTCAACCTTGGTAAAGTATGTCAACAGACGTCTTGCATAGTCACGGTAAGGGATCAGCTTCTCATGATGAGCCTCCCATTCACCCTTTATCTGATTAATAACAAGTGCAGAATCTCCATAGATGTCAAGGTGTTTGATTCTCAGGTCAAGGGCTTCTTCAATGCCCAAGATGCATGCTTCATACTCAGCTATGTTGTTTGTGCATTCAAAAGTTATTCGAGCAGTGAAAGGAATGTGGTGCCCCTGCGGAGTTACAATGATGGCTCCAATTCCTTTACCATAAGTATTAACAGCACCATCAAACACCAAGCCCCATTTGCTATTGGGATCTGGCCCTTCATTGATCAGTGGTTCTTCACAGTCTTTTGCTTTCAAATACATGATCTCTTCGTCAGGGAAATCAAACTTAATCGGCTGGTAATCATCAAGAGGTTGACAAGCAAGATGCTCAGCAAGGATGCTTCCTTTGATTGCTTTCTGAGCTTTGTACACAATATCATATTTAGACAACAACATTTGCCAACGTGCGATCTTTCCAGTAACAGCAGGCTTTTCAAAGATGTACTTGATTGGATCTATTCGGGATATCAACCAAGTTGTATGATTCACCATATAATGACGCAGGCGTTTGGCAGCCCAAGCTAAAGCACAACAGGTCTTTTCAAGCATTGTATACCGAGTCTCACAGTCGGTGAATTTCTTGCTCAGATAGTAGATGGCATGTTCTTTCTTACCAGTCTCGTCTTGTTGACCGAGAACACAACCCACTGAATCATCTAACACTGACAAATACATAATCAAAGGCCTTCCTTCTACTGGTGGGACAAGGATAGGTGGTTCCAACAGGTATTCTTTAATGCTATCAAAAGCTTCCTAACATTCATCATTCCATACAACGGGCTGATTCTTTCTAAGCAACTTGAAAATTGGGCCACAAGTAGTAGTCATGTGAGATATGAATCTTGAAATATAATTCAGACGTCCGAGGAAACCTCTGACTTGCTTTTCAGTTTGAGGGGCCGGCATCTCTCTGATGGCTCGGACTTTGTCAGGATCAACTTCAATGCCTCTCTAGCTGACAATGAAGCCTAGCAACTTTCCAGATCGTACACCGAATGTGCACTTGTTAGGATTCAAACGCAGCTTGTACTTTCTCAGTCTTTCAAACATCTTTTTCAAATACACAACATGCTGCTCTTCATCACTTGACTTCACAATCATATCATCAACATATACTTCAATCTCTTTGTGAATCATATCATGAAACAGAGTTGTCATACCTCTTTGATAGGTAGCACCAGCATTTATCAAGCCAAACGGCATCACTTTATAACAGAATGTTCCCCACGGAGTGATGAAGGACGTCTTTTCTCTATCTTCAGGTGACATTCGTATCTGATTATAACCAGAGAAACCATCCATGAAAGAGAACACTTTAGACTGAGCAGTACTGTCAACAAGCACATCAATATGAGGCAATGGGAAGTTATCTTTCGGACTGGCCTTGTTCAGATCTCTGTAATCAACACACATTCGAACTTTCCCATCTTTCTTTGGTACTGGTACGATGTTAGCAATCCACTCAGGGTATTCAGCTGTCATGAGAAAACCCGCATCAATTTGCTTCTGCACCTCAGCCTTGATCTTAAGAGCCATGTCTGGACGAGACCTTCTCAACTTCTATTTGACAGGAGGACATTCAGGTCTTGTCGGTATCCGATGTTCCACAATTTTGGGATCTAGACCCGGCATATCTTCGTAGGACCATGCAAAGACATCTGGATAATCATGGAGAAGCTGAGTGATCTTCTTTTTCACTTCTGGCTCAAGTGCAGCACCAATCTTGATCTCTCGCTTGTTCTCTTCAGTACCCAGGTTGATAAGTTCAATCTCTTCCTGGTGAGGCTGAATGGCTCTTCTTTCTTGTTCAAGCAGTCGAGTGATCTCATACGGTATCTCTTCATCATCATCATCCTCATCTTCAGCTTCATATACAGGGAATTCAAAATTTGGAGGAACCATAGGGTCACTGTGTTCAACGGGTTTATTATGGTTCAATCTGCATAATATGATTGGGATGATTTTAGAAAAAGTGTTTTTCATGCAGATTTTTGAAATTAATAAGAAAATAACAAATGTTTTGGTTTTTTCTGGCATTACCATTATTTCCAAGAAAAAGGCACTAAAGAGTATAAAAACAAAGGGTCGCGGAAAAGACGACAACTTTTATTGATAACGGCAATGCCGAAACAAACACGCCCTTACAATGATATCACTTTCGCCTTGGGCAGAGCGAAAGGATTGTTATTTTGAAAACAAAGAAAAACATGAGCAACAAGACACATTACATGGAAGCATGCATGACTAAAGGAACATCAATGGCCTCCCAATTTCTCACGGTGCCTCCTGGTACAACAAATGTAGGCACGGGACTACTCTCAGTAGTATCTTCTGTAATAACATTAATGAACCCAGCACTGTAGAAAGTTCCTGTTGAAACAGCAGATGTTGGGGAGAATCCAAGGCCCTCTTTACGCTTGTTTTCCAGAATCTGAATCACTTTGCCCCAGCCAGCAGCTTGCCCTTCTTGAACAGCCTTCTGGGCATCTTTCAATGAAGCCATGCTAGTACCAGCCCTCCGGGGTTCTGCACCCTCAACAGTCAAGCCTTGGAATGACGTCCCTTCAGCGGACCCTGCTTCAACACAAGAGAAAGATGACACTTGGCTAACTAGATATGCTTCTTCACCATGCACAGTGACAATCTTACCATTCTACACAAATTTGAGCTTTTGATGCAAGGTAGAAGTTACTGCTCCAGCGTCATGAATCCACGGTCTTCCGAGGAGACAACTGTAAGAAGCATTGATGTCCATGAACTGAAAAGTGATCTGGAATGTCTCAGGACCAATGGTAATTGGCAAGTCCACTTCCCCGAGAACATCTTTGCGGGATCCGTCGAAAGCCTTAACCAGATAGCTACTCCCCCTCAAGGAGATTCCATGATGACTCAATTGTCTTAATGTGGACTCAGGCATTACATTCAACGATGATCCAGTGTCCACCAACACATTGGATATCATGTCAGACTTGCAGTGCACTGAGATATGTAGAGCCAAATTGTGGTGTTTCCCTGCTTCGGGGAGTTCATCGTCACCAAACCCCAGGTTATTGCAAACAGTGATGTTACCCACTATTCCATCAAACTGATCTACAGAGACTTCATGATCAACATAAGCTTGCTCAAGTACTTTCATCAACACTTTCCTGTGGGCCTCTGAGCTCATAAGCAGAGACAAGATGGATATTTTTGACAGAGTTTGCAGCAATTGGTCAACAATCTTATAGTCACTCTTCTTAATAAGCCTCAGAATTTCATCCAGGTTAGACTCGTCAATAGATTGGCCTGATGGGCCGGTGTTCTTGTCAACAGGAGGAGCAACTGGTGGAGTTATCGTGGCAATAGGTGTAACCACCTTCTTTTGAAACAAGGGTGGACAGACTTTTCCGCTTCTCAGAGTTGTAATTTCACCGACAACATTGTCAACTGTAGCTGGGGATATCAGAGGCACCTCCACTCCATTCTCGATCATGGTTGCATTGTATTTGTAAGGAATTGCTTTGGTAGAGGTATAAGATATCGGACCAGGTAACCTGATCACCAAGGGCTCAACATCCCTTGTCTGAGATACACTTTCAACAGGAGAGTCATGGAACACTGGCACAATCACACATACATCACTGGCAATCAAGTGTTTGTCATCCATCAGACTCTGGACATCATCTTGCACCACACAACAGCCCATAGGATTCCGAAGACATTCTGAACAAGAAGCATGATCATGTTTGAACAGAGAAGCCTGGCAGAGCTTGACATGTAATGGCACCAAGGGAGTAACGACATTGCGGACATCCAACATGGGATCCTCTTGAGGAACGTGGATTCTTTCGAAAGCCTCGATCATGTTGACAGCAGCATGGTTTGGAAGTGGATTGTCAAGAACATGAGGAACACTATTCTCGAAAGTTAACCGTCCTTTTTCGATCAGGTCTTTCACAATATATTTCAAAGCAAAGCAACCTTCAACATCATGGCCTTGAGCGCCCTGATGGAATTCACATGTAAGATCCTGTCGGAACCTAGGAGGCAAAGGATTAGGCGGAGCCTTGCCTGGTCTGGTGACGCAGGGTCCTTTAGCAAGTAGGGTTGGGAGCAACTCACCATACCGCATTGGTATTGGTGGAAAAGAAGGTTTGGGTCGGGGACCTTGTTGTTGTTGCTGTTGCTGTTGAACAGGAGGCTGTTGTTGTACTTGCTGAGCGATGGCATTGACGGGCACTGGTGGTTGACCCAGTGGCAGAGGATATTGCTGGTAGAATGGTGGGAAGAAAGGATGTTGAGAGTACTGCATGTAGTGATAGGGTAGAGGTAATTGTGTGGCAGCTGCAGATGGGTTACCAGATACCATCCCTACGTCAGATTCTTTCCTCTTATGGTGGCCATTACCATACTTCTTTAGTGCACTGGTTGAAGATTCACCCTTCTCAAGAACAATGATACCTTCTCTGACAGCCTCTTCTAGGCGAGTCCCCATAGTAACCATGTCGGAGAAGTTGTTTGGAGCAGAGACTATCATTCTCTCCTTATATTCCTTCTTCAGGGTCTTCAGGAATGTCTGTGTTAACTCTTCCTCATCAAGCCGAGGAGAAACACGGGCAGCTGCCCCTCTCCACCTCTGAGCATATTCACGGAAGGTTTCATCTGACTTCTGAGACAAGGATTTAAGAGAGTCCCTGTTTGGCTTCAGACGGGTATTGAACTCATATTGACCTTCAAAAGCAGCAGCGAGTTCCTCAAAAGTATGGATGTTGTCTTTGCTCAAACTAGTGTACCAATCTGCTGCATCATCTGTCAAGCTACTCTGGAAGCAGTGGATCATCAGTGCATCATTATCTGCGTAGTTAGCCATCTTTCGGACGTACCGGATAACATGGTTGTGTGGGCAAGAAGTTCCATTGTATTTGTCAAATTCTGGCTCTTTGAATTTCTTAGGAACCTCAAATCGGGATACCAAGCATAGATCACGAGCTTTAGCAGGAGCACCATTGTTTCCTCGGCTAGCCTTGACCTCACGGAGTTCTCCAGCCAACTCCCTTAACTGTCTCTTCATAGCTTCCATTGCGGGGTCTTGTCCACGCGGAGTGTCGACATCAATCACCTGTTGCACAGTGTGTACAATAGGGTCGGTAACAACAGTAGTCACTTGAGGCATAGCAGTGGACACAGGAATCTGTCCTTGACCGGCAAAACCAGAGACACCAGCAGCAGTATTAGGAGAGTAGTAAGCTGAGAGGCCATAAGGACGGCCGTTGGGCATAACAAAACGAGCATCAGTAGCCACAGTAGACAGTGGGATAGAGGGAATCACCTCAGCAGTAACTGGAATAGAAGTGGCTGGTTGTTCTTGTGCAGCCATCATAGTGGACATAGCGTCGTGAGCCTTAGCCAAGTCTTCTTTCATAGCAGCCAATTCGGCACGGAGCTGAGCATTTTCTTCTTCAAAGTTAGTCATCATCCTTCTCTTGTGAAATCTTGTTTGATGAATTCTATCTGGTTGGTAGACTTTGCGAACACGAGCCACTTTTCAGACTGCGGCGGACAAAACCAGGAGGCAATGAGCACGAGGGAAGTTTTTTGTGACCAATGGATGCATGTGATGCATGCAATGTGTTAATGCATATGCAAAAAGACTCTTTTTTATGTTATCGAAGGGTTTTAGACAAATTAGAAACTTGTAAACATTACTAAACAACAATTAACATGAACGGGAAACAACCGACATATAGTTTTACAAGACAATTCCGACATAAACAAATGGAAATAACAACAGGAAAAAGAAATCCTCAAGCATAGGAAGTGGAAGCATCATCCTCAGACTCAGACTCATAGCTGCAGTATCGTGCATAGAAGTCACGGGCACCCCTAGCCCTCTTGGAGTCTCTCATAAGCAACCTATCCTTCTCTTCAATCTCTCTCTTAGCCTTAACTAACTCTTTCTTCAGTGTCAAGACCTCATGAGTCTGCTGCTCATCCTTTCCATCCAAAGTCATGATCAAGTTCTCGGCCTCATAGTATCTAGCCCTCCACTGATGCTTCTCCCGACTCTCCATAGCTAGATGCTCCTGATACATCTCCTAGGTAGGTGGGAGTAGAGGCAAAGGTATGGTAGGAATAGATGCAGACACATATCTCATAGAGGGGTAAGGCATGCCAATCTCCTCAGCTTGGTTTATCATCCACTGTGTATAGGCCTCATGAGCAATACCGGACCTTACACCCATATGCTTCACCTCTTTCTTTCGAAGTTTAGACCAAGCTTCCATGAAATCCTCTCTTATTCCCGTGGGAGCATTGGAGTAGTGAAAGATGTAAGGAGCTGTAGCAAGATTGATGGGCTTATCCTTCATCGGGAAACCAAATTGTCGCAAAGCGAGCTCCGGGTTATAGTTGATTCCACCCCGGGTACCAAGAAGAGGTACATTAAGAAACTTCCCACCACCAAAGATGATTTCCTTAACCCTAGAAGCGGGAGTAAGCCAAACCACTTCACTAGGAGTGAGAGCCATAATCCTCTGTGAAATAGACTAATTCTCTGGATTGTCGTGGAAAGACTTCGGAAGGTGCGAAATAAACCACCTATAGAGGAGAGGCACACAACAAAGAATATATCCACGACCTTTGCCGGAACGATCGTGAATAGCATGGTATGTGTCAGCTAGCAAGGTAAGAACTGGATTCTTGGAGTGGAAGATCATAATAGCATTCATGTCTACGAAGTCATCAAGATTCGGAAAGAGAATAAGCCCATAGATGAGAAGTGCAAGAATAGCCTCACGAGTGTCCTGACAAGTGGTATTGAGGTGGGCTTTCCCAAGAAGATACTCTGAAGTGAACCCTCGGATACGTGCCTTAGTGACAAGATTCTTGGAGACATCGGAGGTTGTAAGATGGAGATCCTTAGCAATAACCAAAGAAGTAGGAGGATGCTCAAGTCCCGCGAAGGGTACCCCCTTAGCAATAGATAAACCCATCAAGCAAGAATAAGCCTCTAGAGTAGGCATCAACTGAAAATCGGGGAAAGTAAAACACCGATACTTCTGATCATAGAATTGCACTAGAGTGTGCAAAAGCTTCTCATCCACATTAGTATGAAGAATAGGAAGTAAAGCCCCGTAACGATGTCGGAAACCAGTCGGATCCTCAATCTTGAGTGCCAAATCTCTCAAACTAGCCAAATCCACTTCCTTGAACTTGTAGGACTTAGTCTTCTTCATTCCTGGAATGTTTACAAATTCAACTTGTCTAAGCCCTTCGATAACAATGCATGACAAAAGTTTATGCATGTATGCATGTATGCATGAATGCATGATTATGTTCAAGTTCGGAGAAAACATGGTGGGTTGAAGTTCAAAGTCGAGGAGTCATGGGTGGACACGGCGTCCGGTGAAACTAGGGCTTTAGGAAATAGTAACCGGGTTCTAAAAAGGTTCTCAAGTTGCGACCTCTCCGACGTATATCACGGTGTCACGAGACAACACTCGCTCCATGATTATACATAAGAAGGTCTAGCTTGAGTGTAGTATCGCGTGACGACTAAAACTCGAGATAACACTCGGTTTAGCCTCCGCACTACATCCTAGAAAATGGCCATGGATGGGTTTGGTTATCTACGGTTCATAGCGTCATAGAACAATTAGAAGTAAAGTGCCTAAACGCGACAACACGCGCCGACAACATCACCCCCAAAATGCCTCAGCTATGTGGGATTGATCGCATAATCCAAAACACGAGGCAACCTCCGGAATGAATTGTCGATTATATCCCTCCTAAATCCTAAGTTCACTCAGCCCGGGTGCAGGACTTTTGATATTCTCACCCCACACGTTTGCAAGAAATTAAACATTTATTCAAATAGGAAAGCAAGTAAAAGAAACAAGTAAAAATACAAGCGCAAGCGTGGAAATAAAGACTAGGCGTAACTCTCGAATCTCCCCAGTGAAGTCGCCAGCTGTTTTATCTTGGTTTTCGGGTGTCAAACATTGGTTACGTTTGAACCTTTTTAACCGGTGATATCTTATTTTTTCTTGGGAAGGGAAAAAGTAAGCAAAACCCTTGAGAATCGAGGTCCGGGAGTTGTTTTCGCTACAGGAAGGTGTTAGGCACCCATAACGACTATAGTATCCTATAGGAACCGTCTTTAATTTCTACGCGCGCGCTTTATTTTTAAATGCTATTTTGAAATGATATTTACACCTATAGTTTGCTAAGTGAAGAATTGGAGGGAGAAGAATGTTTTTGGATTTTTATTTTATTTGAATTGAAGGAATTTTGTTCCTTGCCTACGTACCCGTTTAAGGGATCAAATCCACCGTAGTTCTCTTCCAAAAATGTTTTTGTTTTTGTTGGTTGATTTTAAGTTTGAAAATTGGAATTTTGAAGAATGAGAGGGGGAGGCCTCAAGGGCATGAGATTGTAAAAAATGTGAGGTGGAATTAGTCATTTACAAAATATGGTCTAAGTATGATTATTTCCATTGGAATTTGATTAAGAAAATGAAAAAAGAAAATTCAATGGGATTTTGATCCCAAGGTTTGTTTTGAAAATGATTTGAGTGAAGTTTGTTCAAGTTTTTTGGAAAGTTGATTTTTTCTAAGTGTAAATCCTAAGCATTCATCTAAACATACAATCCTAAACATACATCTAAACATGCATATTCTAGCTATATACCTAAAGTGATGTGTGTGCATGTGTCGGTGCTTGTGTCGGTGTACATTATTAGAGTCCATTGTCCTTATTACACCATTGGCCTAGATACATTCTATGGTCTTGCAAGAATCAAAAATGGCATAAAAGTAAAGTACAAAAGAAAAATCCTATGTGTTACATTCTAAGTATTAATATGGGAATTAAAGTGCAAGAAATGAAACTATAATGGAAGGATGAGGTATGCTTGTGGAGATGCATGAAACATGAAACAAAATGGTTAGTGGCATAAGGAATGATAAGGATTGAAATAGATGCAAGTAAAATAGCATAGGGAAGTAATGAAACTTGACAAAAAGGTAACAAAAACTTTGCACACAAAAGTGATAAAATATGCCTAAGCTTTGTCATAAAATTCCCACAAGCATAAGACCTATAATTTTCATGCCATGACAATCTTCAGAGGGTTTTATTTCAACTATGACATGAAAATCATAAGACAATACTAAATCAAGAATTATGACACATTTTAAACATATTTCACACTTTATTTCCACAAACAATTATTTACATGACTTGTAACACAAGTAAATCACAAATCAGCACCTCAAACAGTAAAATAGCCACAAATTCAGGGGCATATATACCATAGAATCACACACCAAGTAGCACCATCATATATCAAAGTATTAGAATCAAGAACATAGTGAAAATTCACAAAATCTAACCAAACAAGTGAAAATACTAATGAGAAACATCACATATTTTTTTTAACAGCTTCCAACATGCAAAAATATCACAAGAAACAAGTCTCAAGTATCAATAACAATCACAAGAACTTTCGCATCATTTTTGGAAGTTTTAACAAGATTTTAACAAAAACAAAAGTACTAAACTAATCAAGAAATCAACATTTTCACCAATATTTTTCTAGCCAATATTAACAGGTAAAAATCACCAAGAATCAACAAAAATATCAAGAAAAGCATTAGGAAATTTTTTAGGAATTTTTTGAAGGATTTTTGAGTGCACAGGGGCGCAATTATCAAAAGGCAGTGTTAGAAATAGCAAAAAAAGGGACAAAAACAAAAACTGCAACAAGCTCAGGCCCAGGCCCAACGTCCAAAGGCTTGGATGCACAGGAACCACAAGATCAATCCACATAACATACAAACAAAACGCAGATCAACGCAGGCCGTCAGATCTACGATCTGACGGCTCAAAAGCCGCCAGTGTACAAGATGAGCATGGAGCAGCGCGCATGTGATCAGGAAAGGATATATAAACCTATTCAGTACCAAAAAAATCACAACACACATATTTTTCTCTCTCTAACCTCAAGAAGAGAGAGAAGCTCTCAAAGAACAACCGATCGGAGAAGAAAAGAGGAGGTGGCCGGAGTTTCTCCGGTGCGGTGGTTGGCCATAGCGCCGCCGCACCGGAGCTTTTATTGTACCTTTTTTTGAAAACTTTTACACTAAAACGACCGTCTCCTTCTTCTCTACTCAATTCTGAACTTAATTTTTTTCAAAACTACACTCAAAACTTGTAGATCTAACCGGTTAAGAATGTTACCTCTTACTCTTTGGATTCGGATCTTGGCGAGTTTGAGTGGTTGATCCTTGAGCTTACTCCTTTCCTTCGCTTCGTTCTTCTCCGATCTGGCCTTGCTCGATTCGTGCTTGTTCTTCAACGATCTGGTTTTGCTCGATTTGTCTTTGTTCTTCACCGATCTTGTTATTTTACTCTGTTTCTCGTTCGTAACTGTGACGTTATTGTTGTTTGAATGAACTGGCTTTTGGTCTCGAATTCACGTGGTAGTGATTTCGTGAACGAATCTGAGATATGAATTGGTGATTTTTCAGTTGATTACGGTGGTTGACGGTGGTATGAGTGGTGGTTTTGGTTAGTTACAGTGACGGTTATGGATTGTTAGGGTTTGAACATTCAAGAGTGTTCTTGAATGTTCTTGATTTTTCTGGTGATTTTTTGGTGTTTTGATGCGTGAGAAATAGAGAGAGAAAAGTGGAATCTGTTTCTGAAAAGTGGTTGTGATGTGGCACTGAATCAATGGTTCTGTGTGACTTGGCCTTTGACTGGGCTATTTATAGCTGATGTGTAAATTCCTGGACCAATAGGACACTGCCATGTGGACATAGACTGTAACTGACTGGACCAATGAAATTTTGACACGTGGCACTGGACTTAACAAACTTTTGGACTAAATTGCAAATGACTAAAAATAAAGGACTGAAATGCAAAAGATGACAAAAAAGGACTTAAAAATAATTAATAATAAAATTGGTAAAAAACGTAATTTGGAAATAAACGTAAAGTGAAACGATTAAAATTGACAAAAACGGACTAAAACGAACAAATGGCCTAAATGAGGTACTTTAAAGTAACCTCTCTCTGCCGAAATTTCGTGTGAAATGACCAAAATGCCCCTAGGGCTAAAACGACTAAAAATGACTCAGATGAAATTTAAAAATTGGATTTTTAACAGAGAATTAAAGCAAGAGCTTATACAAGCAAAATTAAAAGACTCAGAGACAATTTTTAGGGTTTAAACAGGGTTTTGACACATGAAAAGACTAAAATGCCCCTAGGGCAAAACTGACTCAAAATGACTTCAAATGCAATTTTTAAAAATGGATTTTGACATAGAATTGAAATAAGGACTTATTCAAACTACTTGAAAGGATTTAAACAATTTTCCAAAGATTGAAAGAAATTTTAACACAGGAAATGACTAAAATGCCCCTAGGGGCTAAACTGACTAAAAAATGACTCAACTGATATTTTTTGAAATGGATTTTGACATGAGATTGAAACAAGGACTTATACAAACCAATTTAAAAGACTCAAACAATTTTCAAGGATTAAAATGAGTTGAATGCAGGAAATGACTAAAATACCCTTCTATGTGAATTTTGCAAATAACATTGAAATAAAATGCAAAGAAAGATGTAATTGATCAGAGACATATCAAATGACTTATAATGCGAGAAAAGAAGAATTGAATAAGTATTTTTAGGTCCAAAATTAGGGTATAACAATCAGTTCCAAAAAAAAATAGGCCAAACACATCTTAGGATCCTTTTGTAACCAAAAAAACATCTTAGGATCCTTTAAATTATTTGATTTGATTGTAACAATTTAGGGTTTGTTTGGAAAGGGAATTTTGAAAGAGAAGAGGTGGCTTGTTTTTCTTTTCTAGATTAAATAAGCTATAAAATGTTTTTAAAGTAGAATGAAGTGTAATTAGATTGTTATATGATTGTCCCCGTGAGTTTAGCTCGGTTGGTAAGGACAATGCATAATATATGCAAGGTCTGGGTTCGAATCCCGGACGCCAAAAAAAAAATCCCGAACACCAAACAAAAAGATTGTTATATGATCAAATACTATAACATTCTTTCAATTTTTAAATTTTTTAAATATATAGACCTAGTTCTCTAAAACCCTCCCGTCCCCTCATAAAATTTCTCTCACCCAATAAGACCTTTGTAACAATTAATCTTGTAAGCCATTAAATGTTTGTGATGTTGCCTTAAAAAATGCATAATATATGCTCGTGGTGGTTTTTGGTGGTGTCGCTTGGTGGTTGTTATTGTTTTTTGGTGAGGGTTAATGGTGGTTTTTGTGGTGGTTAATGGTAGTTTTGGTGGCGGTGGTGTTGATTTTTGTGGTGGTGCTTGTGGTGGTTTTTGGTGGTGGTTAGTGATGGTTATGTTTTTTCCTTGTTGTATGATGGTACATGGGTTTTTTGTTGGCTTTTGCGGTTCTTTGGGAGGTGCGTTTTGGATGAAGGTGCTTGGGAGAGCTAATGGTAGTGTTTGGGGTTTTATTACCGGCTGTTTTTCGACGGTTTGTTTTGTAGGTTTTTTCGTTATTGTTCGGGGGTTGTGTGCGAGCAGCATAATGTAGGTGGTGGAAGTTGTTTTTGTGGCAGTTGTGACGATGTTTGGGGATTTTGGTACAACTTTTGTTTATTGTTTCGTTGATCGTGGTGTTAGCTTTGTTTTTTGTGTTTCTATTTATTGATTTTCGGAGATAGCCCTTTGTTAGGAGGCATTTTCTATAGGTTTTTTGGATTTTTATTTCTTTGATGCACGGGTGTATGGGTTTTTCATTGGAAGCTTTCCATCTATCCTCTGTATGTTGCTACTTTAAGACTCTTAGCCTAGCACTCCTTGTGCTGGTTAAGATTCATTGTGATTTTCAATAATTCCATTTTAGCTTTTTCAAAAAAAAACTTTTTTTTTCATTCTCTTTCAAAAAAAAAACATTTTTTTTCATTTAACTCCGTTAAAAAATGCTTTAAGTAACCATTTTGATGGTAAGGTGGCAAGTCTAATCCAACAAATTATATTTCTTTTATTAAAAACAAAGTTTCACCGTTCTTTATCATATTCATCAATGATGAAAAACATTTAGAATTTTTGTTTGTGGTTTTTATTTTTATTAAAGTTTAATAAAAAAAATTGTAATTTGTTGATTTGAACTTTTTTTTTTTTGACAAAAAAAAAAGTTTTGTAGGCTTCCTATATACTATTCATAAGGCAATTGACCTCTTGTTCTTCGAGCTGGATTTAAAGAATGGAGTGGATAGTATATTAACAAACATATTGATAGAATAGAATATTTATTATAAAGGTTTTTCTGTTATTATGTTTTGTAGGGTTGTGTTAGGCCTAACCACGATTTCTAAGATACGTAGGACCAAATAAATCATTATAACAAATATTCTATTCTATCACATACAAGAGAACCAAATACTTGAATATAATTTTGTAAAAAGAAAGTACTTGAATATAAGATTTTTACTTCAGTTTGTAGGAGTTATATTTTCATTTTTCTTCAATCATTTGTAGAGTTTGTTAGAAAAAGTAGTTTAGTTGTTTGTGCTTTAGTAAAGATGGATACATTTATTTTACTACTCCTTTCACAATTGTGACAATGTTACAACTTGTACCACAATTCTAATCATTAATAATATGACATAATTTTTCTTTGTAAAAAAAGAAAAGAAATAACAATATTAAAGTTCTTAAAACATTTTGTTGTATTCTTAAAAAAAAAAAAAAGGTGTCATATATCATTTTTAGAAATAACATAGAATAAACATGCCCTAAGAAACTGAAATTATTCATAGGCCAACAATGCCTCCTTATTTAAGATAATACATTTTGGTCAATACTTGTTCATATAGAGCCTTATTCATACCAGCTTGATGAAGCATATTACACATTAATAAGTCATGGCTCCTTTTCCAAATAACATCATCTTGATCACAACATTATAGAGCAAAATGTTGAATCTAATCAAATCCTGAAATGATGTATTTGAATATTTTCAACATCAAGTTTCATGAAATTGCTACGCTTTCTAGTAGCTAAAAACTTGCCCCAATTGTAAGGTCTATACTTGGGAGGGTTTTGATCATTTGTGAGCTCTTTCAAAGGTTCCACCATGGTGTAGTGTGATGGAAAGAGAAAGAATGGATATGAAAGTCTTGCCTTCTCTGTGTTTAGCATCACTCTATGTTCAACACTCTCATATTCATCGTTACTCCAAACCTGGAAAATAATTAATTAATTATCTTTAGTTATATATATGTTGCACTTGTTAAAGTAACATGTAAAAAAAAAAAAATTAGTTATTTTAATCCCTCTAATTTAGCTATGTCCAATTTTGATCTTTATAGTTGTTTTTTTGTCTGATGAGTTTTTGTTCCTCAATTTTTTCATAATCAATTAAAATAATTGCAAATCAAAGTTGAAAAATTGATTTAAAAATTATTTGTTGTGAAGCTCATCAATTAAAATATGTTAAACTTATGTCAAAATTAAAAAGTCTTTAATTCTCTTAAAAATCCTAATATTACATCCTATAAAAATAATATTCAAAATTAATATAAAACAAAACACTTTACTGAATATAGTGAAAGAAAATTGACACTCATGAAAAGATCATATTTACATTTTTTTTAAGGACAAATTTTTTTTTTTTTTTTTTATAAAATTGATCACTTTTGGAAGCTTTCACTTGTTTGTTAGATACTCATATAAGAATGTAAACCTGAAAAACAATCTAAAAACTACTTCAATAACGAAAAATTGTTTTGGATAGTTCCACTTAAAAAAACATTTTCTATAATTCATCTTTATGAAGAAGAAAAAAAATTTGGTTTTGGTAAACAAAAACAAAATAGTTTCTACTTTTTTGAAAAATTGATTAATCTTTGAATTTTTTAGCATCAAAGAAGTATAAAGTACCTGAATTACATCTCCAACATTGATAATATAAGCATTAGGTAAAGGCTTAACCAAAACCCATTCACCATCAGATTTTCTCCTCACTTCTAATCCACTAACTTCATCTTGAGCAAGAACAGTTAAAGCACCAGAATCTTTGTGGCGACCACATCCTAGAACAATGTCAGGGTTTGGACAAGGTGGATAATGGTTGAGTCTGATCCAGCTTGTTTCATCTTTGAAGAAATCATCAAATCTTTTTGGGGGTAATCCTAAGCTTAGGGCGATGAGTTCCATTATCTTGAGTGCTAAGTTTTTCATATGTTGAGCATATTCTTGGAATGTCTCTCTGCACAACATATATAAATTAATGTTATAATCTTAGTTTATTTATAATTAATTAGGAACGTATAAGAATTATATTCAAGCACAAAATAATTAACAAATTTAATTACTATGCACTCAAAGTGCACTAATTATTTTTTGTGTTGTCGGTGCAGTTTGTTGTCCATTTGTCTTCCATTTCTCTATAATTCATTAATACTGTTCAAGAATTATAGAGAAATATTGCTAAAATATAATTCATCTATACTGTTCAAATGATAATTCATGATAGTCTCACAATTCTTGATGGGACTGTACCAAAAAAAAAAATAGCAATGGTGCCAAACTTATTTCATTTTATACATGTACCGAAGAAATGGTCATTTAATGTATTTGGTCATACTTTATTTATTTTTTGATCGAACTCTGAATTATCAGTATATTTTTCTTGAAATCAAATGGTTAAGAAGAAAAAAAAAAGAGAATATTAACTCAAGTTACCTCATCTCTAGTGGAAACTCTGGCCACTGATTATACCAATGAGTGACCTCTTTGTCATCAGGATCAATTGAAGCTGGAACCAAAGTAGGTTCCTTAACAGTAAAATCAAACACTTCCTTCCAATCTCTAACATTCTTAGTATGCTCAGTTTCATAGTATCCCATAACATTCACAATATCTCTCCTAACTTTTTTCTTCTCCTCCATTTTTTGACCAAAGAATTTCTTTCCAACAGATTCAATCCTTTGCCTACTTTCAAGAGGAGCTCCATGATTGATCACTTGGAAGAACCCCCATTCCTTGCATGCACTTCCTATTTTCCTCACAAGCTCATCAAAAACTAAAGGGTTTTGATGAACATTATTGGAATCATCTAATATAGGTGATAGGTCTATTACTGGAATGTTTTCAGCTTCTATGACACTTAGTTTTGGTCTATGCTCTGGGGCTTGAATGAAATCTGGATCAATCTCTACCATGGTGATGATTTTTTTTAAAGAAATATTTATTATTCAATGATAGCAATATTAGTGGAAGAGTTGTTTTGGCTCTGACATATTTGTGTTGGTGTCCAATTATATATACACACAATAACACTGCAAATTTGACATATTTTTTTTTTTTTGTTACTTGGTGATAAAATTAACCGAAGGTTAAATATGTCGCTGACACAATACAATGTAAGTAATTCATTATTTTATTTTTTTGGTAATAAGTAATTCATTATTTTACTCATTAAAAAATATTCAAATCAAAGAATACATCAAAAGTGAAAGAAAAAAAAAAAACTAAAATTCAACGTCGCAAAAACTAAAAAGGTCTACGAATAAATTTACATCACCAAAAGTAATAGTTTTTTTTTTTAAGAAATCAAAATGGAATAATATAAATCACCAATAGTGATTCATCTCGCTACAATGTTAAGCGTCTGTTGCCAATTGAAAAAGACACCCTTTATTAACACCTATGCATAATAAAGGGTGTCGCCACCAGTCAGTGTAACTGAAGGCGGATGTAAGCATATTAGCTTTCAACAATAAGAAAGACATAAACTTAACACTGTCTAATAAATTGACCAAATTCTGAGCTTTGCGGTTAAAATCATGTTGTTTCTTTCCTTCCAAACAACCCAAACACAAGCATGCCAGATCACTTTGAGGAAAGAATGAGTAAAACGCGGAAATCCCGCCATATTACCAAACTGATGAAGATTATCACGAACCGACTCGAGAGATATGAAAGAAATTCCAACCCACTGATAAACACGGTACCACAAGCCACTAAAAATGTCACATCGGAAGAGAAGATGCAACGTTGTCTCCAGGCAGCCACACCCTCCAACGCAAAATGTGTCGTCGTGAAGAAGAACTCTCCTACGGATAAGATTATCTTTAGTGGGGAGCCTGTTGCGAAGGAGTCGTCAAACAAACACAGAAACCTTTAACGGAACATGCTTCAACCAAGCTGCATCAAAAAGGCCGGTCTCCACAGGTATATCAGGCAACGTAAGATACAGATATGTCCCCTTAACAGCGTAACCGTTAATAGGATCAAGAGCCCACTGACACCTGTCAAGAGTAAAATCCTGCAAAACAATATTACACATCAAGGACGAACACTTCGTAACAGACTCCTTTTCCCAAGCCAGAAGGCGCCTCCTCCACTCCCAGGCACCACCTCCATCCGCCCACCCTCTCCTTTCCATCTCCCTCACTGTCACCCCTTTGTTTTCAGCTAGATCAAAAGGCGGGGAAATTGCACTCGTAAGGGTGCTCCCCCCAACCAATTATCTAACCAAAAATAAGCACTACTCCCTCCACCGACCACCCTATGGACGTTATCCTCAAACCAACTCCCCAACCCCAACCCAACACCACTACGAATGCCGCATAACATCCTCCACCAAACCAAATTGTCCCCCCCCCTTCCTTGAACCGCCTTCCCTCCTCTCTGTATCTCGCCTTTAGTAATAGCTTAAAACGGAAAATTTTCTACAAGCGTGACAAATTCAGAGTGATCGAAATCAACCAAATGAACGCCACATAAGACGAGAAATCTAACAACGTCTCACCATGACGACAAACAAAACAATGTTACTCTCAAACGACGAAAAAAAAAAACACAAAATATATTTATGTGAAAAACACATATTTAGAGGATGATGATAAACAAAGAGTTAACATCGCTTTTGGTCCTTGTAATGTTGAGTGAATCCAATTTTGGTCATTATTAAAAAAAAATAGATTGTGTGCTTGTCATTTCAGATTCTGCCACTTTTAATTCCCCCAATGAATTTGTCAACATAATGCCCCATGAAAAAGACCAAAAACCACTCTCTAAAAACATTGGATGATGAGTATTTTAATTAATCAATTATTGCCGAGTAAGTAATCAATAAACACTGGCTTTATGACAATTAACATTTAACATTATATTGTACTATTAATTCAAACTAGGTCACTTAAGTTTGATCTCAAACTCAATTCTTGTGAATGAAATCATTTTAGACAATGAGTATTTTAATTAATAAATTATAGTCGAGTTTTGTAACGCAAGCTTGAAACCTAAGTAGGAGCATTCAGGCGTTGGAAGATCTTTAATGTGGGCTAAAAATAAATTAAAAATGAATCAATTATGAATTAAGATAATTAAGTATTGCTGAATTATTCGTTAGGGCTATTCTTCATTAATGAACCATTATGGAACGGTTTTTTTTGGGTAAACTAATTAAGGTATCTTATACGTGTAATTGTAGAGACCAATCATTTTGGAGTAACCCATAGAACGGGTTATTCTATTATTCCTAATGAGAGGTTTATGTTAATTTTCCGCTAGCGTATGGATGGAAATCAAAATGACAATGAAGGTAGTCCTTCCCTGAGATCATTCTCTATGAATCTTATATTATATCCCTCACTATACCTTGATTCTCATGGATCACTACAGTCTACATACATACATATATATATATATATATATATATATATATATATATATATATATATTCTTTATATATCTCTTATATAAATATCTATAATTTATACCTATGATGAAAGTAATATTTTCAAATCCTTCAAAAATTGGATGAAAGGAATATGATCTCATTAAATATGACTAACCATATTTAGCCATACCTCTAAAACATAATTAAAGATGAATCTTGGTTTAATACAAGAATATCCAATACAAAGGGTCCACACCTACTTAAATCCAAAATCATGACTAGGGTATAAGTATTTTTGCATTGCCATGCATATTGCATGGTTATGTTTGGCAATAATCATTAGTGATTTTGAAAACATCTGGGTCCATGCATCAAAAGAATTCATAAATTAAGTTGATGGGTAATATATCTTTCACGTACTCTACATATTAATTTGGGCAATTCCGTTGCCTTTGATTTCCATGAAATCCTTTGTGTGTCCTATTGTTTTTTAAAATGCCTCATCTATTTTAAAATGAATGTCATTTAGCTTCTTTTTTAGGATTGATTCTGTTTTATTTTTTTACAGAATTTCGGATTGAATGTTATTTGGATATGTTTTTTTGATTGATTTTTATTTGTGTGTCCTACTATTTTGATCAGGTGGTTGCGGAAAGGAGGAACAATCAATTTTTTTTTTGTTTGTGATTTCGACATCAGTGAACACGCTCAGCAATTTTGTGGTGCACGTGGTTTCAGAAAGGAAGTTCGCTTTTGCATTCGGGTCATATGGCTGGTTAGCATCTGGCGAATTTGGAAGGAGCATGATGTTAGAATTTTCCGTAACAAAGAGCTCTTGTTGAATCAGTTATTTGATCACATCAAATTTCATTCTTGGCGGTGGTTGAGAGTGCACAATTTTTTTCCGGTAGACTTATATTTCTGGTGGCCTAACCTTTTAGCTTGCTTTGGGTATATACCTATGTAATTTAGCTTATTACTTTTCATGTGTGCTTCATTTGTCTTGACTTGTTTATATACAACTGGCAAAAAAATATAATATCCAAATCTTCTATAAAACCATATCTTAAGCAGGATCAATCATAGTGATGGGAACGTAACCAACAAAAATCATAGTGATGGGAATTATCTTTTCATTAACGTGCCGCATCAACATCAGTATTCATGATCTGTATAGTTGCACGATGGCAAACAATATTGCTATTAGGATTGGATTAGGTATAATTATGATGATTGGACATCACAATCCACACCATTTAATTTAATCATTGATTAAGGAAGTAATTAGATCCAAGTGGTTAATGAGTTCCACAAAAAATGAATTGTTTAGGGGTACCTGAATTTGATTTTAAATGGAACAATTCTTTACCATACTTTATTTACATTCCGCCCGAATTTCAGATTATCAAGACCCCTTTTTCTTGAGAGTCGAAGATCTGATCATCATTTATTTAACGCAGCATAACAAGAGTCTACTACGAAACAAAAGTGATTGGATAAATAATTTGGAGCAACAGTATTTGTACACGATTAATTAACCAACACTTATTCTTTTAAATGTGATTAAATGACTCTAATTCTTCGTTACAAGATGCACAAGTAATAAACATGTTGAACTTGTATTTAATTTGATTCTTTTCTCTTATACACTTCTTTAAAGTGTTTTGCGGTATAGTCAAGTATTTAATTTAAAGAGCGTGAGTGTACCACGGGTCGTGGGTTTTTGTAACAATTGTCACATACTATTATTATTCTCTAATTGTCACTAGACAATGATCATGACCTTTTCTGTGAAGTTTTAACATTGTGTTCTTTATTTTCTTTGTTTTTATTTTAACAACTGGTATTGGAGCGTTTAGTTCTACCAAAGGATATGGGTTCTTAGTATGCCATGATGTTGCAGTGCTGTCTGATCTTCCACGTCAGAAAAGTAGAGTGGTATTAAGAAAGTGTGTTTTAGAAATGTTAGAAAAGACTTTGTACTTAAGTGTGTTCGTTGTGACTCCACCTCTATTTCTTGTGAACTTCTCCGATGCATATGGTTTATAATATGGATACATATGCAATCACAAGTTCTTTTGTAAAGTTTGAGTTTGAGAAATTTCTAGGAAGAATACATTTCGCCTTGTGAAAAATTCAAGTCAAGAATGTGTTGATACATTTAAGATTACATAAGATATTGATTATTACACAAGCATTTAATGACATTAATGCAAGATATGCTATGAGATTTGTAGAAGTTCTTGGAGTGGTTTAGTTTTTGGTGAAGTATACTCTAATGTGGAAGTACTAGTTTGAAAGCCATGTCATGCACGGGAAAATTAGTGCTGACTTTTTTTTTACATATTTTAATTTATGTTGATAATATTTGTTATAAAAAAAATAAGTAAAATACATGTCAAAATGTATGTATATTTTATATATAAAGGAAATACACATATCTTTGAAGTGATTTTTTTTATTCCATTATTTCCCTTCATTTAAATTATTTTATCATTTTGGGTTCCACACTTTGAAGGTTTACCATAGTTAAAGTAGGCCTCAAGACTTGATAAATGTTAGTAGATGTACTTACAGATCACCCATCAAAGAGATCATCACACTGACAACGGAAGTTAAACATATGACCTTGTGGGTAAGTTAACTCCCTATCAAGTGTGCTAACCTTCATTGGCTATTTTTTATAACATAATTTAAACTATTTTATTATTTTTATGACATTATTTTAATCTTATTTACCCAAAATTATTCTTTTTATATTTGAGTGCAATAGAAAATATCTAGTTTGATTAATATATATAAAAAAAAAACACCTACTTGTAACCTCCTAAATCAATTTAAATTGAAAAGAAAAAAAAATATTAAAAAAATAAAAAACTTATTTCATCGCATAACTAATTTAAGAACGAATTTAACAAATTAATAGATTTTTAAAAAGAACTAATATATAGGGGGGAGAGGGAGAGGGAGAGGGAGAGGGAGAGGGAGAGAGAGAGAGGGAGAGAGAGAGAGAGAGAGAGAGAGAGAGAGAGATATTTGGTAATATTGTTGCAACTTGCAAACACACACTACTTATGTAATGACTAATCGCTAGATTGAATTTTAGGGATGAAAAATCAAATTCAATTACATATTTCACACCCTTTTTCATATTCTCTTCTATGTAACCTTTCACTTTTTCAATACAACTTTGGAGGAAAATCTTCAATCACCAAACCCTAGAAACATTTGTGAATTGACTATGTTGATGGACACTTTCAATAACAAAAAGCGCTTACTCTATGACAACAATTTTGACCTTGAAGTTATTTCTAACATATTCTATCTCTTTTTTTCAATAGTAGTTAATATACAATGGCATCATAGTGTGATAATTTATATTATTACGATGAAGTTGTTTATACACAAATTCACCAACCAACAAATTTATGTCAAAATCATCTTGGAAGATACCAACTCGTAGAGTGAAATGATACAATTTCATGGTAAATCATTATTGTCAACCCTTGTAAATTTAGTGTCATACACCTTGTCTATCTTGAAATTGTTTTTAATAGTCTGATATTCTCACATATTCTTGACAACATGGCAAAAATGGATCGGAGAGTTTCTTTTTAACATATCAACCCAACAGGCCAACCCGCCCCGCCCTGTCATCGCCCCATTTTTTAGCGGGTTAGGCGGAGCGGGCACCCTACTTGCGGCGGGTTCAAAATCTCAACCCACTCCGCTAAAAATGGCAGGTTAAACGGGCCAACCCGACGGGTCCAATCCATTTTGCCATCCCTAGTTTTTCATGGTAATAATGAATTGGGAAATTACATATTGGATGCATGGCGGAGAGTTGGATAATGATATTTTTTTTTCATAGAAATAATCCGTACTAATTGTCAGGTGTATAAAAGGAGTAGTATACTTTGAAGGAGGAATATTCTTAGAAGGAATACTCAAATGAATGTGATTTATGAGGTTTTGATATTTCAGGCACAATCCACATTAAAATAATTCTTGATATCAAAAAGTTATCCTAAGCATTTAAAAAAAAAATAACATATGCAAAGCCTGTGATGTTGAAAATCGTGACAATATTTGAATTGGAAGTAATGGAGAAGCATTTACAAAATAAGTATATGAGATACAAAAGTATAAATCATATATGAAATTAAGGTATTAAGTTGTTCTTTAATTTACTATTTTTTTAAATTGCATTAATCAGAAAAAAAAACAAATAAATAAAGTATTTAACAAAATAAATAATATCAGAAACGTGTTTTATTAATATGTATATAAATATAGATGATAGTTCTTTGTTTAAAAAAATAAACATTTAACAAAATAAATATTATGATGTAATTATTATTGAAATAAGTTTTTGATTGAGGGTCACATGGCAAAACGCATAGGTGGATGGCCATGAGAAAAGAAGCATTAAAATTTGGTCATGGTAAATACATTCTCAATTGTATATAGATGGAGAATGATATGATATATACAGCGAAAAGATTATAGTGAAAGCATAGCGAATTGTTTTTTTACTAATTAACTACCACATGTTCACCATGATTTCCGAATGTGTAGCTTTACTTAAACAAGACACGTCATGTCGTGATGGGTTCGGGAAGAAAAAATCCGTTGAATATAGCATTACTCGTATATAAATATAGATATAGATATAAATGATAGTTCTTTGTTTTTTTTACGCTATTATAGTTCTTTTGAATATCCACGTTATATGAGGGATTAAATTAAACTAATCAAAAAATTACCTCAATTTATACCATTGATTTCAATATAATCCGGTCATTGTGATTTATTCGCTTAGTGATCACGTGACCCACACTCTATGCAAATTTCCTACCCTCTGCAAAACCTTATTTACGATAACCATCTACATCCTTTATTTACGATAACCATCTACATCTTCCGTCACTAATATAAGCAAAAATCAATATTTTAGATTTATTCATTAAATGTTGTATGTGATCTTTATTATATACCACATACATTACATTATTTAATAAATGAATCTAAAATGTTGATTTTTGCTTATAATAGTGACGGATGGTGTATGAATTGAGGTTGTATTTGTCAAAAAAAAAATGAATTGTGGTTGCAATTATTTCACCTATCATATTGTGTTCATTGATATTATAAAGTAGTATTAAATTAACATATTAATTCACCTAATAATTATTACTAATTCCTCATTGTTTGTGTATTGCTAAGAGGAATTTTGCACAGATCGATAGTTGAGTTTCTTTGTCTTTAGTGCAAATTACTAAAGGAAAGAACTTATGTACATTTTATTTTCTTAAGTGCATTTTTTATGTGCTTTTCCCATAGTTTTTAACTAAAATTCACCATGATTATCTGAAATCTATAATTTTCTTCAAATTTGTTATATTAAAAAATGTGTATTTTTAGTTAAGAACTATACAAAAAATACTTAAACAAATGCACATTAGTTTTGTCCATTACGAAAACGATAGACATAGAAGATCAGCAACTTGTAGTTGAAAAAAAGAATATCTCATTCTGAGGAGATTACAATCTGAACCATCTAGTTTAATCTAAGGTAGTCATTCAATGCTCTTATCTCTCATTTTAAAAATTCCTCTCATTTGATACATCTGTCGTTTGTGTGTCTATATATGTATGAATAGTGCTAACAATATTCTCTTTTGCATATTTTCTCTAACATTCACTCTTATTGATTTAAATCAATGCGAGTCTACACTTTAAAAATGGAACACACATAAAGTGGCAAGACATACAATGATTTCATCCAATAAGAGAGTGAATGTTAAAACAGACGGTTGCTAACATTCTTCACACACACACACACATATACTCCCTCCGTTAATATAAGCAAAAATGAGTCAACAAAATATTATTCTAATAACAGGGCATCCATGTCAACATTCTACAATTTTAAACATTGACTTAAAATTATTAGTCTAGATCATTATTCTGTTCATCATTCTATTCCACCTTAGGAGAATAGGAGTGTGACAAAACACTAGAAATTCAATGATTTTGCCTAAACATTTTTAATAGCTAATCCACGATCTTGAAGTGATGAATTTGGATATTCTCAACCTCACGTTTGTTGAAATCACTACGGTTCCTATTAGCATAGAACTTACCAACATTGTATGGTTTATATCTTGCAGGATTTTTCTCATTCACTAGCTCTTCTGCTGGCTTCACTATAACATGGTGACCTGGGAAAAAGAAGAATGGAATGGAAAATCTTTCTTTCTTTGTGTTTACAACCACCCTGTGCTCCACACTCTCATACTTGTCATTACTCCATACCTGCAAAAACATCCAACATTCAGATTGAACCAATTGAATGAACAAAACATTATATAATAATTTGCAAATTGTGCTTTATAATAATTTTAGTGTTTGGCTTATATATGTGACATGTAAATAGCAATTGTATATTTCTAGTTACCATTTTGACACAATAACTTATAAGTCGGTTTTGTAGGATTAAATTAATCGTGACATTCTTCACAAAAATAAATAAATAAATAAATCTAATACTTAATATGATATTAGAGTATATTTTAGATATGGAAATGAGTTGTTATATTATTCACGCGCTCAAATCAAATATTAATTGTTGGGTGGAGTATCATAAAAATACTCAAACGTCACGTTAGCTGGTGATAAGATCTATTAGAACTTACAAAGTTTAGGTAATGCTCGTCTAACAAGCCGATTTTGATTATGATATGTTACGATAGAGAAATATGACTAGTGTTAGAACAACAAGTCCAACTCTAAAGAAAACAGATAAATCATGAAACACAATGATTGATCATCGAGTTCAGTCAATGTGCCAATGTCTTCGACATCAGAGAGACCGTTGTGGTTTTTCTGTTATGCAATGCTTAAGGTTGAATACTACAAGTTGTGTTTAAAAACTACAAAATTGCAAGAAGTTTTTGTCTCCTCCTACGCGACGCTCAAATGTCTCTACTTTATAAGTGAATATGGGTCATACTCAACAATTAGACGACCGTCTAAAACTTATTTGCAATAACAAGGGTTAAGTTATTCAACTCATAATTTTGTGTCCTAAAGTTTATGTCCTATATTAAGAAAAATGATTAGTGAATTCAACATTGATGAGTGATGTTGTTGGTTGGAACAACATACCTGAACAATATCACCCACATTGATGATAAATGCACCAGGAGTAGGCTTAACTGGAATCCAATCACCAACTGTTTTTCTCCTAACTTGTAAGCCACCAATATCATCTTGTGCAAGCACAGTCAAAGCACTAGAATCCTTGTGACGACCAACACCAAGTGCCAAATCAGGTGAAGGGCATGGAGGATAGTGATTGAGCCTCACCAAGCTTAGTTGGTTCTTGAAGCATTCATGGAATTTGTCACCAGCTAGGCCTAAGCTCAATGAAATCAACTCTAATAACTTGTAAGCTAGCTTTTCAACTTCTCTAGCATACTCCTGCATTGTTTCCCTAAAAACATATAGTCTTCAATTTAGAGATGTTTTTATGTTGCATTTGGTTTTGAAGTTATGTAGAGTTTGATTTCATGTAATCATTGTTGAAGTCATCCATGTGCATTGATGGCGAGTTTGGTGAAATCATGGTCACTTTGTGATTTCGTTGAAAATCTTAAGTGTAGTTTTTTGCCAAAATCACAGTGGCATGTTGTGATTCTGTCAAATTCACCGTCAATCTAAACATATACTAAATTGCAATAAGAGTTTCACTACTAAAGAGTAAGACTAAGTAAATCAATTGAATGACTTTATTAAAGAGAACTTGTTCAACTGGATCAGACTCCTCTAAAGTGACATATTAACTATACCAAAATCCTTTCATTCCTTTGAAGCTCTATTTCTCAACCACTAAAGCATGACATATACTTAATTTGCAAGACATAACTTGTTTATTTTATTGAATTAAGATTTTTTTTACCGTCAAGAATCCACTTATTTGCAGTAACAAATCAAAATTATTCCATATAACTTACATTTTTAATAAGTCGTTTTCATAAGTTCTCGCAAACAGTATCACATAAGTAATTATATACATAGATAAACTCAAATAAGTCAATCTAAACAAGAGTAATTTTATCTATAAGATTATGATTACCTAAAATGAGGAGGGTATTGTGGCCATTGGTTGGTGAGAGTCCTAAGCTCCAAGTCATCTGGCTCATGAGAAGAAGGGATTTGTGTTGAATTCTCAACAAGATAATCAAAAACCTCTTTCCAATCCCTTATGTTCTTAGTATGTTCAGCATCATGATATCCCATTGCATTAACTGCATCTCTTTTCACTCTCTTCTTCTCCTCAATGCTTTGCTCAAAAAACTTCTTGGCTTCAATCTCAACCTTATTACTAATATCAAATGGAATTCCATGATTGATTACTTGAAAAAATCCCCACTCTTCACATGCCTTGCCAATCTTTGAGATGAGGTTTTGTTGACTACTTTCTGAGAGGTCAATGATTGGAATTTCATCAACTTGTACAAAGGTAGATAACTTAGGACGGTGTTCTGTGGCTTGTATGAAAGATGAATCTATGTCTCCCATGTTTTGATTTTTGTTTTTGGTTCCTTGTTTTCTCAAAAAAACACTTCTAATAGATGGAATGTTGTAGATATGTGAAGAACACAGATTTTACTTGGCTATTTTGTTGTTTCTTGTCACATGTTAATGATCGTAATCATAAAACGAATGTGGACGTTTTTGTAATTCAAGGATGAATGTGGACAAAATATTGCGAGGAAACACATGAATAGGTGACATATGATAAAAATTTTCATTTTTGGATAACTATCTATTTTTACCAAATATTTTTTGGCAATTTTTTAAATGATTTTTAAAATATTCATTTCACACCTAATCTTTAATGTGAAATAAAAGCTACGATATAGAGAAAAATGATAAATAAATATAAAATATACCTATAGTAAATTAAATAATTAAATATTGAATCAATGGTCATCTAAAATAAAATTTTACTTAAATTATAACTTAAAAATATTTTGCAGCAAATTTGTTACTAATATTCGTATTTTATTATTTCTTTTTTATTTTGTTCATATCAGTGTACATACTTTGAAATGGCCACTTATGTTCCTAGCTTAAGTGATTTACACAAGTTTAACCTTGTGGTTTGGGAAAACATATGTGTGCTTCAACGACTATGAAGTGATGTGATTAAGTAACTTAGTGGTTCAGGAAAACATTTGGGTGGTTCAACAACTATGGAGTGTTACAAAAAATAAATCTATGGATGAAACATCAAATAAAGATGGAGAAGCCGACTTTACTAAATACCATTTCAATAATCATAAAAAAAAATTTAAATAATAATAACAATAAATGAAGAGTCGGTAAGACACAAGAACTAATTCAATGGTGTTTATACATTTCACTCTCTTTCATCCTTCTTGTTTCATTACATTTTGACAGAGTCCCTGCTACCTTTTCTTTCTTTGTTTTCATTTTTATTACTTAAATAAATTTTAAGCTTATCAAAAGAAAAGAAAAAATCATAAATTATAATATTTATAGTATTTAGTAATATGAACAAAACATTTATTATTTTTCCAATAATTTATTACTTATAGCTTCTAACTAATATTAAAAAAAAAACTCTCAAACAATTATTACACGTTAAATAATATGTAATTGAAAGAATTATCAACGGTCCCATGGTCGTTGATAATTTATTATTTAGGAGTGTGTTGGTAGAAGACGTTGATTGGTGCTTTGTGGATTTAGGAGTTTTGGACGGCAGCAGGTGGATTTTGGGAGAGCGGTTCTGCTGTTTTGGCTGCTGCGTTTTGCTGCTGTCTGCAGCGCTGCAATCCCAGCAGTTGCTTGGTTTTGGCGCTCTGTTGTTGCGCTCTGTTCTGTCGCCTCTGTCACCTGCATTATGGTGTATTGGCTGTGGTTCTTTGTAGGATCAGCTGCTGTCTGTTTTTTGCCTTTGTCGCCTGTGTTTTGGTGTATTGGCCCTTTGTATTTGCGTTCGCCTTTGTCGCCTGTGTTTTGGTGTATTGGCTTCTTTGTATTTTCTTTGCCTTTAGTACTTCTTGTGCTGGGCTGTTAATGTTATATGCTGTTTTCAAAAAAAAAACGGTCCCATGGTCTAGCGGTTAGGACATTGGACTCTGAATCCAGTAACCCGAGTTCAAGTCTCGGTGGGACCTTAACAACAATATTTTATTTTTTGTACCAAAAAAAGCATATAATAAAAATTGCACATATCCAATATATGATTAAAGGACTGAGAGAATCAAGGGATAAAAAGGGTCTACATAAATCAAATTAACAGGACAATCTGCCCCAGTTCAGACACTAGTAAGTATCAGGCTGAATCATCAATATGAGCTAAAAATTTGCCCCTGAATAGTTTAGTGGTATCACTTTTCAAATTAAATCCTTGACTATTTACAAAATAAAACATTAGTGTTCAAGCAGCATTCATCGAGGTCGAAAGGACAACGTGAGCTAAAAATTGCACCCCATCCTGGATTTTACTTATCGCTGTGATTTGATCAGCTCGAAGGTGTTCAGAGAAAGCACTGGCTTTTTCTTGGACTGATGTCTTCTTGGGGACAACTGTGGGAGACTCAGCAGTAACACCTTTAATGGCTGCTTGATAAGCCTCGGTTACATCAGATATGCCTGATAAATGCATTGAAAATGTCAAACGATAAACGTAACTCAGAAATAGTCTGCTTCATGGTATATTGTGTTTAGAAGAGTGTATTCATAACTTAGATAGAATTTAGAATTATCTTATGCCACAAACAATTGTGTAAATGTCCGAACAGTTTATGAAAATGACTTATGTATCCAATCCATAGTGCATTAGCTTAATTTCATGAAGCTCACTACTGTAGCTTATAAAAAACAACTTACAGTATTTCTATTCAAACTAAAATGACATGCAGAAGCATCACTATAGAGCCGAAAATTCAAACTATGTTAGCATATCTCTGAGCCTACTGATCATGTGCAGCACACCAAAACTATTAAAAATAAGCAAAAGCACAAGACTACTTGAGCAAATGGGAGGACATAAACAGAAACCTATGGAAAAATTAGGACCCACGAAAATCAAAAGGTAACCAACACAAATTAAGGAAGACTTGCAATACCAAAAAAAGGAAGGAGTGACATTCCACCAAGTAAACATACGACTTGCAATACCAAAAAAAAGGTAATTAAATTGTACAACTATTTCCTTCCTGGTGAATATTTTAGATTTGAAATTGCATAACCCACATGAGCATTATACAATCCCTGGGAAATTTCTAAGGGTACAAGGGACTATATCAACATCCTCAAAAGCCCTAATCACAGGGGAAAACAACTTACAGTTTGTATGCATAGTAATTCATAATTATACTCAGGTATAATTATATGCATAAACGCTTATATGATAAGTGTTGAACCCTAAAGCCAACTGAAGGGAGCTTCTAGGGTGGACCATGGTCTACTAACCACTGACAACATAACCGTTGAACATTAATTTAATAGTTGGTTTTAGAATATTACAGTTGTTAGTGATTGTTCTATGGTTTGAGTAAAAAAAGTGGTTGTTCCATAGTTAACCAAATCAACCCATGGTGTAGATGTTTTTAATACAACATGATTATGATCATAGATATGAGCAATAGACAGCCAACCTGTAGTAAAACTGCTGGAAACTGCTTCTAAATATCCAATCATTGTCTGGGCATTTATTCTTATGATCTTAGCTTTTGCAGAAATATCTTCAGGCCACTCTATGTTAGCCTTATCGTCATCAACTTCTTCATCCTCGGTTTTGTTGGCAAGAGAAATGATGGATTTGCCAAACGTTAGAAGTTGTGAAACCGCGAAACAGCACATTTCAGACAGTCTCTGCAAAGAAAAGCAGACACTACTTTATTCACTTTTACAACAAACCTTGCATGATGATGAAAAGAAAGAGAGGATACGTTTTATAATTAACAGAAAATAATAAACACAGCCAGAATATTTTTACGTACATGAACTCCCTCAGAATGAAGAGAGTCTAATCTTCCAGTAGTTCTCTGAATTATATCATTAGCAGCTAGGCCAGCCAAGGCATTTGTGAAACTGAAAAATGAAAATAAGATGCATCACATAATTGGGAAGAGGGCTTTCTCAATCTATAAGGGTAAATGGTGATCACGCTTACATAATAACTAGCTGCAGATAGGAACAGGACCACAAAGTTAAGTGGGAAGAAAAGAAAAAAAATTGAGTTAATTGATAAAAACAAACATATTTCTTATCCATAGATGTTACTGAGCTTTCTTTTACTAATCCTATTAGTGTAAGCACATTTTGTTTTATATTCTTCTTGCATCCAATCCAACCCAACATTCCAATTTTCTACATTTAGTAAAAAAAATTAAACCAATAGTTCCACACCCTTGGAGAAAAATTGTGATAACTAGCACAAGCAGAAATCGACCAACTTTAACTCAAAACTGTGGCAACAAGAGTAGGCGAATAAAACATAGATAATTACATATGGATGAGATATATTACCCAGCAGCCATTTCAGCAGCCTTGCCAACACTTGCATCATGTAAATTCTTGATCTCATCACCGCTTCCTGCATTTCCTTTCTTTATTGTTTTTCCTTTGTTAGAATCAGCACCAGCATCAATTTCATTACTCAAATCAAAAATTTGTTGGACCTCTTTAAGCTTCCCGTCAAATGCAGACTTTTGATCTGCAGATAATTTTGCTTTTCTTCTGTTAAACAACAAGGCATAATGACTAGACAAAGCCTCCAGTTCCTGAGAATTGCATACGAAACATTTTGTTAACACCAAAAATCTAAAATACAGTGCAATTGAAACTACAAGGATTTTGGTGGAGAAGAAAATGTGAAAGCAAACTCTGAATAATAGAATAATAATCATGACATGGTTCGTAATGATATGACAGAAGGTTTCAATTTTACTATATACTTTTCTATACGACTTTGATTATAAGATTAATTTACATTTATATTCATTCCACACAATAAAAATCATCATAACTTTAATACTACTGACTTACTAGGATTCCTTTATATTTTTTGCAGGAAGAAGTGGAGTAGATGTTAACACTGCTATTGAGTTATATTTTTTCAAAGATTCAGTTTAATTGTGTAACTTTCTTGTGTCTAAAGACAAGAATTAAAAAAATGACATTTTTTAGGCAAAGAGGGACAACAACTGTTTATTTTTTGAGAGAACATTAAAAAGAATATCAAATTAGCATAAAGACAAATAAAAATAAGGGCTTCTATATCTTTTGAAAAATAACATTCTAGACAAATCAGATCTCTCTCTCTCTCTCTCTCTCTCTCTCTCTCTCTCTCTCTCTCTCTCTTCTCGATTTCTTCTCCCAACCAAACATACCCTAACAAATTGTGCTAGATATAATAATGATATTATAAGATATTTTCTATAAATCTGCAAAATAAAGTTACCTCCAGCTGCTCTGGACCTCCATAAATGTAAAAACATCGATCAAATGTCACTTCTTCTGATAATTGATCTTCATCGCTTTGGTCATCACCTTCTTTTCTAGCCTTTTCAATCTCAATTCCAGTTTCACTGATTAATAAGTCCATCGTCTCCTTACCCACATATTCAAGCACTTGCATTCCCTTTGCAGTAAAAGCTTTTCCAGTCTGTAAAATAATAAATAGAAATAAGCATGTAAATATGTAACTATTGATAAAAGAAATCCTATTGAGAATGACAGGAGTTTTCCAAACCTCTAATAGGGAAGGTGCATTAGAACCTGGAGTTCCTGGTCCATCATGCGGTACAGATCCTCCAAGGTTTGAAGCTGAATTCTCGAGCCTAAAGAAACAAATAAATTATTCGGGTTAATAGCGGTTAGCAAAAAAATAAATATTATGTATGATAGGAAGCTTATGTTTCCATTGCATATCAACAGATACTCGAAACAAATTGCAAGAAAACACACAAAAGCCATGACTTCGAATAAAAGATAAAAAGCTCTTCTCAGTCGACAAAGGTCAGGTCTATACACTAGATATAAGCAAGAAAGAAAGAAAACAAACACAGTCAAGAGAATACGCTCTAGTAGTCTAATCCTCTGCATTTGTATTCGTCTATTTCTCTTTAATAGAATTACTTCTTTTATGAAACTTATGGAGTAGTCAATAAGATGATAAGCTTGGTGTTGTTGCGGTAGATGAATAAACATATAAGAAAATATGCAATTAGAAACGGATACATAAGAAAGAATGCAATGATATCATGTATAAAGGATAAGGTGATTGAGTCTTGCCTAATGTAAAGGAGCCCAATTAATCATCCACTTTGTAACAGTATTAAAAATACTAGTGGGTTACAGGTTGATTTGATTTTACTAAAGGTGAAGCGCATGTTGTTCCATACTTCATTCCCCTTTAAAAAATTGCACAATATACTAGTTAAAAGATATAGGTGTGTATTTTCATCAAAAATACCAAGGTATCGCCATACTAATAGTGATCAGCAACTAGACTAACAGTGCAATGCCCGTGTAGGTTAATATATACTAATAATTAATTAAAAAAAATTAAAACAATGAATCATACTTGTGAACTAACTCACTGCCACCTCTCCATGCATTTCCTAAAGCACTCCATGCTCCAGAAGCAAAAGTCTCCACAGAATTATCGAAAACCTTCAAACCCTACACACATTACAGAGCTCAAGTATAAGTGATGGATATAGTGCAGACCAGATAACAAGAAATGCATTTTTCCCACTATGTGGGGTTGTCTACATGGATCAAACAATAGCATAATGTCCAGTTATGATTCATATCCAATGATAAGGTACTATACTACTATAGGCAAACAAAAAGAGTAAAATTTGCATCCATAAATACAAAAATATCTTCCCTCGATACAATTAAGCTGCGACATTAAACCATCAATTGTCTTTCTTAAACACAATATTGCCTACAATTAGTCAAGACAATCATACCATAAAAACATATTCTAGAAGCTCAATTAAGCACTATTTTCATCATCACCTAGCAGAAAAGATATCAACATAAAAAGATAAAAAAATAAATAGAAAAATTGAATTGAGAACAAGAAATTTGCATATTTGTTATTTCATAGTAAAAATTTAAACCAACATAATATACACAGAGAAGCTCAGTTGATCTAGTTTTGAAATGCAATAAAGATCAAACATCTAAAACAAAAGGAGTATCCTTTGATGCTTGCCTGGCTAAGTAGTGAATCTTCACTAGCTTTCTCCAATTTATCTAGAGCAGATTTTCGTAATGGAGCAGCATCACTCTCATCGTCGCTTTCCTTTTCAGCTTCTTCATCCACTACATCCTCTTTAGAAGACTCCGAGTCTTCAGCAGCGATTTGCAACTCCGCAATGCTCTTTGATGCTGTCTCTGCGACTGAAGCAGCCTGCATTTTGAAAATCACCATTAATTCACAACCAAAAATTCTATATCCTCCTATCAACTATTCCCAATAACCTAAATCCTTCCAAAATTAAATTACTTCCAAGAAATTAACGCCTGTACTTTTTCATTTACATTTATTCATTTCAAGAAATTGAGATCTACCAAATCCTAGGAAAATATAGCATCAAGGTTTTAAGTTGTGGCGAAAGCCACGCGGACATGAAAAACCCAATGTTGCAACCCAGATCGTGAATTTTTTCATAACCCTTTAATACCATTACTCATTCCCACATGCTAATTTTTACTCTTACAAATACTAACCTTAAATAGTTTTCCTTTAAGATTTAATTCATATACACTGTCAGTGTAAAGAGATTTTACAGTATCAATCAATCATAACCATCAAAAAAAATTAAAAAAATGATTTTTATCATAATCACCTTTAAAGTCACACACATACTAATTGGTTGTGATGTGCTGACAGTGTAAAACTTTTACACAGCATTAAAATTAATCACTTTCCTTTATCATAAATAAAATCTACAACTCAAATAACAAACACTAACTTACTCCACTATGAGCTAAATCAGTAACAAATAAAGAAAGAAAAATATTTGTAATTACATAATAAATCCCATAACCCTAATTCCATTTTTAAAAATTAATTAATAAACACAACAACCACATTTAACAGTACATAATTAAATTAACACTAATTAAGTAATTAAGAGATCAAAATGAATGCATAAAACGACATCGTATTGTAGTGAAACGTACATTGCGAGAGATCTCTTCGGCAGCAACAGCGGCAGCTTTTTGAAGATCGGAGAGAATGGAAGAAAAGCCCCAGCCACCCCAATTTCCGCCGCCACCGGCGTCTTGTGTTGCTTGTTCAGAAAGTTGTTGGTTGTCGTTTTTGTCGTTGTTGGAGTGCGTTTTGTCGTCCATTTTTGAATGAGAGTTTTGAGTGTTGTGAAAACATGGAAGTTGGATCGCGTTGATTTTAGTTTTCGAAATCGAAAGAGTGTAATCTAAGTCACGAGTCGACGTCGTTTTGATGTTATTACTTTTGTTCTTTTTTAATGGGAAATGTTAACTAGTGCCCCGGGCACTTGTTAAGCGCTTTAAATGATAACTTTTTATAACATTTTATGTAATCAGTGTATTGGAAATTAAAAACTTTGTCATTTATAAAGAATAATTTCTTAATTTAGTATGCTTAAAAAGTGTCCCCGGATGCACTCGTTAACAAAACCCTTTCTTAATTTAGCAAAATTACACTATCGTCCTTTAATATTTAACTTCTTTTTTTTTTAAGAAGTCATTTAATATTTAACTGCAACATACTAACACAAAGTACTTTATTTTATTTTATTTTTTCTTTTTAGATACGTCTTTCTGCGTGCATTTTTATTGAATCCAAATACAAATTCAATAAAAATGCACGCACAAAGACGTGTGATAACTGATAGTAAGTACACCAAGTCAGGGACCTAACAGTAAATTGAGGATATTGATTTTCGATTCAGGGACCTAACTGATAGTAAGTATACACAGTCGGGGATCTAACAGTAAATTGAGGATATTGATTTTCGATTCAGGGACCAAATTAACCATTTTTTTACTTTCACATTAGTCCCTGTGACACGTCATACTCCTTGTCAGCGTGTCACATCATTACTTAACAGATTTTTTTAACGGCAGGGACTAAAGTGATAACGGAAATGACCATTTTTTACTTTCACTTTAGTCCCTGTGACACGTCATACTCCTTGTCAACGTGCCACATCATCATTTAATAGATTTTTTTAACGACAGGGACTAAAGTGATAACGGAAGTGTAGAGTCAGGGACTTGTTTGTATTTAATCCTGAGTCAGGGACCTATGTGACAGCGAGGTGCAGAGCCAGAGACTAAAGTGACTATTTGCTCTAATCTCAATCATTCAACCTATATGTTTTTTCTCACTTCTTTGTTTTGTTTATTCCTTTGTGAGTCAATCAACTATTGCATAGGAAAATGAGGAATGGTTGGACAAAAAGAGCAGGAGAGAGGATCCAATTCCATTTCTACTACGTTTAACTTATTTTTAGATTCCCTCACCAAAAAAAAAATTAGTTGTAGATAGATAGTAAGTAAATGCGTTAAAAAGTTTAAAAAAGAAATTTTGTCTTGAAAATATTGCATTTAATCCATTGAAACTTTAAAAAATAACATTTTCTACTTAAAATTTACCAATTACTTTTATTTTTATATTATTAACAAGTGTCTTAAACGTACTTGTTAGCAAGACCCTAGATAATATAATATGTTTAACGATATGTTTATTTTATCATATTTGACTATAATTTTATTAGAATATAATATAACCAAATAAAGATTTAATTTTATTGTTCCAATTGTAGTATAATTGTTCGTGTTATAATGAAATTTAAACGGAGATACAATCTTAAAAGTTGCGTCAAACAAAGTGGTCAAACATAATATATACGATTTTCTCAAATTGTTAGCGGTGTCAGCGCGTGTCAGTGTCCGTGTCTGTATCCGTGCTACATAGGCTCTTAATATATCTTTTCTTCAGGTTTTGATTCTCAGAGAAACTTGTTGATTTCAATTTTAGCCTTCAATCCATCTAAGGTCAGTGATCTCATCTAATTTTTTTTTTTACAAGTTTGAAGGTTTCAGACTTTTTATAAGATGTCTTTTATTTTTGCCAATGAAATAAACCTTCAAATTCGTACTTAGAATAAAGAGCGATAAGTTTAGGGACCGAATTGATATATTGAGAAATATTTGTTATGTTTACATAGTTTTAAGGACGACATAGAAGAGAAAATGATAATTTAGGGACTGAATTGATGGTTTATTCTTTGCCAACAGTGGAGACTCGTTTCAATGATTTTCCAATGGTTAGGAATTATGCAACTCTTAGGATGACTTTATTTTTCATTGCCAATGGCTCGGATTTGTGCAATACTGCAGTGAACAAATTATGCAGTTGGTGATGTTTTGATATTTCTTCAGATTTGTAAAGATGACATTACAAGTTTATAGCTAATGTTCAAACTTATAGATGATGCATTTTATTTTGTCTCGTATTAGAAATATGATTAGAGCAATTTATGTGCTTTGATGCTTAAAAGATTCAATCAGTATTACCAATTTTAAAAATATAAAATCAGTTTCCCTTTCTCCCGTTCTCTTCGCTCGCTCTCTTCGAGTTTGTGCTACTCACATTCTAAAGCGAAGCCACATCAGACATTCTACATGTTGTTTAAGCACTTGAGCTTCAACAGCTTCGCCTTTTAGTAGTGACGGTGCATTTGATATTTGGTTATCTTTGATTCTTCGCATGTTCAGTCCTAATGCTCATTGCAGTAACATCATAGTTGTTGTTTACATGTTTTCTCTTTGCCTTTGATTCTTTAGGACTTTATTTGTTGTTTGAGATTTTTGCTGAAGGTTAGAGAAATGAAAAAGATGTAGTTTAATCCATTTTAGCTTAGTTACCAGTGCAAAAAACATGTTTTTTCAGAAAATTTAATATAGCTAAACCAATCGAGTTTAAAATTTGAAAATTGGTAAAATATAATGAAAGCTAAAACTCCATTGTTTATATTTCTTTTCGATTGTTCGTGATCTGCTTTGTAGCTAAACCAACTGTATGTTGTTTGGAAGCTTTTAAAATTTGAATCTTCAATTGTTTTATCTTGTTCAATTTGTTAGTCTTTGTGTGTCTTCAAAAGCACTTGATATTTGTTTTATGCAGGTTTGGATTCTTAAGGAAACTTTTTTCAATTTTGCTTCATATCAGAGGATATCAGTTTTTGGCTACAACATTGATATAAATAACCTGTTGGTATAAATAAGTACAATATTGATATTTGTTGCAAATAGTAGTACGCTCATAAATTAAACTCAAGTATGCGTATTAAGCAGCACGAAAATGAAAGGAAGCAGAGAAAAGAAATTCATTTGCTACTAATAGGAACTAAGATATAAAATGTCATTGAAATGAGTCCAATTAGAATTCACACATATGTGAAGTTCAGCTTTGTGCATATTATTGGGACTATGGCAAAAATAAAGACAATGATGTTAGTATCCTTCAATTGTTGGGGGAGGAGGCGACGTATATTCAGCTCCCATGTGTGGTGGCAAGATGACGTCATCCCACGTTGGTGGTGGTGGAGAGTTGACCGGTGGAGGAGGAGAGTGTACTGGTGGTGGTGGTGAGTGGACTGGTGGTGGAGGGGAGTGCACTGGTGGTGGTGGAGAATGGACTGGTGGTGGTGGAGAATAGACTGGTGGGGGTGGGGGAGGAGAGTGAACTGGTGGTGGTGGAGAGTAGACTGGTGGTGGAGGAGAGTGGACTGGTGGAGGAGGTGAGTGAACTGGTGGTGGTGGAGAGTGGACTGGTGGAGGAGGTGAGTGGACTGGTGGAGGAGGTGAGTGAACAGGTGGTGGGGGAGAGTGAACTGGTGGTGGTGGAGAGTGGACTGGTGGAGGAGGTGAGTGGACAGGTGGTGGTGGTGGAGAGTGGACAGGTGGTGGTGGAGAGTGGACAGGAGGTGGTGGTGATGACACTGGTGCTTTTGTTGGTGGAATATCCTCGACTGGTGCTCTTGTTGGTGGAATGTCCTCAACCGGTGCCCTTGTTGGTGGAATATCCTCAACTGGTGGAAGCGTAGGTGGAATGTCCTCAACTGGTGCTCTTGTTGGTGGAATATCCTCAACTGGTGGAAGTGTTGGTGGAAGTGGTGGTTGAGCCTTTGGTGTCTCTTGCTTAGGAGCTCCTCCGCCACAGTGTTTGCTACAATCCACAGGTTTGGTTAAAACTGGTAAGCATTCCTTTGATGTCTTCTGATTTTTCCTTCCGGGTAAACAATTATTGGCATCATCAAATGCAACATTAGGATTACTAGAAGGAAGACAAGTTTGAGCTGCTCCATTGAAGTAATTATCAGAAAATGTGAAGTTAGTCAACATAGGTAGCTGACAAATAGTGTTGGAAACATATCCACTAAGCTTGTTATGTGTAATGTCGATAACCTCAACATTCTTCAATCCTGCCAAATTTGGTAGTGTCCCAACAAACCCATTTTGGCTAACATCCAAAACAGCTATATTCCCTAACATACCAAGCTCTTGTGGAAAACAACCACCAAGACCATTTCCCAATAAAACAATTTCATTCAAGTTCGCCATGTTTCCAATTGATTTTGGAATACAACCTGTGAATTGGTTGTTAGCAAAAGTCACAACAGAAGCTTTTGATTTTCCAAGTGTTTCTGGTATACCACATGTAAAACGGTTGTTGTTTAAAAATATTGCATCAAGTTCTTTCTCAAAGAGCTCATGAGGTAAACATCCTTCAAAGTCATTGAATCTAATATCCAAGTACTTCAAACCTGGCCATGTGAGTACCACAGAAGGAAAACCGCCTACGAAATGGTTGTTACTGATATCAAACTCATGCAGAAGGGTGAGATTTTTAAGGCTCTCTGGAATAATACCACAGAATCTGTTTGAGTTAACATGGAAAAGAGCAGCATCTTTCAACAGGCCTAACTCTTCTGGAAGGTGACCAGCAATGTCGGCGTGGTTAAGATCGACACCGGCTACAACATTCAGTTTAGGATCATCAAGAGCAGGAGCACAAAAGACACCAGTGTAAGAACAAACATCATTGCCAACCCAATTACCAGTTGTGTTAAAAGGGTCAGAATGAATAGCATCTTTCCATGCTTGAAATGCAACATAAGCATTTTTTAGCCTCTCATTAGGAAAACTTGTGGCAGGAAAACTTGTGACACTATCATCATTGTTGTTATTATTACCACCATTTCCACTTTCGATTACAGGTGATGGATTGTTATTATTATTACCACCATTTCCACCATTACCACTTTCGATTACAGGTGATGCAGCGGGAGAATGATCGATATCAAAAGAGAATAATGGCGTTGGTGATAGAGCCGGAGCTTGTGATGGAGCCGAAACATCTAGTAATTGAGTCGGAGCTTCTGATTGAGCCGGATCATCTGATGATTGAGCCGGAGTATCATCAAAAGTAAATCCATATTCAAGTTTTGATGGATCATCACCAGAGATAACTACTGGAAATTGAGGGCCATCAAAAGAAAAAGTTGAAAAAGAAGGAACAAGAAGAGAAAATAAGATAAAGCAACCTAAGGCCTTGTTAGAATAACGGTGAGCCATGGCTTCCCACCTTGGTTGGCCCAAGGCTGCATACAACAAAGCTTAAGGAAATGAAGAAAACAAGGGTGTTATTATATTGAGGAAGATAGAGAGGTTTGTTGAATTTGACACCCATTACGGAGTTGTAGAAAATAGAGTTTCTATGTCTAGAATGTTTTTGTTCCGAATGTTATGGGTTCTCTCTAAGATAGACACTAATTTTGGCTTAGACACTATTTTTGGCTTAGACACTATTTTTGGTTTTGGCATATTTAGAGATGATATAGATTGTTAACAACCATGATTTCATAACCATATAGCCAATTATTGTTTGACTTGGTTGTTCTTTGACAAAATTAGAACTAAATTTCCATTGGTTTCAAATTATATCCCATCTTTGTGTGTATTAATTCATCTCCATGAACTCATCACAAATAACCACAAATGCAGCTAGCTATATATCAGAGAGACAAATATAGTTATTATTGATTTATATCATATAAATGGTAAAATTATTATTTACAATAAAAAATAATGATAAGACTATTATTATATATTACTCTTAACAAAAAAAAAAACTACTATATATTATTATTATCATTATCGGTTTTACTATCATTATCATTATTATTGTTAATATTATTTGTTGCCCTTAAATAGGACATCCATTATAACTAATCCTACAAGTGTTACCGTAACAAATCCTCTCAAAAGACCAACTTGGTTTAGAATTTCAACATAGTAATTACATTAAAAGAAGACTACAGCTTTTTAGAACCCTATTTTAACTATTCTTACACTGAAGATGGTATGTGTTGACATAGTGACATGATTATTGTAATGCATTCATCATATTCAATTAGTTCATTATTTCTATGTGAATGTAGATTATATACTCTCATCAACTTTTCTAAAAACAATTGAGAATGAGAGTGAAGATGGAGAAAAAGCAGATTCAGACCTATTTAGAAATGTAATTCCGGCCTACACACATAGCAAAAGAAATAACTCTTGCTCTTAGAGTTATTGTTCTTTCTTTTTTTGAACCGAGTTTATTAATCATAAAGTGGTAATAAATCAAAGGCCACTACAACCGAAATACAATGAGGAGTTTCATCAATCCAAACAAAATAAGTTAAAGAGGAAATAAAAAATTTAGCCAAGTAATGTGCAACTTGATAGCCACTCAGCGAACAAGGAGAAATTCTAGGTTATTGTAATTTTGAAATGAACTTTTTGCAATCTTCAGCTATCGTCCCCAAATGTGCTTAACTTGAGATTCACCGAGGGCTATGACATTTGATGAATCTGATTATGGAGTTAACTACAAATCATTATGAAATTTCGGACTGGCCTTTCGAAGAATGTCACAATCAAATTTCAATCAAAATCAATTTTACAACATTAACATTATAGTGTATGTCATTCTTTCATACAACAAAACGTTAACAAGTACACCACTACATATATCAAGTTTTGAAGTTGTTCAAAACATAAATCAACAATGCAAATCTAAAGAGAAGTCAAACTAAACTAAAGTCACTACTATGCTTCATATGATAAACTTAATTATAACAACGCAATGGGAAATATTAATGACACAACATGAACAATACACTGTTTTAATAAAATAATAACTATGTATATGCTTGGAGGTTTCTAACTTTCATGGCTATAATCTTTTGAAAACTACTGCAACACTGTCGTTAATTCACTCTAAGAAGCTTGTTTATAAATCTTTTATCCAAACTAATAATTTAAATAACACTGTGATATCTCAGTCTAATAAGTTTGATGTTCTAAGAAAACATAAAGCTAGATAAAATTAAATTACTCAATTTTTTACATGCAACAATTAACACCGAGGACATGGCTAATTAATTTTGTCATACATTCTTGTATTACAAAATTTATACCGCCTGTACAGCGGTGAAATGTGTTGGGTCGACCCTTTGACATAACAAGTCTGATTAAATAAATGAGTTAGACCTGATCGATCTATTTGTTATCGAACAACTAATAATTAAGTCTGACTCAACCACTATGGTCTAATGAGTTTTTTTTGGTTTATTCATTTCATTGTTTGCCATTTTATTTCTCACAATATTTTATTTGGTGAGAGTATACTCACAAAAAAAAATCATAATTAAAAATATGGGCCAATTAAAAAACAAATTCATAACTTCATGACTCGTAATTTAAAGAACAATTTTCTATTTTAAATTTTTTTAATGTTTTTAATTGGATGCTCATTTAATTTTGTTAATGCTAAATGCCAATTAAAGAACAAATTCATACTAACTTATAATATATCAACTTAAATTTTTTAAAAAGTTTAACTTTTGTTAAAAATATGTTTAAGCTAAACATATCTCATTTTTATTAAATTCACATATTTAAATATCACATGGATATGCTTGTATGACATTGGTCAGGAGCCCAAATAGTTGAATAATACTTATGTACCATTGAGCTACCAATGTTATATAACATTGGTCAATTAGAATGTGCCACGTGGCACACACTTTTCCTTTATACATTTTCTCTTTTCTCTTTAGTCTTTCCTTACTTTATATATTTTCTCTTTTCTCTTTAGTCTTTTCCTTACATTAGCCATATGGCACACCCTAATTAACCAATGTTATATAACATTGGTAGCCCAATGGTACACAAGTGATATCCCCAAAAGACCCATATGATCCGTCTGATCTGACTCAAATTTTATCGAGGCTAATTGGATTGGTGAGACCAAACTCATACTAAAACATGTGCCAATGAATCCGTCCATCGTACCCAACCATTTTGGTAAGTCGGTGTATACAAATTATATTTAAAACATATTCATATTTAGCACATCAACATCGTTAATTAAAAAGTTGAATCAGATATCACAAGACTTTTAAATCATATCTCGATGACCGTAAACTATTCAAACTGAGACAAAAACCACAATCAAACCGCTCAAATAACCGAACCATAACCATCCGGTTCGGTTCGGTTTGGATTGATTTGCTTTAAGACACTTTTGCTTGTAAGATTTGTCTTAGGTGGACAAAACAGAAACCGAACAAGAGAGAGAGAGCGAGGTTACCGCTATGCTATCTTTGAAGGTTTCAAACACTTTCCTTTCAGTTACAGAACAAGGAAGAAGAAGATGAAGAAGAAGAAGAAGATGGGTCCTCTTACAATGGATACCATCTTTGATCTCATTGAAGAAGCTAAGCTCCGTTTTCTATGGTGGTCTCTTTGTATATTCGCCATTTCCTATTTCTTAACACGTACGTTATTTCAATTCCATTTCATTCACGTTCTATACTGTTCAATCTCGTGTTTTTAAGGATTGATTTTGTTACATTTGCTTTTTTTCTATCTGGGTTTTGCTTTATCAGTGTAAAGTTTGAATCTTTGATTGGCATTTGCTGTTTTGGTATATGGGTTTTGCTTTATTACTGCAAGTTTTGAGTCTTTGTTATGAAGTATTGGAACAGGCATGGACATGAGACATGACATTGACAAATGCGTAATAATTTGAGAAAATTGAAGTGATTGATTGTAATTTGTAAATGCATGTGTCAGTGTTGCACACCGACATGTGTCAAACACACTTTCAATGTGTGTAATGTCGGTGTCATTGTTGATGTGTCAAGTGTGAGTTAGAAGTCTCACATTTGATGAAAAAGTTGATGTTGAGCAACATACTCTTTAAGGTTTTGGGTAAAGATGTGGTGTTCAAGCTGACTTGTGTAATAGCTCTTAGCTCAATGTGTTGATCCACTCCTCTAGAAGTCCCATTGGGACTCCCAACATTGTCAGACCCTAAGATGTGTCAGACATGCCTTTAATATGAACTGTCGGTGTTGCATCATAGTATTTGATTGGTATCTACTATTTTGCTATCTAGGTTATGCTTTTTAGATTGCATAGTGTATTATTTGTTTATATTTTCTTTGTTGTTTATTATAGATACAAGTAAATCAATGTGGATGAATATACCAATGTCCATTCTTTTTTTTACTGGTCTGAAGATTCTTGTGAACAAAGTGGAGTTTCGTTGGAAGGTTCAGCCACCTAAATCACAAACTTACCTATCTCATTTGGAGAAAAAGCAGTTGCCGCTAGATGAAGAATGCCTCTCTACTTCACTTCCCCCTCCCAAATGGAAGAAGAAAATTGATTCTCCTGTGGTGGAGGCTGCTATGAACGATTTCATCGATTTGATATTGAAGGATTTCGTGATAAATATGTGGTATGCAGACATTACTCAAGATGGGGAGTTTCCTGAGCAAATACGTGACTTAATCATGGATGCTCTTGCTGAAGTCTCGGTGAGGGTTAAAGAGATAAACATTGTTGACTTGCTCACAGGGTATATTATTTTTTTTTTATTTTTTTTTTTTGCAGGGTATATTGTTTTTCTTGCATTTATGAAGAAAGGGGTTTTGGGAGTTATTGACTTGCTACTTTGATAATGAATTGATTGATGCTACATTTGTCTCTAAAATAGGACCCTCTTGAAATTCTTACTTGTCCCTTTTCATAGGTCCCGTTTGAAATTTTCAATTGCAATAATTATTTCTTTACCTATGCACCCCCTAATTATGTTACATCTTTTACTTCAACCTGTAATAAGTACTATATTGGAAACATAAACAAATTCTCTCTCTTGAAGGATAAACTTTTAAAACATCAATTGTCAACAAATTTAATACTACTATCAACATTATTAATTCTCATGATTTAGTCAACAAAATCTTATATTTAGCGCTGGAGATAGTACTAGATAAGATTAAGAAAACCACTAAACGTGTTATGTCTCGCTTGCATTGCAGTGGTATAGTTGATTTAATTAGCGATCATATAGACCTCTTCAGAAGAAATCAAGCTGCCATAGGTAGGGATGTTATGTTAACATTGTCTTCTGAGGAAAGGGATGAAAGATTGAAATTCCATCTGTTGAAGTCCAAGGAGCTTCACCCAGCACTAATATCTCCAGAGAGTGAGTACAAGGTGTGAGTGGAGTGTCCAAATGTTATCTCTGTTTAGCTTTTGAGGAATATATACATCTCATACCTTATCTAATGATTTCACTTTCTTCATTAGGTTCTTCAGCGGCTAATGAGTGGAGTATTAGGTACGGTACTAAGAAAACCAGAAGCTCAAGTTCCAGTTGTTCGATCAATAGCTCGGGAAATTCTAACTTGCTTGATATTGCAACCTATAATGAATTTGGCATGCCCTGCGTAAGTTGCTGAATATTTGATCTTATATTTCATATATTGAACCTTTACTGTTGGGAGAATATGATTCAATTTAGTAATTAACCAAACAGGTAACAAGCATAGAAGTATCCAATAACATAAAACCTATGCGATGATAAAATATACATTGATCAAAGCCTTAATCATTAAAGTAAAAGTTAAAAAATACCATTGCATAATACAATGAAGTGATAAGTTGTTGCCCTTATGACTTATTAACTACTTTGGAGAGTTTTCTTTGATGAAGATTATGTTTCCGCTTAATATTTTTGGTTGTCTGAGATGCTGGAAGGTACGAGAAATCATATGCATTACCACCTGTTTACATTCTCAAGCTGGCTAATTTAAAGTTAATATAGCTTCAAGCTTAAAATATCTTATCTATGGATCCAAGAAATAAAAGTTTAGCATATTATCTAATCTAATCGATACAAGAAACTGGATTTTCTTCTTGATTTCCTAAGTAAACCTACCCATGTTGGTCATATCCGACTGAGAATGTTATAGAGTTTTAACTATCCATGTTTTTCTTGATGAACAGGTATATCAATGAGCTGATTGAGTCTCTTCTACTTATCCTTAATGACGGGGATATAAATTGGATGGGCGGTGGTGATCATAGTTCAAATGCTACCAGTACTGCTCATAATCACGATAATCACACAGCCTCTGCTGATTGGGCACAAATGCTGGACGCTGCAACTCAGAGAAGAACTGAAGTTCTTATGCCTGAGAATCTTGAGAACATGTGGGCAAGAGGAAGGAATTACGGAAGGGAAACCCGTAAAAATGCCAAATCCCGCTCTCCTGCAAAACATTCTTCTGCAGACCATTCACTCTTTGAGAGACATTTCACTCATGAAACATCACCGAGGAAATCTGGTGGAACACATGCTTATCCATTGCATAGTGTGGGTTCAGATCCCATACTATATGATGGAAGCACAACTATGTCTGAGTCGTCAATGGATCATGGCAAGAGTTTATCTTTTGAATCAGATCGTCAAGTTGACGGAGTGAGTGACATCATGGATCTTGGTTCTAATAAGCATAAACTTCCACTCAGGAGAACCGGATCCGGATGTTCTTCTCTCTTGGGAGCCCATCCTCATAAAGGAGGGTTCACTGCTGAGTTCCACGCCCCTGAATTTAAGAAGCATGAAGGATTCTGGGGAAAGAGTAGTTTTGACATGGCTACCAGGAGAGAGGGACAGGGTGTTCCAAAGCTTCGGTGCCGGGTATGCACTCTTGACTATAAAAGTTGTGAGTTCTGAACTTTGGAAAAACCTTAAAAAAAAAAAAAACTACAATAAATAAAGCTCATTAGTTTTCAAGTTTTTGTTAGTTTTCCTCCATATAATTGGATCCAGAGGGTGTATACTATTCTAAATTTATAAGTTGTAAATTGATTTATGAAATATGAATAAGAATGGAATCAAATCAGATAGATGGGAAAATTTTCTGCGAACACTTGCATTTAACTAATTTGCTTGTTTTTATTGTCTAATTGTGCGCTGCAGGTGATGGGAGCGTATTTTGAGAAACTTGGATCCACTTCTTTTGCTGTATATTCAATTGCAGTGACTGATGGACAAGAAAAAACTTGGTTTGTAAAACGAAGGTATAAGGTTTGCTTGTTCAAAACTTTAGGCTCTAACAGTACAATAAGATATTTGATCACTTAAACATTTTCTGTCGTACCATTCTATTTCCCGTAATTTTTAGTCGAGACTCATTCTTGATAGAGAATAAATATGACAGAGGTTCAACATTGTTCTGTTTGATACTTATATTTGTGCTTTTGCATCACTGAATTTTCATTTTATGATATATTCAGATACAGGAACTTTGAGCGATTGCATCGACATCTAAAACATATTCCCAATTACACATTACATTTGCCTCCCAAAAGGATATTTTCCTCAAGCACAGAGGATGCCTTTGTACATCAGCGTTGCATTCAACTTGATAAATATCTCCATGTATGCTCGATCATTTTACAACTCTTCAAAGAAATATTTCCTGCCATAACTTTTTAATTGCTATGGCATGGCTCAATTACGCTGTCTTTTTCAGGATCTCCTGTCAATAGCTAATGTTGCTGAACAACACGAAGTATGGGACTTCTTAAGTTCTTCTTCAAAGGTTTGCATCTGCTTGGTATTTCTTATCATAACATCATTTGAGTGACCATAATAGGTTGGAAGAGTGACAATCTAACAAACTTTTCCGCTGTTTTCCTCCTGAAGAATTACTCTTTTGGGAAACCTTCTTCAATGATGAGGACCCTGGCAGGTAAATAAAAGGTTTTAACATTTTGGATTTCAATCATACTTTCGGTTTAAGTCTCAGATTATAGATATTATATTTCTGTGCATGGTGACACAAGTAGAGCGAAATAAAAGGAATAGGGTCTATGTTTGGCGAAATAAAGGAAGTTCAAATTAGTCTGTTATTAAAAGGAGATTGGAGATTTCTGTTAGCTTTTTATTAAAAGGAGAATGGATTTTTCTGTTTGTCATAGGCATCGTTTAGACAAATTGGAAGTGGAGAGTTTAGGTCTCTTGAATAGCTGAGATTATTTTCAACTCAATAGTGAATTCTTATTGTCATGTTGGAAATTCATCTTCATCAAGGTCTGCCCCTAGCTGCCTAGTTGCGGCATTTGGGTTGCCTTTGTTGCAGCCTCCAACACCTTCATCATGTTGGGTGTGAAGGGGTTGATTTAGTCCCACATTTTCATAGAGATATGGCCTATGTAGTGCTTATAAAGTTTGGGCAGCCTTCACCTTACAAAGTGGTTTTGTAAGGTTGGGTTAGGCCCAACCTAAAATTCTAAGACCTTTCAACTTTTCCGGTCCGTTATATCAGATAAAAGTGTTTGCCTTTATCGTGATTTTCATTGTTGTGTGGGCTGATTGGGCAGGATCCTTTGTCTTTAATATCTGGTGGTTTCAGATTGGAAGCCAAGTTGTTTTATAGAAAATTGTTCCAATGAATTATTTATCTGCAACCAATGTAAACTAATTCTAAATAAATAGGGAAACTGGAAAACAAATCATAATAATATCTAGATAATATGAAAAACTAATTCTAAGAGATAATCTCAGATAATCTAACATTATAAATTAATCTTACGAGATCAACTAAGATACTACAACATAATATAAAGATAGTATAAGGTATTTTCTAATATTCTAACACTTATTTTGGTGTATTTAAATGTAGGAGCCACACTCTATTGTTTCATGTTTGTAAAATTCAGTTCCTATCATAATGTTCAATTTTTTACACTGGCAGTCAATGTAGATGATGCCGTGGATGATATTGTACGGCAGTTTAAAGGTGTTTCAGATGATTTAAAGCGAAAAGTTGTCACTGCATCATCATCCCCTACCGCTGAAGGTTCTTCAAAATCTTTCACTTGGAACATGGATGAAATGGATAGAAGTAGTTTGAAGAAAAATGCTGCCGAGAGTGCGTTGAGCTCTGAGGATGAGGAAGGTGAAAAAGAAGGAAATTATGGCCATGAGAATATAGCTAGAGAAGTAGAAGAAGATAGTTTGTGCCTTAATGACAATGAATTGAACTCAAAGGATTATTTACAAGGGGTAATAAACCATGGTAATGAGTCTAGTAACTTGGATCTTGATAGGAAACATGATGTTGTAATGGAAGCAAAGGTTGGTAAGGATGTTCCAGCTACAAATGGAACTCTGAGTCATGATACTCCGGACGATCCAATTGGAGTGCCGCCCGAGGTCTCTGTAGTCATTTGGGTTTGAATTGTTTTTTGTTATTCAGCCAACTCAGAAAGCACCATAGCTGTGCTTTAACAGTAGAGAATTAGATAATTTACAAACTATTAAGCACAATTACAAAATTTAAAAACACAGTTACGCACTTGAACATTTACAAAAATGTTAGGGACTTGAGGATCAATTTAACTTTCCTTTAACTTTCAAAAACAATTTAGTAATATTCATATTTTTCACCATTTTGCAGTGGACTCCACCTAATGTGACTGTCCCTATTCTGAATTTGGTCGACAACGTCTTTCAGCTTAATAAAAGAGGCTGGCTAAGGTATATTACTCTTTCTGATTTTTCTTTTTCTTCTGTATTTCCAATTCAGTCAAAGCTATTAAATAATGTCTTTATATTTTCCAGAAATTTTAATCTTATGCCAATTTACATATGCTTCTTTTGGTGTTGTTTAATGTATTTTTTCTAATCTTATGCCAACTTACATATGTTTAGAGACAACTGATTTCGTCCTCGTGAGCTTAGCTCAGTTGGTAACGACAACGCATAATATATGCAAGGTCTGGGGTTCAAATCCCGGCCACCACCAGTCCTTACCCCCTCGTGTTGAAAACTGAAAACGCATGGTAAATTGATTTGCCAGTCAGTCCTTACCCCCTCTCAATATTAATTAAAAAAATTTACCAATAAATAATCAAATTTCAATCTTTTGCAACTTTCTTGAAATTTGGTACTTTTGGAATAAATGGATTCGATTGAGCAAAATATCAAGTGTTATGATGCTATTTTTTTTTTAATTTACGAGATGTAGAAGTTGCTAATGCTAGTTCATTTTTGTTCATGCAGAAGACAGGTCTTTTGGATATCAAAACAGATACTACAGCTAGTGATGGAAGACGCAATCGATGATATACTCCTGAGTGAGATTCATTGGCTCCGGAGAGAGGAAACCATCGCGCAAGGAATTCGGTGGGTCCAAGATGTAAGGTTTAAGCCAAAATTTCACCGGAATATTGTTTGCCAACTCAGAATGAATTTTTTTCATGCAAATTAGGAATATGACACACTGTGTTTAACTGGCTGTTAGTGTCTACCATTTTTTATACACACTATTCTTTATAAAGTTAACCTAGGTCTCACATTTGTACTGTAGTATTCTCAAAAAAATTATGTTACCGAATGTTATTGAATGCTGTTGCTTTAAACTTCATTTGATTTGGTATTTTGTCATTATCTTATTTTAATATATTTTATGAATCAGCCAAAGTTGTTTGTTAGTTCACTTCTAATCAGATTGCCATTATTTGTTTCACATGAAATAAAGTACCTGCTTATTTGGCTTGTATCTGCTTGGTATTTTTTTCATCGTCGTCGGATTGAGCTCGTAAATGCTTGATTGTTGAGACTCTCGCTTGTTTAAAGTTTTCAAAAAATTTTGCCCGCATTAAAAATGAATTTACATGTCTTATGTATCTTTTGTGTTTCTTATTGCATCCAAAAAAGACCAGTTTGCATTTTGCTGTTTGGTAATGACAAATCACAATTTGCAGTTGATGGGGTAAATTCCCGCCCAAAATGTATTCGCATGAGTTAAAAATTTACATCTTTACCACTAACAAAAATTATAAAATAAGTGTCAATGCCTTATCCTAATGATTCATGTTGTCTACTTATGCTTGCAGATCCTCTGGCCAGGTGGCACCTTTTTCTTAAGAATTCAGACCCCTCAGGTGTTTATTGGTGGTGGTGTAACTGATCAAAAGCCTTTACAAACCATAAGTGAATCTGGTGAAAGGAACAGCCACAAATCGCAATTATGGTGTTTCGAGGAACAACTAGAAGCTGCTCGTAGAGCAAGTGATGTGAAGAAACTACTCTTTGGTTAGTTCTATTTTTGTACAGTTTGTATTGGATATTCTTCACTTTTGGAATGTAAGATTTCCTTTTTCAATCTTAGAATTTGGACTTAGGCTTGACCCAACCTCAGAAGGTAGTTCAGGCACTGAATGTTGTTCCCCGCTTATAATTATCCAATGTGGGAGTCAGCAGCACTCCCACTCATGCCTAGAATTGGACTTCTGGGAATGTAATTTGCACTTTCTCAACATCTGCAGATGTCCCAGGGATTCTAGGATAGGCTCAAATACCATCTTAGAAGTTGGGCCTCGGGTTCAACTCGACTCCACAAACTCGGCTTGCTAGATGATGACTATTTTGTGAGGACTACAGGGGTCGTATCTTCCGTTGATGTGAGACTACTCTCAACACACCCTCTCATGCTAAGGTCTGAACATCTAAAGTTTGGATTAATGTGGGTGGAATAACAAGGATCTCAACACCCCCTCACTCTCGAGACTGAACATCTAGAGTGTGGACAAATGCAGGAGGAATAACAAAAATCTTGGCATAGTAACAGATATAGAATAGGCCTATGTATCATCTTAGATTTTGTGTCAAGTTTGTGAGTCCCTTTTTGTGGTCCCTCACTTCATCACACTGATTAGTAAAGCTCCTCCCGGTCTACTCTTTCTGGCTCCTTCTTGTCGCCCATCTCTTTTTTTGGTGGTGCTCTTGTCGCCTGTCTCTTACAAATGGAATTAGAGTTGATGATTATGGTGGGATATGAGTCAGTGGGTGGTGGGGTTATGTTTGAGTGTGCTCAACCTATTTGTTGACAACCCTGTAAACTCTACAAGACTTCCACTTGAAGGAACGCATAGCAATGTAGAGTCCCACAACAGGGTGATTGTTGTAAGTATGCAAGTATGAAATTTTGTAAGTCTCACATTGCTTGCCGATAGGTTAAGTAAAGATAAGTGTGGAAACCCTTGTTATAGCACTGCCTTAAGATTTTGGATCAAGAGGTGGTGTGGGCCCATTTGTGTGCTCTCTCACTTCAGCCCACTTCTTAGAGCTCATCTTTGTTTTCTCTTTCAGGATCCCTCTTCTCGTCCATCTCTTTCAAGGGTTATGAGTCTAAATTAACCCCATAAGCTAGCTCTTGGGATTAGGATTCTACCCCATTAATAAACCGTTGTTCAGGCAATATCATTATTTAATGTGACTTTCAGCATTCTATATCTTGATCTTTCTTCTAAGATGAATGCTTATATCACGTTTATCTTTGACCCATTTTCCCAGGCACATCTAGGTTTTTACTTCTTGTAAACCTCCCATGTGTTTTCCCAATTATGCAATATAATTATTAGAGATAAAGAAGAATGAATCCCCATTATCCTATAAACTTCGATGTCAGTTGTGCAAATTTAACAGTATCTAACATCTTTATGTAGTGCGGAAATGACACGAGGGTAACTTTATCGAGTGCTTCAATCCATGAACATAAATGACTAGACCATAGAGTTCATGATTGCAAAAACTTGAAGGAGTAGTTGGTCATAGTAAGGATGTATATGCACATTACCCCTCTATATTATTGGTGCATCAAGGAACTATTAATCAAAATGTTGATATTTCTTTCTTTTTTCAGTTTTCTTCGTTAAAGTTTGATGCCTTCTGTATTTATCCTTTTTGTTGCTGCTTTAATTTCTTTCTATACTGTGGTTTTTCAGTTTGTCTCTTTCTCTATTAAGTTTTGGGGTCATAAATTCTTATGAATTTCAATGTAAATTTCAAAAATTAAAAAAGAGTGTTATTGGTTGCATTGTATGACAAATAACTACTCATAGGAAATTCACATTCATCCTAAAAGTGGAGAATGTGTTATTCAAAGACTCTTTAAAAGGCTTGAATGTATGAGGCATTTAATATTGGTTATCCACTGTATGGTCTAGTGAAGATATTGATCAAACAAATATGGTCTAGTGAAGAATAGAAGCACACAAATCGAATAGAAGTGAGCAACTGTAATTCTTGAGCAAGAGTTATTCAGGTCTGTAGGGTGATAGACACATCGGACATACTTTTCCCAAAAATCTTGCAATTTTGTTTAGGATAGCTTCTTGTGAACTTAATGCATTCGCTGAAAGAATGTTATGGTATTTTCATGTTATTTGTGTGATCCTTATAACCTTGTGAAAGTTGAGGTGAATAGCATACGACGTTCAAGGATTTGACATATAAAGTTTTCTCCGTTTTTGTCAGATGGAGCTCCGGCAGCCTTAGTAAGTTTAGTCGGGCAGAAGCAGTACAGACGTTGTGCCAGTGATATTTATTTCTTTAGCCAGGTTAAATTTCTTTCTCATTGATTTGAGTTAAATACATTTTGATTCTTATAAAATCGTCACAGTTCAACTTTAGTTTATTTTTATTTATTTTTAGTTCTGATATCTAACAAAAACTACGTGTTTTTAATCCCTCAAGGACTAAAAACACACTTTAATTCCTTATGGACTAAAGCTAAAGATTTGTAAATGAACAACACTGATATCTATTTTGTGATTGCAGTCTTCCATATGTGTGAAGCAACTTGCCTATGCAATTCTTGAACTCCTCCTTATATCCGTCTTCCCCGAATTGCGCAATGTCGTCATGAGTGTTCATGAGAATATGCATGTTCACCAACCTGTATAGACTATTCTCAGCTGCTTGGAGTGGCCTGCTTATGTTCCTAACTAGAGCTCATTTTATGAGAAAAACAAAAAAGAAAACATGATTGATGGTTTTTTCTCCACTAGAGAGAGAATTTGTAAACTTAGAGATTTTGTACATAAAGATAAAGATACATTTTGTATTGTGTGGTAGACTGGTGAAATGCATCTATCTAGTGAATATTTTGCTTTCTCTCTCTTTCTCACCTTCTATCAATTTATTTACATATTTACATTTTTTCCACATTTGATTCCTATCATTTGATGTTAATGTGATTCCTATCACATTAGAAGAGTGAGTGATAGAGAGGACAAAAAAGAGAGGGTGAAGTTTAGTATGGGAATGTAAAGTTCTTTCCCATGATGGAAAAGTTTAATAATAGCCATTGATTTAATATTATTTTATGTGGATGGCCCAGATCTGTTACCTGTTAATGGTTGAAACTTTTTGTTAGCTATATTGTAACAAAAAGCCGACCCCACCGGTCTATTAAAAAATAATTATGCATTTGTTTTGTTTATTGTTTTATTTTAATACTTTGAATGGGCCTTTCGAAAATTTTTTGTTGGTCATTGTTCTGACCCAATTGTTTATACTTTAAGCTGCCATATTAATTTGTTTTAGAGAAGGAAATTATATTAAAAACTCAACTAATGTGTGACATAAAATAGACTAATACATAAAATAAATTAATGTAGACTATTATGTGTGTCATAAAATAATTAGTGTATTTTTTTAAATTTCGTGGCTGTTTATATTTTTTAATATATTGCACAAAAAAGGATAAATTTATTATTATAACACTGTAAAAGGAAAGTACCACCAGAACGACAACTCGGTGAGTGACTCACCAACTCACCACATTAATGAAGATGATATATTTCAGAATAAACTACTCCTATTTTCTCCTTCGATTTGGTGTGTTTCATCTTCGGTTGTTGGAAACAAATGAGCTATACAACACTTTTGTTCTGGAAAAGAATGGTGGTCATACAATAGCAAATGGGGAGGTAAGAGGCAGAAAATACAAACAACATTAAAAAAATATTATCAGTTTTTCTTTTTCTTTTACCCAAACCTGTAGACCACCGCCACCTGTCCTGGAAAAGGGAACTTTCCCATTGGTGGGAAAAAATCCCCGAGAAATGATATTTTGACAACCACTTTTTGACAACTTTTGGACAACTTTCTCTCTCATACTCACATGATGTTGTTATCCTCTCTCTTCCTTTTTCTCTCTCCATTGTTTTTGACCAATAAGAAGTGAGAAAAACAAGGTTGTCAACAAAGTTGTCATCAAATGGCTGTCAAAATATCATTACTCAAAATCCCCTTTCCCAGGCTAAATGCCACCAAAAGAGAGTATACATCACATATCTCTTATGCACCATTAAGACTTTTTGACCCCCTAAAAAAATTGATTTGAAAAAAGAAAAAACAGATCTTAAATCTTCAAACTCATCCCTATCTCTCACATTCATCATTCATTTGATAAGCTTCATAATAACCCAGAACTGAATAAAAAGGATTTCAATCTCTAACAACAAAATCAGTTTCCTTCAAAATTGGTTCTCTATCTTTTTTTATTAGAGTTTTATTTAATAAAAAAAAAAGAGATACAAATCAAAGTTAAAATAAAATAGTGTGTGAAGAAAAACTCAGATTTAAGTGTGGAAAATTTCAATTCCCGGACCTTACAAAAAAGTCTCATAATGAGCTGGGATACACATTTATCATCATAGCTGAGATACATGATGCCACTGATGGTGGGTATGACGACCAGCATATTTCGGAGGATGTTGTGCCTGTATTAGATGAGGATTACATTGCAGCAGCGACAACCCCAAAGACGTTACCTGATCAGCCTCTCTTTCCTGGAGGACCAGAAAATACACCTCTCATGTTCTCTTATGTCAACCATGTTGCATTGCCGCTCTGGTATAATTCAGATAACGTAGGTGTTATTTTTAATTATCTAACATTATCGTATGCAATACTTATTAAATACTATATCAACTTTTAATTGTTTTTTATGTTTTAAATTGGCATGCGAAATTTAATTTTAAAATGTCGCGCGTAATATAAATTGAAATTACACGTGCGTGCCAATTTAAATGTTTTATTTTTTTTAAAGTGTTTTGTCTTTTTTTTTTTAAGTTTTAAATGTGTTATGTCTTAAATTAGAAATATGTGCGCCAATTTAAATTCGTGATTTTTATTTTTAAATGTGTTATGTCTTTTTTTTTTAAGTTTTAAATGTGTTATGTCTTAAATTAGAAATACGTGCACCAATTTAAATTTGTGATTTTTATTTTTAAATGTGTTATGTCTTTTTTTTTAAGTTTTAAATGTGTTATGTCTTTTTTTTATTTAAATGTCTACAATGTTTAAGTTATTTAAAATATGTTATTTTTTATTATTTCATATTCGTAAAGAGCGAAAAGTAAAAGCCATTAATCATGGGGTTAAGATTTTGGATCTCCGACGTCCACACAATAATTAGGAATGGTTTTGGGGTCCGCTTAGGGCGAGCGGGCTACATGATTTGGTTTACACTGGCTACGCCACTGTGCCTCATGCTTTGCTTATGACTTTATGCGAGAGGTGGCATACCGAGACCAGCAGTTTTCACTTGCCTGTGGGGGAGATGCCCATTACTTTGGATGATGTCACATGTCTGTCACTTTTAAACCTTAACATTTTTTTTGTTTTTTTTTTCTGCGTAATAACTTATAAATGTGATCTGTTTGGTTTGTGCATGGATGGTTTTTGGCGCATTTTCCTGGCTTATTCAGTGTTGATCCATATCCTGACTATACGTAAAACTATCTGGTTGTGGCGAAATGGGTGTTACAGAAGGGTCATGGAGAGGGGGTGACATATCGCTCATTGCTTGATAAAGTGTGGTTTGATGACGTTACCTGGAGGCCGTACAAAGAGCATAGGGAGAGCCAGGATTTTGAGGAGATTTTCTGGTATTCAGGTTGGATTATGTGCGGTGTTGACAAGGTGTATCGTCACTTGCCCGAGAGAGTTAGGCGGCAGTGCTGATACGTGCAGTACGTCCCTAGACATCCGATGGATGCTGTTGAGCTGCGGCCGAATCAGATTATGCAGGCTTTCATTGACTTCCGTACTCACATGGAGGATGGAGGATGGCAATGTACTATGGTACACTACGGTGTCTCACCCTCAGAGTTTTCCACCTATTCCGCGATCTCCTCTGAGACCAGCAAATGAGGAGCAGATCATTGCACATCAGTGGAAGCAGTACAAGGCAAGAGGCTCGCCTGATACCTATGAGATGATTCTTGGCGTTGTTGCCTATGTTGATGAGTAGTTGGGTTGGGAGGTGATGAGCCCTGAGCAATGTTTTGCAGCCATGCGTCATGTTAGGGAGCAGATCACACCGATATTGACCAGGAGGCGAGCCCGGTGGTTGGGAGACAGCATGCCGAGCAGGAGCAGCAGCAGCAGTAGGAGTATTTTCTGTTTAGGATAGAGTTTTAGGACTTGGTGTTAGTCTTCATGACATTTGTTCGTTTCGTTCTATTTTCATGACATTTCTTAGTTTCTTTGTATTTTGATGACATGTTATCGTATTTTAAATTTAACGTATGTTGGTAATTTCCGTTTATTTGTCGCATCAATCTTGATATTTTATTAATGTTAATGTTGGTTCAAATGTTGCTTAGTTTTTGATTCGGCATTGATAAAATATGCCTAAAACCTTTAACAAGTTGTGTATAAGCAGCAACTTCTACAAATATAGCTTCAGTGGGCATTGACACTTAAGTGCCGAGGAATTTGGTACCGGCGGCAATTAACTGCCAAGGAAATTGAAACCGGCGGCAGTTAACTGCCGAGGGGTATTACGGTCTTTTACATATGTGTTTCAGCCTTCTTATGTGTGTGAACAACAATTTTCTTATTTTCTTGGCCCAAGCCCAACTAGTTCAAATTCAAAATAGACAATTATTTTTTGGGTTAAATATGTTTTTTGTCCATATAAATATACCATCTTTTCGTTTTTGTCCCTCTAAAATGTTCCTTCAAGTTTTAGTCCCTATAAAATTTTCAATCATCACTTTTGGTCCCTCCTTTAAGTAAAATCATATGTAGAATTCATCTTTTTAAATAAAAAAATTTAGAAAAATGCATAATATTATAAGGATCTCTCCCAAAAAAAAATTAGAATTTTTTACTAAAACATGAATTAAATATGAATTTTTATATTTTTGGCGGTAAAAAAATCATATTGAATTCATGTTTTGTTAAAATAATTCTAATCTTTTTTGGAGTGATTTTTACAATATTCTATACATTTTTGCACTTAAAAAATACAAATTTTACTAAAAGTTGATTGAAAATTTTATAGGGACTAAAAGTTGAAGGAAAATTTTAAAGGAACTAAAACAAAAAGTTGACATATTTATAGGGACCAAAAACATAATTAACCCTTCTTTTTTTTACTATTACTTTTCTCATCCTATAGGCTACTCGCGCACCCTATTTTATTCCGAAAATACCCTTCGAAAAATGTAATCTGAACTGCCACAGTATTGACAGTACTGGACATAACTGACAATTTTGCATGTTTTTGTGGATTCATAGTTTTTTTAAGATAAAAAATTAAGTAAAAGACAATAATGATAAAATTGTACCAATAAATAATTATATATATATATATATATATATATATATATATATATATATATGTGTGTGTGTGTGTGTGTGTGTGTGTGTGTGTGTGTGTGTCTATATATATATATATATATATATAAATATATATATATTTACCTAATGATATACATTTCAACTAATGATATACATTTCCTCAAAAAATGATGATATATATTTAATCTAAACCGCCCCAAGATCTATGTCAATATCCGCCCCAAGATCTATGTCAACATCATCAAGATTAAAGCTATTTTCCTTTTCAAGCTTCACACCATCTTCAGCGTTTTTCCTAGCAACAACTTTTTCTTCTAGATCAAGATTTTCAATAATGTACAAATCTTGGTCATCACCTATGACTTCAACACCCGCCACCCGACATAGTTCATTATAGTCGGCCATTCCAATGACATATCTATCAGGCAAGCTTAAGGTATCATCACAAGCATGTTGTCTCCATAGCTGGCAAGTGGGAGGATGGGACAACCATCCTTCAAATGTATAATCATGAAATGGTTGTCATTGACATGTGACATACACATCAATCGCTCAACAAGGGGCGGTTCACCCTATAGAGGAAAAAAGACTTCAGATCGCCATTTCAAAATGGACAGTAGAACAACGGCGTGGTTGTATTTTTGTGCAATGAGAAAACTCATATCCAACATGGTCATCAATTTATCCGGTGGTGCAGGACAAATACCAGAAAAGGTTAGAGCACCCAAGACCTCTTTATACAGCCTATCATCATTAGTTATCCGCCGATAACGAGCATTTCCTTCACTGATTAGCTCTTTGTGCAACTAGTAACAGGTCATTTGGTGATCGTCAACACTCAAGTTACGTAAACCCGCAACTGCACGGAACCCACAATGACCATCAACAGCTACATCCACCACATTTTCAATAAAGTCATGCATCCAATGTGGGATTTGGTCTTTGTGTTGTATGTGGACTTTAACTGGAATTTGCTTAGGATTTTTCGAAATTGGCTTAGGATTTTTGGGAATTGGCTTATGAGGATTAGGAGACATGTTTCTTTTCCGTGCACTCTTTCTACTTGCCCCTATTGAATTTGCATGTGAAGCCTGTGTCTGTTGTTCTTGAGAATCAAAAATCTCCGAGAGGGAAGGCGATCGCTTTGTTGACCAATGAATTGTTTATTTTTCTTTGGAGCTCCTTTAGTGGTGACCCGTTTTTGCGGTTTCCGCATAGAGGTAGTCTCCGGCAAAACAAACTGTCGAAATTGTTCTTTGATATGCAACTTCATGTTGTAATCTGCGTTCTTGAATCGGGCCTATAATGCGTTTAAAAAACTGTCAATTTAAGAACTAGTTAAAAAAAGATGCATTCTGTTATGTCTTGTGACTATTCGGATTATATAATCCGAATTTCTATGATACACCCCACGCACATGTACCTGTTCACGTTGCATGGAGCGTAAATTCTATATTTTCTGATTATATAATCTGAAATGTGCTATAACATTTTGGATTATATAATCGAAAATTACTTAGTACAGAGGCAGAAAGTATAAAATCTGGACAGAACCTAACACATGTTTTATAGAAAATACCTGAAGCAAATCCCATTCCGGTAGCAGAGAGATGTCTTCCTTCCTATCCTTCATGTAACCCTCATACTCGAACCTCAACCTCTTCTAGTGAGTGTGAATTGCATCCAAACATATGTGGGTGTTGTTCTTGATCTTCAATGCAATTGCACACGCACATGGCAATCCGAAAGTGATCAAACTCAAAAAACCACACCTGGATTTATTTGTTCCGATATCAGCTGCTCGATCGGCCTCATCTGCGAGATAATGTAAAGCTTTCTTTGATATGTTTTGAATCAAGTTAGACGACAAACGTTTGCATTTGAATCTATGTTCAGACATGATAATGCTCGTCTGAAAGGAAGCGTGTATCTGAGTATGTTGTGACTCTAGAATGTTGTGAACTTGTTGTCAGTTTGTACTTAAATCACCCATATTACTAGTCAGATACTTTTTCAACCGGCGTGTGCAGATTCAGCTCTATTTGTTGTAGTATTCCCCATATGCATGAATTTATTCACCAAAAACTTCACAATCTTCTCCTTCACCAGACCCAAAATAGTACTTTTTCAACCGTCTTACACTTTGGAATGCAAGAGTTCACGACACCTCTCAAGAGCCCAAGTAACGTTATCTTCCTTCTCATACATCATATAAGCAAATCCAATGGAGAATGTTAGCTGGGTAGAAGTGTTGCCGACAAACTCAAGCAACAAAAGACGCTACTTGTTGGTCTTATATATGGAATCCAACACAAGCACCATAGAGAACATGTTAAACAACTTGATACCATCTGGATGCTTCCAAAATATATCACTGATATCATCGGAATCATGATAATTCCTACAATGATACACATACTCCTTCTCAACCAACGACTTCAAGAGATGTTGCATGTCGGTTCTCGAACCCCTAATGGGTTTCCTAAACTTGTGACAAGCATTATCAACATGCTTGATAGTAGTTGAAGTGTTTATGTTCCTCTTCCTTAAGTTGATAAGCATTTGCCTCTGAGAAACTTTTGACTCAGCCATCTCATAAAGGTGCACACATTCATTTGGGTTTGGACGTCCGACGGTTTTATGACCTTTCAACACATTTGTCATGTTAGAAAGGTTGCAATTTTTATCTATTTGCAAAGTTTACATGTTTTTGGTTCCATAAAAGTAAGCAGCGGTTAGGATTCTTTGAATCCCACTATTTATATTGTTAGATATTAAGTAACAGCAATGTCACATTTATTTATCTTAGATAGACTATACAAGTGATGAGGTCGTTGGGATGTTACTAACCTTTGGTCTATCCCTTCGATGGCTAACTGCACGTGCGGGGTCTTTCTAATTCAAAGGTTGTTTTATCTTGGTTTTTTGGGTGTCAAACATTGATTACGTTTGAACCTTTTCAACCTTTGATATCTCATTTTTTCTTGGGAAGGGAAAAAACAAGCAAAACCCTTGAGAATCGAGGTCCGGGAGTTGTTTTCGCTACGGGAAGGTGTTAGGCACCCATAACGACTATAGTATCCTATAGGAACCGTCTTTACTTTCTACGCGCGCGCTTTATTTTTAAATGTTATTTGAAAGATGATATTTACACCTAAGAGTTTACTAAGCCAAGAATTAGAGGGAGAAGAAGATGTTTGAATTTTGTTTTATTGGAATTGAAGGAATATTGGTTCCTTGCCTACGTACCCTTTTAAGGGATCAAATCCACCGTAGTTCTCTGCCACAAAAATGTTTTTGTTTTTGTTGGTTGATTTTAATTTTGAAAATGGAATTTTGAAGAATGAGAGAGAGAGGCCTCAAGGGCATAAGATTGCGAAAATATGAGGTTGAATTAATCATTTTGCAAAAGAAAGTCTAAGTATCATTAGAATTCATTAAAGTTTTTTGTTTAAGAAAATAAAGGGAAAATACAATGGGATTTTGATCCCAAGGTTTATTTGGAAAATGATTTGAGTGATGTTGTTTATATTTTTTTTTGAAAAGAGAATTTTTGTCTAAGTTTCAAGGCTCCTAAACATACATCTAAACATACATTCCCTAAACATACATCTAAAGTGTCCATGTGATGTGTGTGCATGTGTCGGTGCTTGTGTCAGTGTACATCATTAGAGTCCATTGTCCTTTACATCATTGGCCTAAATACATGCTATGGTCTTGCAAGAATTTAAAAGCATAAAGAAAATTACAAAATCCCTAGGCTTTACATTCTAACTTTTGCATGAATTTTAAAGTGTAAGAAAATAAAGACTAAGAATATAAGATGGAGGATGAGATGCTTATGGATGAATGAAACATAATGAAATTGTTAGTAGCATAAGGTGTAATATGGTAAAGGTAAAGCAAGTGAAACACTATAACAAGAGCATAGAAATTAACACAAGATAATGCAAAATATAGCTAAAACTCAACCTCAAAAATACAAGAATCACCTGGCCTATAATTCTCATAATTCAACACATTTTTCAAAGGCACAGACTTAGGTTGTAGAATGAGAATCAAAGCAACATGATAAGCTTTGCATTTTGAAGTGAATTTAGACATATTTACATTATTTATCCACTAACAAAACTTGCAAAGCAAGCAATTAATCATTATTCACACATGCAGCAAAACACACTCAAAACAAAAGGTAAAAAACTTCACAAAATCACATAGCATGGATCACAAATATTTTCAAGAATTAGAATGGGAATCAAGCAATTTTTCATAGGTTTTTTAATACAAGACTCGAGAAATAAGCAAGAAAATACGTCAATATTTTTTTTATCAAGTTTTTCAGTAAACAAATAGCACAAAAACATCACAAAAATCATCAAGAACATGTGTAAATTTTTATGGAATTTTTATCAAAGTTTTTGAACATATAGGGGTGCAAACAGCAAGAAACAGTGATGAAAATAGCAAAAAAAACAAAGAACAACGCAAGAAATCCAAACCAAAGCCCAGGCCCAAGGGGAAGTGGATCCTGGATCTACAGGGAAGCAACAAAGGCCGTTGGATTGATCCAATTGGATCAAACCCTAGATCTAAAGGCCAGGATGCAAGGCCAAGTGAACCAAGACTGAACCAGACCAGTTCAGCTTGCTTATATAAGGGTTTGTGGACCGGTTCACTTCATTTCACTCTTTCCTTTCTCTCTCTACGTCTCAGTCTTCTCTCCCTTCTCTCTAAAAACTCCGTCATCTTCTCCGGCGGACTTGACCACCGCCGGTGAAGATTCCGGTGACGGAACCCTAATCTTCTCCGATCTACATGGATCTAAACCCTAAACTACTCTATTTTTCATGCTGATTTCAAATATGAACTTAGATTTGAGAAATAAACGGTGAAACTCTGTAGATCTACATTTGATGTTTCTGTGTCTTTCTTTTTCAATCTTTTTCAATCTTTTTCGAAAGAACAAGTTCTGGAATTTGTTAACCTACTTCGTTTCACCGTTTATTTACGTTTACGAACCTTCGATGATGATTTAAAATGAAAACGAGAAGGATTCATGAGTTTACCTAAATTTGAACGGAGATTCAAGTGAGAAGACGAAGAAAACCTTCTCGAACCTTCTCTGAGCTTCTGGTAAGTGCTTCGTTGTTGTTCTTCTTCTTCTCTGGTTCACTTCGAATTCAACTTCTCTTCTTCTTTCTCTCAACACTTTCCTTGTGATCGTGTTGAATTCGTCATGATTGTTGACGAATTCACGCTTGAATTGCAAGGATGAAAGTTCGATGATGATGATTACGCAAGTAATCACTGAGGACTTTCGCTAAATTCGAAAAGATTTGTTGAATTGAAAACGTTTTGGCTTCGATCTTTGGAAATTTGTATTGATTTTGTGTATTTGATGATGAATTTGTTGATTTGTGTTGGCTTTGGTGAATCTGGAAACGGTTAGGGTTTGTTAGATGATGAAGTTCTTCATGAGCTTCATCATGTTCTTGATGAAAAAGTGGGTTTTGATTCTGTTAGAGGAGAGGGAATGGGTGAAACGTGTTTGTGTGAGCTGGCAGAAAGTGATTGATGATTTTTTTTTTTTGCAATGATTAGGTGGCCTTATATAGGCTGCCATGTGTACCACTGAACCAATTGCAATCTGACACCTGTACTTGGACTGAGACTGGCTCGGCCTTGGCTTAAAATAGACCTGAGGACCTTCCTGCAATTTTTAAGACTTTGGGACTAATCTGCAATTTTGCAAAAAAGGACTATTCTGCAATTGACTAAACTTGAGGACCAAACTGTAAATAAAAAAGACTAAAAACAAAAGTTGGACTTAAAGGACTAAAATGTAAAATTGAAAAAGTCTTTGAAAGAAAAAATAAAATGGAAGAAAAGGACCTAAGTGCAATTTTTAAAACTTGAAGGACTGAAATGCAATTAATAATAAAATTGAAATAAAATTGGTAAATTGGAAAAAAAACGTAAAGTGAAACCAATAAAAGACACAAAAAGGACTAAAACGAACCAATTACACAAATGAGGTACTTCAAAGTAACCTCTCTCTGTCAAAATTTCATGTGAAATGACCAAAATGTCTCCAGGGACTAAAATGACTTAAAATGATTCAGATGTAATTTTGGAATGGATTTGACATAGAATTAAGCCAAGACTTTATTCAAACCAATTGAAAAGACTCAGAGGCAATTTCAGAGATTAAAATGAAGTTGGATACATGAAATGACTAAAATACCCCTTTGTTATGAATTTTGCAAATAACATTGAAATAAAGTGCAGAGAAACATGCAATTGATCAGAGACAACTTCAAAATGACTTGATATGCAAGAAAAACATTTGGATGGTTTTAAATGCAAGAAAACATAAACAAATTCACAGTTTGAAAAGATTTTTGAGGCAAAATTGGAAGATAGAGCAGGGTAGAATATCAGTGTAAAGTAATAGCAAATTGCCAATCTTTCAAGAGTAATAGACACATATCAAAGATAGAAAAACATTTTGAGCAAGTATTTTTAGGTCCAAAATTAGTGTATAACAAAGGTAATTGAAACATAAACTTAAATCGGATTTCCAGTGTTTCCCAAGGCAATGAAGGCCAAGGTTCCCTTAGGTCTGCCCATCTATGAATCTTAGGAAACTCATAGAACATTCTCTCTACACTCTTAGTAGTTCTACAAACGGGACGCCCTAATCTACGTCTATCTTACTAAGGGTTTCAAAAGAATGGTTCGATAAAGCCTTTTTCCCCGGAGACACTTGTTTCCCTAATTACTAACCAGCTACATCCTAGGTTCGATACAACACCACTCAGTCTTATTAATGTCACCTCCTATTTACCTACAACTAGGGTCAACTCTCTTTCGGTATCTTTTGCTAGTTAATAATCACTTACTTCCTAGACAGATAGTTACTAGTATAATGCTATAAATATCAAGATATAAGAAACAAGATGATAGTAGTAATGTTAGGCCCTGTCACAACCTAAGTACCTAATCTAGGGTTACGCTTCTTTGAAATAAATAACTTAATCAGGAACTTAATACCGAACAAAAGAATAAATAAAATAAACGACATACTATATTAAATAAATATCCAACAAAAATAAACAGAGGTTCATCTTAGAACTATAACCTAAAAAGATTTAGTTACACATGGTAACTAAAAACAAATTACTAAAGATAAAAACATACCCTAGAAAATCAAGTAGAAGATAGATTCTCTCCCGAAGCTCCAAAGTTGTCTTCCTCTTGATTTGCCACAGTTCTGAACTAGAAATTCTGAATGAGGAAGGCTAGTATTTATAGTGGAGATTTCTAACTGGGTTTGGGCTAAAAACGCGGGTTAAACCCACAAAAATGAATAAAATTACGCCTGCGCCCTTCGCATTTGAGATGCTTGGGGCACATATGGCATGCCCTGGTCGCATATAGTCCAAATTTACACATGCCCTAGGCACATCCTTCAACTTTTCCATGCTCTAGGCGCATGACATTGCTTTCTTGGGCCCAATTCCTCCGATTTTTGTCGTTTTTAGGTCTTCGTCTTCAAATAACTTGCCTCGGAACTTGGGAACAAGATTCCTCCCTATGTAATGTCTCATGAGGCCTCTTGAATCTTCATTATTAGTCTTCCCAAAATCCTGGCAATTCTTTAGATGTTCTTGATTTGCCGATTTCATGATTTCTTCGTGAATTAATTCAAAAACCACCTAAAATTGCTATGTTTCAGGAAAACTAGAATTACAGACTCAAATATAGAAAACATTACAAAAGTCCCGAAATCATAGGCAATTGTTCTAATACTCCTCCTTTTTTCTGCTAAAACCTCTTGAAAATGACTGAAAAGCATGCTAAGAATAACGTAAGATGGTCTGCCATCAGTCGTTCAACTCAATAATTCGCAAAACTTATTTTAAAATGGAAAATAATAAAAGATGATAAGAATTAGAGGGTTTAATTGCACTACCCAATGCGAGATTAGGTTTTTGTGATTCAGATGATTAACGACGATTAAGGTTTCCTTGAATCCCTCTATTCGTTATTGGTTTAATGTGCCACAACGATATTACTCGTTATAAGTCCCTGGATTAACTTGTATATGACCAACCGGTGTCGTGTACTATGCTAACGAATTAAAAGCAATCCCGAGACAACACAAACCTAACCTGAAATATTAAGTCGTTAAAAAGTCCAATCAACTTGGATATTTCGGGATATCAGTTCCTACTTTTACCCTACAAATTTCAAAAGCATTAAGAATGGGCATCAATCTAATTTAAATCTCAAGAAAAATAAAAGAAATAAATAGAACGAAAACTTTATTAATAAATTCCAACAAATAAGAAGGGCTTCATCGTGGAACCCTAATCAAGAGGTTTAGTTGCTCATGGCAACCGACATCATAACAAAACAAAAAAAAAACATACCCTAGAAAGAATAAAATGAGGAGAAATTCAGCCTTGAATCTATGATACTTGACGCTTGCTCTGAACCGTCAAGGTTTATGAATGAATAAAACAATGTGCAAGGGTCTCTATTTTTAGAATTAGCTTACTTAGGGGTTAAGAGAAGAAAATTGTGCTTTATCGCCGATCCAGCTTGGAAAACAAGCAAAAAGTGGGTTTTTACCCGGTACTGGACGCATGGCGCATGGCAGGAGCGCAGGGCACCTAGAGCAGCAGTGAAATCCTTCCCCAGACCGTCCCAGGCGCATGGAGAATGGGTAAAGGTGCAGGGCGCCTGAGGCAGCCCCTCAGGTGCGATTTCATGCGTTTTCTTCCCGTTTTCGATCTTTATTTCATTTGAAAACTCCTAGGAACTTGAAGTGAATTTTCTTCACTTTGTATTGTCTTTAACAATCTTCTAAGAACCCTTGATCTTCAATTCTTCAGCCTTGATCCTTCACATGGTGTCTTGATTTGATGATTTACATGATTCCTCACTACCAAACACTCAAAACACCAATGGAGATACATTATCTAGGATAAAACTGAATTACAACGACTCGAGTGAAAACAATACAATATGTTCCTCAAACCATTAACAACTCCTCTATCTCTCATCTTATTTGTCTTCAAATGCAAAGAAAAAGTACTAAAAACATAGCCAAAATGTCATATGATGCTCTCTCCTCAGGCATTAAAGCGTGTCAGACACCGGAAACACCTTCAATCTCAAAAGTCAACTATGTAGTGCAAGAAATAAAACTTAGCCAGAGAGCTTACGCGAATATGATTTATGGTTCTTTTTAAAAGTTTTCTTAGTATCGTTATTACTAATGCATACCTCGTTATAATATCACAATTGTAATTATTTAATGGACGTTTTGAACCCATTAATGTTAAATTGAATACTTATATCTCTATGGTTGGTTGGATGACACCCTTTGAAGAAAGAAAACCAATGACATCTCCCTAGTTAACTTCTTTCTCAATGACAATTCTTTTTAAATGGATATATTTCTTTGACGTAGTCTTAACTCCATACCATTTTCCATTTATTATTATTTGATGCCTTCCATAGGTAAATCGCCAATATCAAACTCATATTCTAAACTCTTATCTACATATTCTTCACTGTCATCAAAACGAACTTCATTTATCGAGTCATCATTGATATCAACTCTTTCTCCACCATTAACGTCAACACCAAGATCTATATTAATAAATGCGTAGTTATTCACTTTCTTAAATATAGGAGCCGCATTTTGTCTATCATATACATGATCTTCATCATTTCTTTTAATAACATGTAAACCTATTTCAACAACTTCAACGTCCAATACCACTGCTTTCAACCCATTTTCTAGATCTTCCATTTTCCTCAACATACGAATTTAAGTTTTATCATAATCTCAATCCTTACATTGCTAAAAATAAACTCTATTCCCTGATATAGAATAACATCTAATCGGTAAAAAACTCATCCTCAATATGAAAAACAACATTGCACCCCATCTCTCTATAGCAGAAAGGCAACAAACCTCAATTTTGTCCCCACAAAATCTCAACAAAAAAAAACTTGTGCATGATGCAAACTATTTGAATTATACATTGTGCGTATGTTTAGCATCAGAGTCGAAGATAAAATTAGAATCATGATGACTCACTATGATAATTTATTTTGATATCCGCCTATATGTATATTTTGTATCATGTTGGATATCCTAGAATCTCATTTATCTAAATATATACCGTGACTCACCATGATTCTACCGTATCCACAATAATACTAAGGAGACACATATCGAAATCAAAATATTAAAAAATGTTTTGGTTTATTTAGATAAAATAAAAAATGGAGATGACTTAATAGCTTTAAATTTGATGAAATTGAGGGTTTTGTTTTTTGTTTGCTTGAAAAGCTGAAAAGGTGAAAAACAACTAACCCAACCCAACAACTCATATCTCAGTGATTCCTTCAAAGTTTTCAACTTTCAATCAATTTCTTCAGTCTCATTCTCTCACAATGCCTAGTCCTTCTTTTAACAAGCTCATTCTTCCAACAACCCTTCAATCTAAGCAATTGGTAACAAAACACTCTCTCTTTTCATTTTTTTGTTTTTGTTTTCAATTACTTTTGTGTTATGATTCGACTTTTTTTATCTTATGATGGGTTTTTAGGGTATCGCAATAAACCCTAATTCCCCTTTTCATAAAGATTGAATTTTTGTTGGTATTGTTGTAAACCCATGATTTTGATCTTCAAGTTTGGGTTTTTTGTCGAGATTCTATATAGAAAAGTGTTTTTTTTGTAAACCCGAAAACCCATGATCTTTCGTTCAGTTTAGGTTTGATTTCTATGCTTAAATTCGTAGAAAAGTGTTGAAATATGATACAGTGTTGCTTAGGTTTTATGATTTTTTGGAATTTGTATCTGGGTTGCTGAGCTGATTATTAGCCCTAAAATTTGACTATTTTGATCATAACATAACTTGTGACTTTGGAATTGAATTTGCTATCATATTGATTTCACTCATTGAAGTTTATTTTTTGTTTGGAATTGATTTTGTTTTTGGTTGGATTTTGATGATCATCTACAAGTTGTATCTAAGCTTCTATGTCGATTATTATTCCTAAAATTGAATGAGAAATTCTTACCTAAATTTGTGTCATCAAAATTGAATTTTCTATCATATTGATTTCTTGATAGAATTTACGCTCTTGGGTGTTTTGTTGTAAAATCATTAATATATGACACATTGAACGGATTTTTATGCTTCCTATGAAATTCTACTTGGACTTTATTTCATGTATTTGCTATGAACACTTGAAGGCATAGTATGATGAATTTTAGATTGCAGTTGCTTGTAGTGTTCTAGAAATTCATTTTTTAAACGAATCTCAATATTCATAATGGTAGTTAATATCACATCACATATCATTAATTGAGATTGAACAATTTAAAGAAGTGTGTGCTTGTGTGTTAATATTGGGCCGAGTACATGGCTCGATTAAAGTTAACACACCTGGGGTAAGAGGAGCCGCAAATCCTCAAATTCCTACAACTGCAAATGAAAAACCTCTTCTCACTAAGAAATCTTTAAACGTGTGACAGAGAACCCTTTCTTCATGCCTTGTGATCGGATCCTTTCTTCCCGTGACTGGATCCTTCTGCCTTGCTCTAGAAACTCACCTGTGTTGCATGTTTGTTCTTATGCATGTTGCCTTGCGGCCAAAAATCCTTGGCCGTGATGTTGTGCACAGTTCTGCTGCTGTTATGCTTCAGTTTGTTTCAATATAATATCTATTTGTTTGAAATCCGCTATTTTGGCGCACATGGTTTACTTGTTTTTTCTCGTGTGTGTGTATGTGTGTGTGTGTGTGTGTGTACACACACATATATACATACACACTTTAGCTTAATTAGTGATTTAGTGTGTGTTGTTTCATTTATTTGCTTTTTGGGAGTGAACAATTGGGGTCATACTTAGGCCAAACCAATTTATTTATTTAATAGAGATACTTTCTTATCCTTATTAATTTAAGTTTAAATAAGCATTTTAAGTTTGATTTAAATGATCTCTTTATGAGTTATGTAAAATCTTGTGTTCAAGTAACGACTCCAAGCTTATGTTTATTTTTTTTTTTCCTCTTTGGATTCTGACTCATTCATATCTCAATTTTAAAATCTCTAGTCTTTTATTATGAGCATTTACTAACATTTGGATGCTCAATATTATTTTCAATTGCAGAGGATTCCAGATAATTTTGGGAGGAAACATGGAGCCCAACTTTCGAATGTCGCAACTGTCACTGTTCCTGGCGGCACAGTCTGGCGTCTAGGATTGAAAAAGGTTGACAACTGTATTTCTTTTGTGGATGGCTGGCAAGATTTTATTGAACGCTACTCAATTGACATTGGATACTTACTAGTATTCACATACGAAGGAAAGTCAAATTTCATCGTTTATATCTTCCGTACTGCTGAGATAGACTATTATTCAACAATGAGGAGCCGGGTTGAAGGGCCTTTCCATCAAATCTGCAATCCTATTTTTGAAGGCATTGAAGATATCGACTCCTTTGATTTCCTGGATTCAGCACCTTCAAACCCTACTGGAGCATTGCAAGGCAATGATTCTACTGGATGTATGGATCAACTGATACCAGCGGAGAATCATATCCAACAAAGACAAGAAAATCAGGATACCAAGAAAACTTCAAGAAAGAAGTTGAAGATGGAGAAGTCTCATGTGAAGGTGTTTACTTTGAGTGTTGAGGAGGGTGCAGAGCCGGACAACTTGATTAAAGGTATTTGTTTCATTAACAACTCTCATTTTCTTGCTAATATTAATATTGGTGTGACATATTCATTTATTTCTCTTAGTTGTGCTAAACGATTTAATCTAGTTATGTCTCTTATGTTGAAAGGGATGGTCATTGACACCCCAGCCAATGGCTCGGTGACCACATGTTTGGCTTGTTTGAATTACCCATTGAATTTTGGCGATGTAGATTTTAAGATGGATTTAATTTGTTTGCCTTTGGAACAAATGGATGTAATTTTCGATTTGAACTGATTGTTGTCTTTTGGTGTGAATCTTAATTGTTTAACCAAGAGTGTTATGTTTTCTAAACTGGATGAGCGAGTTGAAGGTAAGTTCTTAACTGTGGGGTAATTGGAGGCATCGTTGGGTGAAGAAGCTCAGGTGTTTGTGATGTTTGCTTCATTGAAGGTTGAAAGTGAGACGAGAGTTGGTGATTTTCCGGTAGTGAATGAGTTTCCAGATGTTTTTCGAAATGACATTGTTGACTTACCGCTTGAGAGAGAAGTGGAGTTTATGATTGACTTGTTATCTAGAACTAGTCATGTATCAACGACACCATATCAGATGTTTGCATCGGAATTAGGTGAGTTGAAGAAGCAGTTGGAGGATTTGTTGGATAAGAAGTCCATCAAGCCTAGTGTTTCATCGTGGGGAGCGTCGGTGTTATTGGTTAAGAAGAAGGATGGTAGTGTGCGGTTGTGTGTGGATTATCGACAACTGAATAAGGTTATCATTAAGAAAAAATATCCTCTTCCAAGGATAGATGATCTTATGGATCATTTGGTTGTAGCGCAAGTGTTTAGCAAGATCGATTTGAGATCCCGACATCACCAGATACGAGTGAAGTCAGAAGATGTACCGAAGACTGCATTCTGAACTAGGTATGATTACTATGAGTATTATGTGATGTCTTTTGGTGTGACTAATGCACCAGGTGTATTTATGGAGTACATGAATATAATTTTCCATCCTTATTTGGATCAATTTGTGGTTGTGTTCATAGATGATATCTTGGTGTATTCAAAGTCGGAGGAGGAGCATGCAGAGCATTTTAGGATTGTGTTCCAGACCTTGAAGGAGAAGAAGTTGTATGCTAAGTTGTCGAAGTATAAGTTTTGGTTGCATGAAGTGAGTTTCCTTGATTATGTGATATCGAGAGGTGGAATATGAGTCAATCCGTCAAAGGTTGATGTGGTGTTGCAGTGGCAGGCTCCCAAGTCAGTTTCTAAGATCCGTAATTTTCTTGCTTTGGTGGGTTATTGCCGGAGGTTCATAGAAGGATTTTCTAAGTTATCTTTACCTTTGACGTTGTTGACTCGTAAGGGACAAGTTTTTGTTTTGGATGCCAAATGTGAATAGAGTTTCCAAGAGTTGAAGAAGAGGTTGACTTATGCGCCAGTTTTAATTTTGTCGAATGCGAATGAGTCTTTTATTGTGTATTGTGATGCGTCTTGGATGGGATTGGGTAGAGTGCTTATGTAGAATGGTCAAGTTGTGGCGTATGCTTCATGGCAGTTAAAGGTTCATGAAAGGAATTACCCGACCCATGATTTGGAATTGGCGGCAGTTGTGTTTGTGCTTAAAGTTTGGAAGCACTACTTGTATGGTTTGAAGTTTAAAGTATTTGTTTGATCAAAAGGAGTTGAATATGAGGCAAAGGAGATGATTGGAATTTTTTAAGGATTAGGACTCTTGAGTTAAATTATTGTCCGGGTAAGGCCAATGTGGTAACATATGCGTTGAGTAAGAAGTCGTTGCATATGTCGGCACTTATGGTAAAGGAATTGGAGTTGATTGAGCAGTTCATAGATTTAAGTTTGGTGAGCGAGTTGACACCTAGTGGCGTGAAATTAGGAATGTTGAAGTTGACAAGTAACATTTTGGAGGAAATCAAAGAAACTCAGAAAGTGAATTTGGAACTAGTGGATCGTTTGGTGTTGATTAATCAAGGTAAAGAGAAGGACTTTAGAGTGGATGAGAATGGAGTTATGAAGTTTCGTGATCGAGTTTGTGTGCCAGATTTACCCAAACTTAAGAGGAAGATTTTAGAGGAAGATCACCGGAGTAGTTGAGTATTCATCTCAGAGCGATGAAGATGTATCAAGACCTTAAGAAGTTATTTTGGTGGCCAAGAATGAAGAGGGATACAACATAGTTTGTGTTTGCCTGTTTGATTTGTCAGAAGTCTAAGATTGAGCATCAAAAGCCGTCTGGAATGATGCAGCCGTTGTTTGTTCCCGAGTGGAAGCGGGGTAATATCTCGATGGATTTTATGGGAGGTTTTCCTAAGACTTTGATGGGAAGTGATTCGATTTGGGTGATTGTGGATCGGTTGACGAAGTCAGCACATTTTAATCCTATTAAGACTGGTATGTTTACGGCGAAGTTAGTGGAGATATATGTTGAGTAGATTATCAGATTGCATGGTATTCCATCTAGCATTGTGTCAAATAGATATGAGGTTCACATCCAAATTTTGGGAGAGTTTGCAAGAAGCTTTGGGAACGAAGTTGAGGTTGTGTTCTGGACGGTCAGTCAGAGAGAACCATTCAGTCCTTAAAAGATTTGTTGAGGGCGTGTGTTTTGGAGCAAGGTGTGAGTTGGAGCGAATGTTTACCGTTGATTGAGTTTACTTACAAGAACAATTTTCATTCGAGTATTGGAATGGCACATTTTGAAGCGTTGTATGGAAGGAGATGTAGGATCCCGTTGTGTTGGTATAAGTCGGGAGAGAGTGCTATGATTGGACTAGAAGTTGTTCGAACGACTACAGAAATGGTTTAAATGATTCAGGAGAAGATGAAAGTATCGCAAAGTAGGCAGAATAGTTATCATGATAAGCGGGGGAAGGATATTGAGTTTCAAGTTTGAGATCGTGTATTTTAAGAGTTAACTCAATGACCGGTGTTGGCTCTTCTTTGAAGTCTAAGAAGTTGACACCGCGTTTTATTGGTCCTTATCAGATTATAGATAAGGTAGGAGAAGTGGCTTATCGGATTGTGTTGCCACCATTGTTGTCGAATCTTCATAGTGTGTTTCATGTGTCTCAGCTTCGGAAGTATGTCTACGACCCATTGCATATGATTGAAGTGGATGATTTGCAAGAAAGGGATAATTTAACCGTTGAGACTGTGTCGTTAATGATTGAAGATCGAGAAGTTAAGCGGTTAAGAGGAAAAAAAGTTGTCTTGGTGAAATTGATTTAGGTAGGACCTACCGGAGAGAGCATAACTTGGGAATTGGAGAGTCGGATGAAGGAATCGTATTCGGAGTTGTTTCCTTCAGGTAATTTTTTAGGGTAAAAATTCCTTAAGTGAGGGAGAGTTGTAACATCCCAATTTTTTTTAGTTTATTATTATTTTAATTGATTAATTATTTAATTGTTTGTTTAATGTTTTTGAATTGTTGGGTTAGTTGATTTTTTATTAGAAATTGAGGAATTAAGAGTATTTTGGTAGATTGAGAGTCAATGGTATTGTAGTAATTTAGAAGTGGTGGATTATTTAATGAGATTAGTAGCAAGTTTGAGCAATTAATAGAATAAAAGTAAATAGTAAAAAGGGGGTTTAAGTGAAGTAAATCTGTAGTGTTATTTTTATGAGTGATAATAGTGTCTAAGCCTAACAAGAGTTAAGTTAAGTGAACCAAACTCAATTGATGTGGATATTTAAGAGTGATAGTCTTCACAATTTAGGGTTAAGAAATCATTTGGTAAGTTTAGAAATAGAGGCAAAGAGAGAGAGTAGAGCAAGATAGAAGAGAAAGGAAATCTAAAGGGAGAAAGAGGAGAAAGCTTGAAGGACTAAAGTGAAGAGGTAGACTAAAGTTTAAGAGGGTAGCTTATTGGATCAAGAGGGAAAGTTATTTTCACCGTCTAGAACTTATGAGAAATTATGTGGTTGTGGATTATGTGTGTTCTTGTATTTTTATGAATTTGTTGTTGAATTAAGCTTAATTTCGTGCTCCAGTTATTATGGTTATTTTGAATATGTGAAAAGTGATAAAAACATGTTATTGTTGTTGTTGTTGTTGTTGTTGTCGTTGTTGTATGAGAATCCATGTTTGGTTATGATAAGTTGGTGATTATGAGTTTTTAACTTAATTGAATGAAAATCATGAAGTTGTTGATTAATGATGTTAGATTTATGTTTTATCCTCTTGCTATGACATTGGGTATGTGAAAGTGGTGGAATTATGTTGTTGTTGTTACTATGTTTGGGTGTAGGTTATCATGTGAAGAAACAGGTTTTTTGAAGTGATAAGTTGTAATAGATTATAATCATATTAAGTGATGTTAAAAATGAGTAAGATTAAGTTGGTTAAGGTAAAATTGATGTGTAAGTGATTAGATAACATTGGTTGGATGATTTGAGATGAATTTGATGTGAATTGGATTGAAAAATTGTGTTGAAAACAGTATTTCCCGTTAAAAACAGAAAACTTCAGAGTCCCAGTCTTGTTAGACAAGCACGACCGTGCGTCCCTGTGGCACGAACCGTGTGTGTGGCTCGCACCTAGGGAGCACGAATGTGCACCCATCCTAGGTAGGGAATTTTTTTTTACCTTTTAAGGTATCCAATGCATGTGAATAGGTTTCAAATGTCTAAACTTGATTAATATGAGTATAATTGAAGGTGTATGAGTAATTAACCTAACTTCTTATGCATGTAAACTTGGATTTTGTGAAATATTGAAAATAGACAGACTTTGTGAATTATGCAAAATATACTAGCTTAGTGAATTGATGAATTATGGCATGATGACTAGTAAGGTGATATGATGATGATTATTTGTTGAATAATGGTTGAATTGGTTAATGTTATGTGAATGAAATATTGATTAACTAAGTGTAAGTGATGAATTGTCTAAAATGCAAACTTGGCTATATGAAGAAACGTTGTTTCATTGATGTGATAAATGTTATATTGATGATGAAAGTGATGATGATGATGATGATGATGATGATGATGATGATGAAATGACGATGCTGATATAGCGACGTTGAAAATAATGATGTTGATGATGATGTTTGTTGAGTCATATGTTCATGCATTCATGTTTGTCCAAGCGACGGTGGGATCACTCGGTAACATAGCTCCGATATCCAAAATGGTACCACAGAGTCGTAATAGAGCATTGCGTGCATATGAGTGTATGTAGGAGTATTGTATTTGATTATGTGAATCTGTGTGAAGATGTGTACATGACTATGTACGTTCATGTGATAATTGTGTGAATTGATGATGTCGGCGAAGTATGAATGATATATATTTGACTTGGTGATAAAGTGACGATGTGAATATTAGTTGTATACTTGTGATGATGATTTGAGGGTTGTTGTATTTATTTAAATTGATTGAATAAGCTTACATGTGATTATAGTATTGTTAGAAAATGAATATGTGTATTTATGAAACCTAAATACTATGTTTGAGTTTGATCTTCTTTATGTTGAACATATATCTTATCCTCCAGTGGCTTTTTGATCGCCTACATCCTCGTGGTGTAGATGTGCAGGATGAGGATGCTTGATCGGTGTGAGTTCCCGAGGATGGCTTGACGCCTACTCGCCTTTCTATGTTTTTATTTGGAGTTTTAGTAGCAGTGCTTTGACTATGATGTCAGGGATTTTATTTATCTTATGAATTTTATGTTTTGAGGAACCATTGAGTTTACTATGTGACGTATCTGAGATTTGGAGATTAGGATTTTATGATGTTTAGCGATGTTATTTTCGTTGCGACTGTTTATATATTCGATGATTTATGCATGTTTTGGATTATTGATGACGTATCACCTTGAAATTAATAGAACTATTGTTGATTTATTATCGGGTTAATTATTGAAATTGACACTGTAATATATGCGAAGTCTGAAAAATGACCCTGTAAAATAAAAAATATATATTCTAACCCTATAAATTTTTGGCAAAATTACACAATTAGTCCCTTAACTTAAGGGACTAATTGTGTAATTTTTCCTAAATTTTTTTATGATTTTTTTCAGGCGTGTTTAGGACATTAAAATACGACTTTACACAAAAAATTATATTTTTTCAACTAACGACGAATTAATTGTGAATTTTAAAGGCGCCAAAACTCAAAAAACAAAACAACGAAAACCCCAACCTAGAAATCAAATTTTGAGCTGATTGTTTGCAGAGACATTTATAGAAATACATAAAAAGGATCTGCAAAGTTTCGTAACATTTCAAAGACGTTTCACTTTATTTTTATTTTTCAACCAAGACTTGCGAAATTGCAATTTTGTTCCAAGTAAACGTATTCTAACGGGTCATATTCCGTTCTCTAATTTTGCAGGCATGGTTATAACATCATAAGACCTTCATCATAATATTTTGGAGTTTTTTGTTTGAATATGTGACTTCAAACACAGAAGAGGGTGGGTGAATTGTGTTCTTTAAAAAATGATTTAAATAAGAACTTAAAAAAAATGTTTAACAAAATAGAAAAATTGCTTGTAAAATGTTTAAATAAATATGAAAACAGAGATGGTGAGATAAAATAAATGACAAATAAAATAAAAGAGATAAAAGAATGAGAGAAAAGACACAGAGTTTTATCCTAGTTCAACCTAAAACACCAAGGCCTATGTCTAGCCTAAAGGAAAAGCCCTTTGAGATTTTCACTAACCAAGCTTTTAAACATGATAAGCTAGTAACCTTTACAAAATAGCGATCACTCTCCAAACAAAATTACTCTTTGTAGAAGAGCCTCTAAAACCAAGAGATATCACCTCTCTTGAAACTTTGGGATCCCACCCAATACAAAAAAGAATTACAAGAATAAAATAATACATCAAATATTTAGATATAACAAATTGAAGTACAAATACTACAACTCAACTAGTAGTATAAAATAGCTCTCAAGATAATAAATTAACAAGGGTAAAAAGAACAAGAGTGACAAAAAATATTTTTGACAATGTTTGAGCGCAAATGTCAGTTGTTTAAAAGAGTTATTAAAATGCACCTATTTATAGCAGAAAATATGATGAGGTACAATTGAAAGAATTTAGTCGTTGCCAATTAAATGTAAAGAGTAGCCGTTAGTACAAGTACAACGGATGCATTTCATAAATATTTATGATTGCATGATCTTGATCAGATTATGGGTTTGGTAAGCAAGCTTACTAAATGCCTCTTTAAAAGTGTATCAAAACAATTTTGCATTTAATAAAAAATATGGTGAAATGTCAATTGATCATCAATCCCCAATCATATTAAAAAATACGACAACTCATTTTCTTAAATGGAAGATTGTTATGAATATAAGTAAATAGAGACAGAAGTAGAGAGAAGGAGAAGAAGAGAGAATAAGGAGAAGTATTCTTATTCACTAATATATTTATGAATGTTACAATGAGCTCTATTTATAGGGAAATAGAGTAGCATATGAACTAAGCCCAATAACCTAGTGGAATGGCCCATTAACCAATTTGCTATTTGGACATCCACTATTAATATTTATAACACTCCCCCTTGGATGTCCATTGAGGATATGCCTCATTAAAACCTTACTAAAATAAAAACCCAATGGGAAAAAATTTATTGAAGGAAAAAGAGTACAATATCCTTTTGAGTGTGAGCTGCCTCATTAAAAACCTTACCAGGAAAACCCAATGGGATAAAGCCTAGGTGAAGGGAAAAAGAGTGCAGAACACATTTATTTCTCCCCCTCATGAAGACAAATATCTCTTAGACGACAAAGACCAATTTTTAGTACAAGTTTCTCAAAAACTTTACATGGGAGTGACTTTGTAAAAACATCTGCAAGATTATCACACGACCGAATTTTTTGAATGCTGATATCACCATTCTTCTGAAGATCATGAGTGAAAAAGAATTTTGGAGAAATATGTTTTGTTCGGTCTCCTTTAATGTATCCTTCTTTCAACTGAGCGATGCATGCCGTGTTATCTTCGTAAATAATTGTTGCATCCATTTTTCCGGAGGATAAACCACAATTCTTTTGTACGTGCTCAATCATGGATCGTAACCAAACACATTCTCTACTTGCCTCATGTAATGCTAAAAGTTCCGCATGATTTGACGATGTTGCTATTATTGTCTGTTTCACAGATCTCCATGAAATTGCTGTATCTCCACTTGTAAACAAATAACCTGTTTGTGATCTACCATGATGAGGATCTGACAAATAACCTGCATCTGCATAACCAATTAATTCTAGTTTGGGTACTTTAGGATAAAACAAACCCATATCCATTGTACCTCGAAGATAACGAAATACATGCTTGACCCCATTCCAATGTCTTTGTGTAGGTGAAGAACTGTATCTTGATAATAGGTTGACAGAAAATGATATATCTGGACGCGTATAATTAGCAAGGTACATTAGTGCTCCTATTGCACTAAGATATGGTACTTCAGGACCAAGTAGTTCTTCACCATCTTCTCGAGGTCTAAAAGGATCTTTCTCCACATCTAGTGATCTAACAACCATTGGAGTCGGCAATGGATGAGATTTGTCCATGTAGAAACGTTTTAACACTTTTGCTATGTAAGTTTCTTGATGCACAAAAATTCCATTATTTAAATGTTCGATTTGTAATCCGAGACAAAACTCTGTCTTTCCCAAGTCTTTCATTTCGAATTCTTTCTTCAGGCAATCTATGGCTTTTGGAAGCTCTTTGGGAGTCCCAATAATGTTTATGTCATCAACATAGACAGCAATTATAGCAAATTCATTTTCAGATCTTTTCATAAAAATACATGGACAAACAGAGTCATTTTTGTATCCCTCCTTTAGCAAATATTCACTGAGGCGATTATACCACATGCGTCCAGATTGTTTTAGCCCATAGAGAGACTTATTTAATTTTATGGAGTAGTCTTCCCTAGATCCTGGACTATTTGCATCAGGCAAGTTAAATCCTTCAAGGATCTTCATGTAGATGTCACTATCAAGTGAGTCATACAAGTAGGCAGTGACCACATCCATCATGTGCAAATTTAGCCCTTCATGAGCTATAAGACTAATTAAATATATAAAAGTAGTTGCATCAACTACGGGTGAATATGTCTCATTAAAGTCAATCCCAGGTCTTTGCGAAAATCCTTGAGCAACGAGTCTTGCTTTATATCTTGCAATTTCACCATTCTCGTTACGTTTTCGCACAAACACCCATTTATACCCAACTTGTTTCACTCCTTTAGGTGTTCGGACGACAGGTCCAAAGACTTTTCTCTTGTTGAGCGAGTTTAATTCTGCTCCAATTGCATCTTTCCATTTTGGCCAATTCTCGCTTTGTCTACAATCTTTAATAGACCTAGGTTCATGATCCTCGTTATCATTCATCATATTTAGCGCTATATTATATGCAAAAATATCGTCAACGTTGACTTCATGTCGGTTCCATTGTATTCCATTAGTGACATAATTTATTGAGATCTCTTGATTTTCATGTATTTCAGGTACCTGATCAGCTTCTTCTGGAACTGAAATATTGATTATGTCAGAAGGTTCTTTTAAAGTTTCTATATCCTCATTTGGACCATCTTTTCTTTTAGCTCCTTTTCTTGCTCGAGGATTTTTATCTTTGGAACCGACTGGTCTACCACGCTTCATGCGTGGTTGAGACTTGTTTGCAATATGAGATAGTCCAACAGGAACATCCATTTTTATTGGAGCATTAGCAGCTGGTATGTATGATTTAGTCACACCTTTTGGATCAGTGAATGCATTTGGCAATTGGTTTGCTAAGCTTTGCAAATGAATTATCTTTTGAACTTCTAGTTCACATTGTTTAGTTCGAGGATCAAGATGAGACAATGAAAGTTCATTCCAACTGATCTCCTTTTTCAGCTGCATTTTCTCTCCCCCTAATGTTGGGAAATTTGATTCATCAAAGTGACAATCAGCAAATCTAGCTGTAAATAAATCTCCTGTTGTGGGCTCGAGATACTTTATAATTGATGGAGATTCATATCCAACGTATATTCCCAACCTTCTTTGAGGACCCATCTTAGTGCGTTGTGGTGGAGAAATTGGAACATACACCGCACATCCAAAAATTCGTAGATGGGAAATATTAGGTTCTTGACCAAAAACCAATTTCAAAGGGGAAGAGTCATGATAACTGGTTGGCCTGATGCGAATCAATGTTGCAGCATGCAGAATTGCATGTCCCCAAGTGGAAATTGGGAGTTTACATCTCATCAGAAGTGGTCTTGCAATTAACTTTAAGCGCTTAATAAATGATTCTGCAAGTCCATTTTGTGTATGAACATGTGCTACAGGATGTTCAATGTCAATTCCAATGGACATGCAATACTCATTGAATGCTTGAGATGAAAACTCGGAAGCATTATCAAGACGTATTTTCTTTACAGGATAATCAGGGAAGTGAGCTCTTATTCGAATTAATTGAGCTAGCAATCTCGCAAACGCCTGGTTGCGTGTTGACAATAAACAAACATGTGACCATCTAGTTGATGCATCGATTAAAACCATAAAATATCTAAATGGTCCACACGGTGGGTGTATTGGCCCACAAATATCACCATGTATACGTTCTAAAAAATTTAGAGATTCATTTCCAATTTTTGTTGGTGATGGTCGAGTTATTAACTTCCCTTGTGAACAAGAAGTGCATGAAAATTTATTAGATTGAAGAATCTCCCGGCTCTTCAATTGATGACCACATGAATTTTCAATTATTTTTCGCATCATTATAGATCCGGGATGGCCCAACCGTTCATGCCAAACCACAAAGTTATCATGATTTGTAAACTTCTGGTTTACAATTACATTTGCTTCAATTGTACTAATGTAAGTGTAGTACAATCCAGAGGAAAAAGCAGGTAGTTTTTCCAATACACATGTTTTATCTAAGTCATGTTTTGTAATGCAAAGATATTCAACACTTTCTTCGTTTCTTGTTTCGAGATGGTATCCGTTTAGGCGAATATCTTTGAAACTTAATAAATTTCTATGGGACTTAGGTGAGTACAACGCATTCTTAATATATAATTTTGTCCCTCCACATAATGATATATTAGCTCTTCCAGAGCCTTCAATTATCTTAGTAGTACCAGATATGGTATTAACGTTCGATTCTCCTTTTAATAGGTAAGAAAAATATTTTTTATCTTCGAGAATTGTGTGGGTAGTTGCACTATCAGCGAGACACATTTCTCCATAGCTACTCATTCTATAAAAATAGAAACAAAATAAAAAATACATAAACAAGAAGAATAAGAATGATAAGTAATTATTTAAACGACGAGGAAATAACTTTTATTATCATAAAATGACATTGTCAATAAAATTGAGAAATTCAAAAACACACTTAACATGGAGAAATTCAAAACACACTAAAACATAAGACTTTATTACTATCATAAAAAAAACTACTTCTTCACGGTTCCATCTCCAATAAGGTGATCAATTTTTCCATTTGGATCTTCAAAGAAATCACCAATATCCAAAGGAGTAGTATCCATGTCACCATAAATATCATAATCAGCATCATCACCATCATTATAAGCATAATGAGTTTCAACCTTTTTTTCTTTGTTTTTCAGTGATTGCTGATAAAGGTCAACCAAATGCTTTGGAGTACGACATGTACGAGACCAATGACCTTTGCCCCCACATCGATAGCAGAGATTTTCATTTGTTTTGCTACTTTGTCCACCTTTTTCCTTTTCATTCTTTTCATTATTTTTCCACTTCTGGTGGAAAAATGGGTTTTTGAAATTTCCATTAGGATTGTGGGCATGACCACGACCGCGACCATGGACATTGCCATGACCTCGACCGCGACCACGACCGCGTCCACGACAACGAGCTTTTCCAAAGTGATTGTGTTGTGATGCATTCACTTCAGGGAATGGAGCTACACCAGCAGGGCGAGCTTCATGATTTTTCATTAATAGCTCATTATTCTGTTCAGCAACCAGAAGACAAGAAATTAATTCAGAGTATTTTTGAAACCCCTTTTCACGGTATTGCTGCTGCAGGAGCATATTGGATGCATGAAAGGTTGAAAATGTTTTCTCTAACAGATCCGCATCTGTTACCTTTTCACCACACAATTCTAATTGAGAAGTAATTTTGTATACTTCAGAATTATAGGCAGTTACAGATTTAAAGTCCTGTAAGCGCAAGTGCATCCAATCATACCTAGCTTTTGGGAGGATAATGGCTTTCAAGTGCTCATATCTTTCTTTTAGTTTATTCCAGAGCACAAGTGGATCTTTCACAGTGAGGTATTCATTCTTAAGTGCTTCATTAATATGATGACGAAGGAATATCAATGCTTTTGCTTTTTGTTGCTCGGATGCCATATTTCCTTCTTTTATGGCATCTCCATTTCCTTCAGCAGCTAAGAACATTTCAGCATCTACGGCCCAAGTCAAATAGTTGTCTCCAGAAATGTTAAGGGCCTCAAAGTGGAGTTTTGAGAGATTTGACATTCTTACTACTATCATCAAATTATAAGATTAATCAAGTTAGATAAAATACAACTAATAAATATTTTAAGTGAAAACTTAATAATAAAAGTGAAATTTGTTTCGTAATATATACCTTAAGGTTGCATTCCCTAAAAAAAATTGTTTCGCAATAAGTTTGTTTCATACTAATGAAGTTTTAATGGAAGAATAATAGTAAAAGGGAAAATCATTAAGTAACAATATCACTATTATTATGAAGCATTAAGAACTTAATTTGTTCCTTGGGATAGACATGCGTAAACATAAGTAAATTAATAAATTAACTTTTAAAATTTAAAATATTCATGGTTTTGTTTCATATGTTAATACTCATGTGACCATAATGATATAATGCTAACCATAATGACATAATGTTTTAATATGGTAATTATTCATGCATATTAAAATACTATTGATTACAATATTAAAATACAATAAAATTCATATTAAAAAAATTTGTCACTATTCTTGCACATTAAGATATTATTCATCACAAATATTAAAATAAACACTAAAGATGATCATACTAAAATAGAGCAAATTTACGATAAAAAAAAAAATAATGAAAATTGTGTTAGTTTTGCAATCCTTCAGGGATATTAAAATACTTACTGAATTCTTTTTGAGTTCTTCTGGAACTATATAATAAATTTTATCTTGATCAAAAATATAATAAATATAATTAATTCATTTTTACAATCCTTCAGGGACGTATCTTTGTTGAATTCATCTGGAATTCAGTAAAAATTGTGTTTTTTAAGCAATCCTTCAGGGATGCAACATCTTTGAATTCATCAGGAATTTATTGGATAACAATTTGAGTTTTTAAGCAATCCTTCAGGGATGCAGCACCTTTGAATTCATCAGGAATTCATTGGAAAACAGTTTGAGTTTTTAAGCAATCCTTTAGGGATGCGTTTCTTTTTGAATATAGTTCTTCAGTAACTATATTATAGATATGATCAATCTTTTATGCAATCCTTCAGGGATGCTTGAATTTTTTAATTAAAAAATAAACAAACAGTATATAATTTGCATAATAACGATAAAGTGTATCTATAAGGCATTGATTCCAAATTGATGGAATTACAACAATAGCCTATAATCATCGACGATACAAAATTACAATCTACTATAATAGATTAAGAAGAGTTATGTACCTTCTTAGTTGATTAGAGCGTGCTGATAACGTTTTATGAATATAAGTAAATAGAGACAGAAGTAGAGAGAAGGAGAAGAAGAGAGAATAAGGTGAAGTATTCTTATTCACTAATATATTTATGAATGTTACAATGAGCTCTATTTATAGGGAAATAGAGTAGCATATGAACTAAGCCCAATAACCTAGTGGAATGACCCATTAACCAATTTGCTATTTGGACATCCACTATTAATATTTATAACAAAGATATTATTCTCATATGCCAAAATTATTTATGCAATTTTCTACTATTCATGCAAAAAAAAATTATGTAAAAACTCTCGGGATAAAAATTATTGTGAAGTGTGTGATTTATTTTCATGAGAGCTTTCTAACCACTTATACAAAAGTCCTAATACAAATAAAATAATATAAAAATCAAGACTTGATAGGTTGAATTTCTTTTTCGCTTTTTGAATCGTTGTTCTTCTAGGACTTCTTTTGTCAATCATCAAAACCAATGTATTCCTGTCAAGGCATATATTCACATTTTTAAATGAGTTACAAATTAATTATGAATTGTAAATTTTAAACGAGATACAAATTAATTATGAATTGTTTAAGAAATTCATTATTATGGGGAATAAAATTCATAATAAATTCGTCCTCAGTCGGGAAAATCTACTTTTTTTTTTGTAAAACCATGTTTTAACATTCTAAAGATGCATGAAAAAAATAATGAAAAAAATCAATCACTATATCATTTTTTGGACCACGCGTATATTATAGGGTCAAAAATAAGAAGAATTTCAAATTACGCGTATATTATAGCACCCCAACCAATTCTTATTAACTACTGGACGCGATGCATTTTTGCATAAAATGCTTTCATATCGTTCATGCACACCACATAGCAAAACGTTTGTTGGCTTGCAAAAAATTACAGAGAAGCAAACCATGCAAACCAGCAAAGGATCACGTGGTTAGGCACAATGTGTGGAGTAACACAAAAGTACTTATCGAATGCAAAAAAGGAAACTTGTCATAATGGGATGACAGTAGAATTAAGAAGCAAAAAGGTGTTGGTTCCTTTAGAGGTTAAGAAGAAGAGAATAAAGGAAAAGCTTCCCTTAACTAAAAATGAGGAGGAATCAAGAGATGAAGAGAAAAACACAATTTAGCCGAAGGAACCACTTAGAGAACAAGATCCTGATGTAGGAACGAGTCGAAGGGAAACAAGGGCCAAAGAAGAAAACCTAAAGGACCCCCCAAGCTGAACTAGATTGTCTTATCCTGACATTAGAAAAAAAAAACCTCATAGTAAGGAATAAGAGGAAGAATTTCAGGGATTCATTGAATCGCTTAAGAATCTACAAGTAAACATCTCTTTTGTTAAAGCATTGAAGAAAATGTCCATCTATGCAAATTTTATGAAAGAGATCCTGTCAAAGAAGAAGGGGTTACGAAAGGAAGAATCGATATTACTAAACGGAAGCTGTAATACAATATTTCAAGGATGGTTCATTAAAGAAGCACAGTTTGGTCAGGGTGAAAGCATTCCATCATTGCTGACAAGAAAGATCGAAAGAATTAAGGTAAAACCATCAAATATCTCAACTAAAGATCCATTAGAAGCAATAGAGGATGCAGTGGTGGAAGCAGACCAGACCTCCGTGACATCAGAGACACAAAATAAAGTTCATTGGCAGAAAGAGTCTCGTTGTTCTAGAAGAACGAAGAGCATCAATTCTGATGGGAGCATGCGAACACTTACCTCTCTATGCCAAATTTATAGACATCCTTCCTAACAAGAGGAAAAGGAAGGATAATGTGTTCTTTCTGTCATACAAGCCACCCTAACAACCGTTGAGGCGGTGAGCTAATAGACGTTAAATGAAGCGTTGAATAGGAGGCAACCTATTTCGTCAAGCTAATGACTCAAACGAAGCATTGAATGGGATGTAACCCATAAGTTTATTTTCCGCATTTTTCCTTTTCAATAAACTAAGATCAGATTTCCTTTCTTAACAATTTCCTTTCTTTTATTGTTGCTAATCCTCATTTTTATTATTTATTTTATTTCTTTGAATTACATTTATAACATTCCCTTTTATGCTTTAATTTGTTTCAGTCTTAGAAAGTTATTTCAAAATGTTTACATCAGAGACTATTTTACCCTTACATTCAAGAGCACGATAACTTTTGGGGCTTACTACTGAAGGTACTCATATAATCACCATCTCTTTTCTGAGTAGCATAACCGGTGAGATTTTGAGCCAAATATTTCCATCCATTTTATTACTATAATTCTTTCTATCATGAGTGTTCCATATGAATGTTATTTTTGCTCAAATTTATGGTCGTTCTTTACGGACGATCAGTTAAGTTATATTATACACGAGGCAATTTTTTCTTTGGTACCTTGAGCCTTTCAAAACACCCCTTTTATATTCTTATTATCCTTTGTAAAATCCCTTTGAGCCTCCAGCAATAATTTCTTTTGTTGTTACTAAGTGACAAATCATGTCATAGTCTTGAACCTTAAATACAATCTGTTTGATTTCTCTTTGAATTAGATAGATAATTAATATGACCTGGTATGGTTTGAAGCTAAGTTTGGGGTTGCTCTTTGGAATTAGCAACATTTTAAGTTTGGAGTGGGTTACTAGTAGAACTTATTTATCAAAAAGAAAAAAAAATAAAAAATGTAGATTATCATGGATCTAAAAAAAAAAAAAAACAGAGAAAAATTGAAAAAAATCAAGAGCCAAAAATATCAACAAAAAAATTGTCTCTTCAGAAAAATATATTTATGTTGAAAGAAAAAGATAAATAGTTCTACTTTAGTACCCATCTTGTCTGATTCAAGGAAGGAAGATTGGCAGTTCATAAATGTTTAGTAGGAATCCTTAGGTTGATGATCTAACTCCAAGTTCTTTTGATAGCCTACTTTCCCAAATATATCCACCCTTACCTAAGCCACATTATAACCCAGAAAGACCTCAAAGTGTGTAAATTATTCGATCTTAACTGTCTGTTTAGAATTGTCTCAAATTTAAAGCAAGGTACATTCATGTGACGACTGGAGTGGGCAAATATCGTGACCAGCCCTACTGGCTTTAGGAGATACATGCATGTATCATGGAAAAGAATGTGGTTGAGTGTATGAGTTATCTTCTCCAAGTCTATCCTGCTTGAGTGTGACGAGGTAAGTTAGTCAAAGTTGTAGGTGTGATGAATGATGATGTGAGCACAACTCCAGAAAGGTATGTTTTTCCTGAAAAAAATGCAAAGAATAAAATGTATTTCTCATACGTTACTTGAAGACAAGCAACAATTTTAATTTTGAGGTTGTGATGACAGATCAACTTACATTATTCTTAGCATGTTTTTCAGCCATTTTCAGCAGGTTTTACCAGCAAACAGAGGAGTATTAGAGCAATTGCCTATGACTTTGGGACATTTGTAATGTTTTCTATGTTTGAGTCTGTAATTATGTTCTTCCCGAAACATAGCTATTTTAGGATGTTTTTGATGTAATTCACGAAGAAATCATGCATATCGGCAAGGAAAGACATCCAATGATTTGTGAAGTACATGGGAAGATGAAGAATGAAGATTCAAGAGGCATCAAGAGACTTTACAGAGGGGAGACATTATGTTCCCAAGTTCCAAGACATCTTACATATAAGCAAACACCTTAAAAGGTGAAGAAACAAACATTTTCAACATCGGACACACTCACAACCGCCCAGGCGCACAGGAGGGGGCGCTAGCTGTCATAGTTTTCAAAACCGGACCGGACCGGCCGGTCGAACCGGTCCGACCGTGAACCGGGAGAGTAACCGGTTCGAGTTGTCATTCGGATCGGTCATGCACTTAAACCGGCGAAAACCGGTGTGACTCGGACGAACCGTGTAAAAACCGGTGACTCGGCGGTTTCGTCGAACCGGACCGGGTCAATGATTGATAAAAAAAAGGCAAAAACCAATGGAGAAGAAGAGAAGAAGGACTGTTCCGGCGAGAAAAAAAAAAGAGAAGAAGGACTGTTCGGCATCTTTGATACTAATTCGCAGCATTGTTCATTTAAACTTCAAAGCACTCAAACAACTATAAATAGATTATGTGCAACTTGAAGAAGAGATGAAAAAAATTGTTCTTCATTGAATCTGTATGTATGTATAGTGCGGCGGCGTGAAGAATAGCAGGAAAAAAGATGGACTACTAAAAGATGAGAGAGACTAGGGTTGAAATTAAAGAAAAATTGGGCCTTTTACAATGGGCTGCCTTAATGGATATATGGAAGATTTTGTTTTTACGTTTTTATTGTAGATAGTAGTAGTAGCATGCTAAATTGGAATAACTTAGTTTTTTTTCTAAATTTTTTTTAGCATAATATTGTTATTAACTTTTTTGTAAAAAAATCTTGTTATTAATTTTAAATTAAAGATAAAATTGGAATTTTAAAAGGGAAATGAATCACGGAAAAAATTGATGAAATGAAGTGAGCAAAATATAATTTAGAAAATTGAAAATTTGTAAGGAATTTAGAAAATTTGGACTATTAGTCACCGAGTCATCCGATTTAATCATGTTTAATACCTATACAAAATCAATATAGAGACCGAGTTATTTAACCGAGTCATCCGATTTAATCCGGTTTTATCATGCGGTTCGACCAATGACTCAGTGGTTCGACCAATAACCCAGTGACCCAATACCCTTACCGAGTTGACGACCGAGCCGGTTTTTAAAACTATGCTAGCTGTAACACCCCGTTTTCACTTACCATCATTTAATAAAGCTAAAGCGACCAACAACATCATAAACATCAACAACATATTTATATTCATCATTTACTTCATTTATTAATGTCAGGACAGCAATAACATTAACAAAACAACAACAACATCTCAGCAATCATCATTTATATTATATTATGACGACTCTACAATGCAACAACGACTCTTCTTCTTAACAACAACATCTTAGACAACTTCAACACGCATGTGGTACCACCAGGGCATTAAGCCCCCATCTCTAAGGTCATATTTGGACCTGTCGGGCATTAAGCCCCCATCTATAAGGTCATAAAGGACCTGTCAGGCATTAAGCCCCCATCTCTGACTATGCAACGACATAACCCTAATGCAACAACTTCATCTTCAATGTTAATTCATTAACAATTATTCACAAGGACTCATTACATCAAAACAACATTACTGGAACATCATATTTAACAGCTTCATCATTAATATAAACATCAGGAACTAACTCATCAAGGAAACAGGCGAAAGGACAACATTTCGCAAACAGCAGGTCTGTACTGCACTAACTCGCAGTGGCGAGCTATACTACTCGCAATGGCGAGCTCGGGGGTTTACTCACAATGGCGAGCAAGGTCACTCGTTGTGGCGAGTTCAGGGACTACTCGCAATGGCGAGCAAGGTCACTCGCAGTGGCGAGCGGGGAGTTCACTCGCAGTTGCGAGCGATGACAGAACAGGGTTCTGTCGCAGCTCTGCTCTCTCACTCAGCACCCAAAATTCTACTACTCAAGCTCCTAAATCATCAGGAATCAACATCTAAACGTTTTCTATGACTAATTGACATCTTCCTACATCAAATTACACAACGTTCACTTAAAATCTTCTGATTCTAATAATTTTAACCCTAATTCCCAAATCCCTAAAACTACCTCAATTGATTAAACTTCATGAATCAAAACTTGATAATAATGAGAGTTAGTCTCACCCTTACCTTAATTTGTTTTTCTGAAATCCAACAGCCGCGTTCTTCGTTCCTAGGGTTCTCTCTGAGTTCTCCTCTTTTCTCTTCTTTTCTCCAAAAACGCGTTATGTTATTCTTTCCCTCTTACTGACTTTTAATTCTTTCCCTAATTGCTCTTCTCATTAAAAACTACTCTCCTCCCTAATTAGTATTTATTTCTAATAATAATATTCCTCCCCCACTTAATAATAATAATAATTCATATAATCAACTAAATATATATAAAAAAATCATATAATATCCACTAAAATGCAATAAATCAATTAATTAATAGATAATAAAAAGTGGGCGTTACAACTCTCCCCCACTTAGAATATTTACGTCCTCGTAAATGTACCTTATTCAAACAACTCTGGGTAAGACTCCCGCATCTTGCTCTCCAACTCCCACGTCAAACTTTCACCAGCTGCTCCTTCCCAAACGACTTTCACAAGAGGTATTTCCTTGCCTCTAAGCCTCTTCACTTCACGACCTTCTATCCTCATTGGTAAGGTCTCGACCGTAAGGTTATCCCTTACCTGCACATCATCTCTTGGAATCACATGGGATGGATCTGTCACGTACTTCCGAAGTTGCGGCACATGAAACACATCATGCAAGTTCAAAAGATGTGGTGGCAAACCCACTCTATAAGCAACTGTTCCAATCCTTTCTGAAATTTGATACGGGCCAATAAACCTCGGAGCCAACTTCTTTGACTTCAATGCACGTCCAACACCTGTCACAGGAGTGACCCTCAAAAACACATGGTCTCCTTCTCGGAACTCAAGATCCTTCCAGCGCTTATCATGATAACTCTTCTGCCTATCTTGCGACTCTTTCATCTTTTCTCTAATTAGTTTCACCTTCTCGGTAGTCTGTTGGACAATTTCTGGTCCCAACACCACACTGTTTTATCTTGGTTTTCGGGTGTCAAACATTGATTACGTTTGAACCTTTTAAACCGGTGATATCTTATTTTTTCTTGGGAAGGGAAAAAGTAAGCAAAACCCTTGAGAATCGAGGTCCGGGAGTTGTTTTCGCTACGGGAAGGTGTTAGGCACCCATAACGACTATAGTAACCTATAGGAACCGTCTTTAATTTCTACGCGCGCGCTTTATTTTTAAATGCTATTTTGAAATGTTATTTACACCTAAAAATTTTCTAAGTGAAGAATTGGAGGGAGAAGAATGTTTTTGGATTTTTATTTTAGTTGAATTGAAGGAATTTTGTTCCTTGCCTACGTACCCGTTTAAGGGATCAAATCCACCGTAGTTCTCTTCCAAAAAATGTTTTTGTTTTTGTTGGTTGATTTTAAGTTTGAAAATGGAATTTGAAGAATAGAAAGAGGCCTCAAGGGCACGAGATTTAGAAAAAAGTGGGGTTTGATTAGTTATTTGCAAAAACAAGTCAAAGTATGATTAAAATTTGTTGAAATTTGATTAAGAAAATAAAAGGAAAATTCAATGGGGTTTTGACCCCAAGGTTTATTTGTGAAAAATGCTTGAGTGAAGTTGTTCACATTTGTTTGAAAAATTGGTTTTTTCTAAGTATAAGTCCTAGGCATTCATCTAAACATACAATCCTAAACATACATCTAAACATGCATATTCTAACTATATAGTGATGTGTGTGCATGTGTCGGTGCTTGTGTCGGTGTACATCATTAGAGTCCATTGTCCTTTACATCATACCCTAGATACATTCTATGGCCTCTTTGCCAAGAAAATTAAAAGTGCATAAAGGAAAAATATTACAAAACTCCTAGGTGTTTACATTCTAACTTTGGTACAAATTAAGTTGCAAGAAAGGAAATAGAGATGAATATGGGATGAAAGGGAGATGCTTATGAAATGGTGAAACATGAAATGAAAGGAGTTAGTAGTACATGACAATATCAAAAGGAAATGAAGTAAGAGAAGTACTAGAATATAAAGGATAGAAAATGAGTGCAAACATGGCTAAAATTTATTCATAGAATGCAAGGACCATGTGACCTATAATCCCCACATTCCAAAGCATTTTGAGGGTTTAGAAACAAGTCTTGGAATGGGAATTAAGGCAACATGATTCACTTAGCATTTTAAACAAATTTTAAGCATATTTACATTATTTATTTACACAACTAACTTGTAAGCTAAGCAACTAACTAAATTTCACACACAAGCATCAAAATCATGTGCAAACAGTGGCTAATGGTTCATGGAAACACATATCATGCATCACAAGTGTATATCATGAATTAGAAACAAAAACTAAGCCAATTTTTGCCAATTTTAACATAATATTCAAAAAAATAACACTAGAAACCATTTCAAAAATTTTGACAAGTCTCTTCAGTATAAAATCAACACAAAACATCACAAAAAAATATCAAAAAGGTTCTATAAATTTTCCTAGGATTCTCTAAAATATTTCAGGTATGCCAGGGGTACAAAGATCACAAAGAGCGTGAAAAATAGCAAAAAAACAAGAAAAAAAAGAAAATCTGCAAAGGCAGGAGGTCCAGGCCCAAAGGGGAATGGATCTTGGATCATCCAAACGCATCAGGGGCGTTGGATAGATCCAGGAAGCCAAAACCCTAGATCCAAAGCACCAGGACGCAGGGGAGCATGATAAGGCATGGGCGCGCATACACGTGATAACAGGGGAGAGGATCACAGCTGTTGGATTGATCCAACTGGATCAAACCCTAAATCCAACGGTTAAGATGAAGAGGGAGTGAACCAGGGATGAACCAGACCGGTTCAGGCCCTCTATATAACCATACAGAGGCCGGTCCAATTCACTTCCCCCTCTTCCTTCTCTCTCTAAGACAAAACCTAGAGAGAGAGAGTCTGCAAATGACTCTCTCTTCTCCGATGAGACCTTCCTTCTCCGACGTGGTGGCCCACGGTGGCGCCGCCGCGTCGGAGTTTCAACCTTCTCCGATCTGAGAACTAAGTACATCTTCTTAAAGCTCTTTCTCTCCTCTTCATGATTTTGGAAACGTTTTCTTGAAAACAAATTCAGATCGGAGCAGATCTAGGATTGAATCATTCGGTTTTTCATGTTTTCGAAATTCATGAAACGAAACCCTAACATGCTCTATTTTCTTCTCTGGTTACGAAATTGAACTCGTACTTGAAAAACGAACGGTGAATCTCCATGATTTTTTCAAATTAGGGTTTCGTTTCGAATTTTTTTGATTTCTTCGAAGTTTTCACTTCGATTCACCGTTTGTTTTCAATCTGGAATCTTCGATGATGATTTAAAGTGTAAACGAGAGGATTCTTGTGAATATACCTGGATTAAAATGGAGATTCGAACAAAGATCCTTGTGAAAGCTTTCTGGTGAGTTGGAAACCGAAAATAAATCGGTATTCCCTTCTTTTTCTTCACTGATTTGAAGCTCACTTCGATTCCTCTTCTTCTTGTCTCACAAAATCCCTCGTGATCGCACGTTGTGCTTGGATTGCGAAGGTATGAATTCAATGATGAAGATTCATGATGAATCTCTGAGAATTCATGTTAATTTGAACTGATTTTGCACAATGATTGCTGAATTACACCTTGTATTGTTGAAATTGCTATGAATCTTGATGAATTTTGAAGTTCTGGAATCGGTTAGGGTTTACGTGTTCTTCATGTTCTTGGAAATTTCTGGAGTTAGTTAGGATTTTGATTCTGGAGAGAAGAGAGAGAATAAGGGAAACGTGTTTATTGAGTTGGCACTTTGTGATTGCTTCTGTTACTGCATTGATGAATTGGCTCCTTTTATAGGCTGCCAAGTGGCCTCGGTGGCCAATGAAAACTTGTCACCTGTTCTGGACTTGTAACTAATTCGAACTGGACTGAAAATTTGCTTTAAGGACCTTTGTGCAATTTCTGGACTTTGAGGGACCATCCTGCAAAATTGTTAAGAAATCTGGACTAAAGTGTAATTGACCAAAAGATTTAAAAAGTTTGACTTAAAAAACGAATAAAGAAAAGGACCTAAAAAGAAAATAAGGTGACTTAAGGGATTGAAATGCAATATTGGACACTTTGGACTTAGAAAAAAAAAACTAAAAATAAAATTGAAAATAAAAAATGATAATTTGACTGAACGTAAAGTGGAACGATTAAAATTGACAAAACGGACTAAAACGAACCAATGGCTTAAATGAGGTACTTTAAAGTACCTCTCTGCCGAAATTTCGTGTGAAATGACCAAAATGCCCCTGGGGCTCAAAACGACTAAAAAAGACTCAGATGCAGTTAAAAAAATGGATTTTTGACAGAGATTGAATCACAGACTCATACAAGCAAAATTAAAAGACTCAGAGACAGTTTTTTTTTTTTTTTTTAGGATTTAAACAGTGACTTGACACTTGAAATGACTAAAATGCCCCTAGGGGCTAAACTGACTAAAAATGACTCAACTGATGTTTTCTGAAATGTATTTTAACATGAGGTTGAAACAAGGACTTATACAAACCAATTTAAAAGACTTAAACAATTTTCAAAGATTAAAATGAGTTGAATGCAGGAAATGACTAAAATACCCTTCTATGTGATTTTGCAAATAACATTGAAATAAAATGCAGAGAAAGATGCAATTGATCAAAGGCATATCAAATAAATTGATTAGTATTTTTAGGTCCAAAATTAGGGTATAACAGCTGCCCCTATTTAAGTTTCTTTGTCCGGAGAGTCAAGAGACGAAGTCTTAGAGTTGACGGGACGAAGATACTTAAATACTAACATTTGCACTGTTTTTGGACATAAAAATACGCTTTCAGGGTTTCAAAAATATGAATGCCATGCAATACTTTGATTATGAATGCAAGACAAACAACTGGAGTCTATGGAACCTGTCATGTCACTGGGGACTCCGGTGGACATTGATAGGGTAGACAAACCAGGGGGTAGGAAAAAGGGTACAAGTTGTTCTTTGGGTCGAACTAGCTACTTGACCAAGGAATACAAAACAAGAGATGGGTGCAAGCTGTTCTTGGGATTGAACTTGACACTTGACTGGAAACATAGACATATAGGCAGATACGAGCTGTTCTTTGGATCGAACTTGACACTTGGTTGAAGATACAGACAGATAGGCAGACACAAACTGTTCTTTTGGATTGAACTGGCTGTTTGGCCGGAGACATAGACAAAAGGATTGATACAAGCTGTTTCTTTGGATCGAACTTGCTTGTTGGATTATCACCACATCATGTGGGAAAGTGCAGACTGTTCTCTTAGAACGAACTTGTCGTTTGACCGATAACAAAGCATAAGCTGGGTACAAACTGTTCTTTAGATTGAACTTGCCGTCTGACCGATAACAAAGCATGAGCTAGGTACAAACTGTTCTTTTTAGATCGAACTTGTCGTTTGTCCGGAAGCGTAGGTATATAAGCAGGTACAAGTGGTTCTTTTTGGGGATCGAACCTGGCACTTGACCAGTGATGTGATACAAATTGAAAGTCTGTTTTAACAGGATACCAATTGAGGGTAAATTGTCATTGACTTGATTTGGAAATAGACATGACCATTTTGCACAACAACATATTCATCCTACGGCAACGGCAAATAAGCGTAGCAAAATGCGAAAAAACTGTTGCCGTAGCCTACCAGAACGCTTTACCGTCTGTGGCAGACTGAGGCGTTGTCTTATCTTTTGACAACGGTTTTGATGACAAAGAGCAACGAAGTACGTAAAAGCGTAGTTTTAGAATTCATAAGAAAACGGTTTTCGAAGAGCCAAACAACAACGGTATTTTGCCGTAGTGAATAACAAAAGTGTAGCAATTGGTAGCCTTTGGGAACGGTTTTCTAGGGGATGTCGCTACCCTTTTAACCGTTGCTATTTCGGGAACCGTTCTGGAAAACCTGTATCTAAAGTTCTCTTCATAACTACTCCAACAGTCAAAAAGCGTTGCAAAACCCTTTTTTTTAAAAAAAATTATTTCATAAATGAATTAATAAAGAAAAAAATAAGGTCTGAAAAGAACAGTAACATAAGAAAATACTATTCATATAAAATTGTAACATGATACTAAATTTAAAAATTACATAGAACAAAATAGATGTCAATCATCATTGATCACAATGAAAATAACATCTTCAAAATTACAAATTACATACATAATAAAATTTTTGGATTTCAAATGAATACCCTTAGATAATATGACAATTATCATTGATCACAATCAATATAACATCTTCAAAGACACCACAAATATCTATCAGGAAAGAAAAAAAATACTTAAGCACCAACATTTATATCTCTTCGTCTTGTACTTCCACATCTTGAAATTCTTCGTCAATATCATCATTATTCTTCAAGAATAAAATTAAAATGTTCAATAAGTAATGCGTACATAAGATTATTATGTTTCTATATCATAAGAAACTTTAACAGATCAAAACAAATGGAAAGAAATGAAAATCTTATATATTTTTGTTATATACACTTGCCGAGCCTCATTGAAGGCTACAAAATTGATGACTAACTTGCTAAGAATAAAAAAAACAGTGAGAAAACACTAATGCAACAAAATAAATAAGGCAATATAGTCTGTGAGATAACACTAATGCAACAAAATAATTAAGGCAATATAGTCAGTGAGATAACACAAATACAACAATATAGGTTCGATTTTCAGGAGGAACAACGCTTGGTCAGTCGCATGAGCCGGATTAGTCGTCCACCTTTGGTGGGTTAGAAACCGGTGCGAAAGCCAAAAAAAAAAAAATTTCAACAATATAACCAAGGAAAATAGGAAACCAATGGAGATAAATCAATGACAATTTAAAGAGATAAAAATTAATAAAATTCTAGTCAAAGATACAGAAGTAAATTGGATGGGCAATCGTGGAGTAAGCTATGTGAAACCACAATTTTCATCTCAAATCTAAAATTAAAAGATGAGAAAACAAAGAAAAAGGGCAAACGAGAGGGTGAGAGAGCACCAATCAGACGTGTGTGTGTGTGTGTGTGGGGGGGGGGGGGGGGGGGGGGGGTGAGGAAACTAATATTATGTGCAAATGGCACTTGGACACTTTCAATTAAGCCTTGTACAAGAGAAACAATCAAAAAGACAACTAGTCATAAAAAAAAAAACACAAATTCCTACAACTTAATTAGTCAAGAAATTTACATACATAGAACCCATGTATTCATATCATAACATGATTCACGCTAGAGATTAACAAACCAGATTATTTCAACCCAAATAACAAGGCATAATGGATTGGGATTCCATTTTGTCTGTATGGAACTATGTTTTATCAATATATAGTACTAGTTATGAATCTATACTTATAGATTCATAACTTAACCCTTTAGAGATGTTAATTAATACGTGTAAGAAAGCAACAAGAGTAAAAAAGAAAAGTTTAGAGGGGTACCAATTATGAATCACGAACACCCTTTGGATTAGGCGTGTCCTATTGTTGGACATGTGTCGGTGTCGGACAATGACACATAATTACACTGAATTATGCGATTTTCTCAAATTATTATTGGTGTTGGGTTTGTGTTCATGTCTGATGTCTGTATTTGTATCCATGCTTCATAGGATACTCATCCCGATTGCAACTTGTGTTATTGGACAAATTTATCTCATCTATCCATTTAGTAAATGATGCTCAACCTATATATCAGGGTATAAAAAGGCATGAAGAACTGACTTAAAGAATTACAAGCATACATGGAAAATCACCAGAAATATACATAAGCATGTTCCAAGAGTAAATACTAAGCTCAATTGCCTATGACAATTGGATATAGTGGCATAAGATGTCCATACCTTTTGACGCCTCCTTTAAACACTTTAATCACAAGTGGACTTGTTCCGGATCTTCTTCTCCATCTATCACTTAATAGACAATAAATTCCACCTTACATGGTTAAAGACTGCATAAAATAGGACTAAGTATAAGACAAGAAGGGAATAAAAGAAAACAATGAAGAATGCCAAATTTTATCTTGTTTTAGTTCTCACTACCTCTATCACTTAAACCACTGAAGTCGCCACAATGTCAATGGAACAAAGACAAATCTGACAAGCCCAATTTGAGAAGCATAAACACCTTTTTTCCTTGAGCAATATCATCCCAAAAATGCCTTCATAACTAAAAATTTAGCATCACAAAATATTATTAAATAAAAAAGTAAAAACAAAATTTAGATAAACTATGAACTAAAATAAAAACTAAACTTCAAAAGCATAATCTTTTTAACTTGCTACTATCTTCAAAAATATAGCTAAACCCATTTGAGAAAGTTTTCAATCATGTCCAATTCATTAATAACATCCTTAGGACCATTATAGCAGGACAATTATCAAGTAGAGGTAGTGAAAACTAAAACAAAATAAATTGAGATTTTAGCAAGGAAGAACACAAGGATCATTCCCATGAATAAATATTGTACACATTAAAAAGTTTCTTCATGGATTCCTCAGTTATATATAGCATATGAAGCTTTATGAATAACCTTAACAACCAACTTCAGAGCATTCACCATGATCATCCTATCATACATCACCATATCCAGAACTAAAATCCCAAACAAACAACTCAATATAACCTAATCAAAATCACAAAACCCCAAATATTCACTATTTCCTACCTTTATTTTTCAAATGTACTTATTTCAATCATCAAAAAACCCTAACCCCAAATATTCACTATTTCCTACCTTTAGTTTTCATATGTACTCATTTCAATCATTAAGAAACCCTAACCCCAAATATTCACTATTTCCTACTTTGATATTTCATATATACTCATTTCAATCATCAAAAACCCCTAAATCATAACTTCTCAATTCCTAGAAGAAAAAAAATTATCACACAAAAATTGAGGTTAAAGCACGCCGAAATTGAGTGAAAGAAGAAATTAGTAGTGGTGTGAAGAAAAGAGGAGTTATTAGAGAACTCATAAAAACCATAACGACGAAGGTGTGGAGAGAAGGAGGAAAATACATAGTATAAAGAGAAATTTGGAAGCATTCTTGGCCGCTAATAAGATACTCATTGTGGAAGAGTTGACAATATTGATGGCAGTGGGTTCAAGATCTTCGAAGACGGACGAGGAACACAAGGTGTTAAAGTATCTTAGATGATAGAAACAGGGTATATTATAAATCAAGCCTTCATATTGATATAGAAGTTATTAGCTTCATATTCTTTAAAATATTCTCAACTCCCAAAACCATAAAGGAAAAAAAACTAAAGAAGATAGAAACAGGGTGTAAGCTCTTTTTTAACTATTGATATAAGTATGTAACTATTACCATGCTACAATATACATTAGAAAAGGCTATGAATCCTATGCACGTTTCTATTTTCTTAACCACAAGATAGAATCCATCCTTTGACAATCAATCCATCAATAACAAAGAAACATAAACTTATCTGTCGACATTTTAGTGAGAATTCATATCCGGTAGCTTAAGACAGTGATTCGAATCTAGAGCTTCAAGATCTGAAACAATGCAAAGAAGTAAACGCGGGTAAAATCATTTGAAATGGTGAAATTATTTGATCTAAAACGAAGCATAGATCAGAATATTAACAATAAATAAACACGAAAGTATTTATACAGTTAACCTAACTAATATGCCCGCAATATATCATCACTTGAAAAACTGTTAACCGTATGTAGTTACTTCAATTCAACAATAACATTTTTATTGGAATTAGGTTCATTACAAAATAAGCAAATAAAATGAACAAGAGGCCAAGGTCGACAAAACAAGAGAAGCATCGTCATAAAAACTTACCATGTAGAAGTATGCTATTGAAATCAAAGTGGCTCAACAATCATTATTGATCTGCCTAACAACCGATTTGTAGCCCTAATGTAAACAAATTCTATGAGACACTTTTAGATATGGTGCCTAAAATGGTTTTTCACATATTCAGAACCCAGACAACAAGTAATATGAAACATGTTGATCTGAACAAGCGTAACTTATTGTGAAATATGAAATAAATTGATAAGAAAACAGGGAATATTTGACAAAAGTGAGAATGATCAAAGACATTTGAATCATAAAGTAACATACATAATAATGACATTACTGAGAATAGGTGCAGAATCCAAACAACTTTAATGAGCATAGGTGCAGAATAACATTAATAAGATTAAAGAAGTAAATAAAATTTGGTTGAAGCATTTTATCGAACAGAAAACAAGCATTGTTAATAGTGGTTGGTTGAAGCATTTTATCGAACAGAAGACAGGCATTATACTATGAGGCACAACGGCAAAATCAAAACCAAAACCAACGCAATAGAAGACAAAAAATCACACTTCATGTCAACATTTGATTTATCGTGAAAAGCCAAAGTGAAAGAAAGAAAGCAAGGCATTAGAACAATGACATTACCTTTGGCGGAGATGTGAAACCAGTGAGATGTACTGCCGCAGCGGGGATCGAGAGCAAAGTGAATCAGGGTAAAATTGCAGAAGTGAAGATGATATATTCAATTACTACGCCACAATCTGAAAAAGACGGTGGTCGACAAATTGAGTTAGGGGTTTTTCCTCTCATTCGTAGAAAGAGTTTAGAGTGTTGAAGGACTCACGGTTGCTGAAGGCGATGAAGGACTCCGATTGTAAATATGAGGAAACGATTTGGGGAAGGAGATGACTAGTTTAGAGTTTAGGGACTTGCGATTTTGGACACAACAAACTTAAAAAAAAAAAAAGCTTTGAAATTTAGTGGGATCGTGGGATCTAGAGATGATTTATGAATATTTTGGGTTTGACAATCAAATTAGTGTAACAAGTTTCTTAAAAAAAAATAGCGTAACAAGATTTGAAAAACTTTTTTCTTTTTGTTTTATTTATATTTTTATTTTTATCTTTTTTGTTAAAAAAAAAATAGATACTCAGCACACACGGTTTATAGTTGTTACCCAATTGAATTAATAGAAGACCGTACTCCATTGTGTGTACGAAAACGGTTATTGAAGTGACAAAAATAATCTTAAAATTCAATACTATGCGCCAACAAAAATGTAAATCCATTGTCTAATGTATTCTACGAGAACGGTATTTTTACCTTTGAAAAAATAGGCGTTGTGGTAGACCCAAAATGTTGTAGTGTTGGTTGGCCCAAAAGCAAATTGAGAGAGAATTGACATTGATTTGAATTGAAAGTTGACATTGAAAGTTGACATTGAAAGTTGAGATTGAAAGTTGAGATTGAACAGAGACATAGATATAGACATAGACATTGGATTGAGAGTTGCAATTGAAAGAGACATTGGAAATTGAAATTGGATTGAGACATAGGCATTGACATTGGATTGGAGAGTTGCAATTGACATTGAAATTGGACTGAAATTGGATTGAAAATTGACATTGACATTGGATATCGTCATTGGAATTGGAATTGACGTTGACATTGACATTGACATTGACATTAACATTGACATTGGAGATTGACATTTGTCATTGACATTTGACATTGACATTTGACATCGACATTGGAGATTGACATTGACATTGACATTGGAGATTGTCATTGGAGATTGTCATTGAAATTGGAATTGAGATTGGAGATTGGAAATCGCTTCGAATTTGACAGTTTGACATTGAAATTGGAAATTGCTTCGAATTTGACGTTTGACATTTGGAATTGAAATTGAAATTGGCATTGAATTTGACAGTTGACAGTTGGATATGCAACATGTATGCATGGTATAGCAAGATTGTTGGATGTATGGGCACATAAAATGCATGATTATGCATGTATGAATGCTTGCAATGCATGATTGGTTGGCAATCCGGCAGAGAAATTTCACAAAGGCAGACAAGTCATTGGAAGATTGGGCACGTAGTGGCTCGTGCTACGACGTATTCACTGGGGAAAACCTCTTTGGAGAGACCGTCGTTGAGAGACGTATTGAATCCATGGCTGAGGGCAATAAACTTGTAGAGGAGGGACCCTTGGAAGGTTCTTGGATACAGGTCGCCATTGCTAGGCGTGTCAGTGCTGGGTGAACATTGGATGTTCGCATCTGTGGTCAATGCTCTTCAATTATTTCATTCTTTCATTTTCATTTTCAAACCCCATTTTTGCCTGAACCGCCCTTTCGGGTTTTCGATTCACCGGGGAGTAAAAATTCTTTTTATTGCCCCATTTTTGCCTGAATTGCCTTCATAGGTTGTCAATCAGCGGGGTGCTCATTTTTTGCCTAAGCCGCCCTTTCGGGTTTTCAACTTAGCGAGCTTTTCATTTGTATTTTTTTCCACTTTTTCACTTCATTCTGTTTTTTCCATTCTTGCCATTGACCACAGATCATCTTGGGGAGTAACCTGCTTGTAACATGTATTGAAATAGGCATTGACATTCATTCATTCATGCATGTTTCATTGAAATGTACCCTGTTGCTCAGGTTTGCTTTCAAAATAGACAGAAAAAGGATTTTTCAATTTTCACAGAGGTTTGTTTCAGACATTAACATTATCAAATAGAAAGAAAATATTTTGTATATAGCATTGAAAGTAGAAAGAAAAATAGAGTTTCAAACAATAGAAAGGCTCAAATTGATGTAGAAGAGTGAGGGTCAGCCAAAGGCATGACTTCACGGATTTACAAAGCTTGGAAAATGGTAATTTTATTGGTTGGTGATACATTGAACACGATGACCGCTACATTTCATAGAAATTTTGAATTCACAAGTACAGAAGCCTCTGATGAAGACAATCATTGACAGTTGCAGATGCCCCAAGGGGTGATGGTGATTTGCCAGATATAGTTACTTGTCTTTTATTGTCAACCTCATTTTTGCATGAACCGCCCTTTCGGGTTTTCGGCTCATCGAGGCGCTCATTCTTGCCTGAGTTGCGTACAATCTCAGCGAGCTTTTTATATTCATTTTTTTTGTCCCTAACTTTTGCCTGGATCGCCCTTTCGGGTTTTCGATCCACCGGGAAGCGCATTTTTGCCTAGGCCGCCCTTTCGGGTTTTCGACCTACCACGCTGTTCTTTTCTTTCTAGACAAAGTATTTCTTGACTATATCGGCATTGACAGGATTTGGAAGCTCAACACCATCCATGTGTGTAAGAATCAAAGCACCACCAGAGAAAGCCTTCTTGACAACATAAGGACCTTCATAGTTAGGTGTCCACTTGCCCCTTGGGTCGGGTTGCTGACTTATCCTTCTTTTCAATACAAGTTCGCCTTCCTTGAATTCTCGAGGTCGGACTTTCTTGTCAAAAGCATTCTTCATACGTACTTGATACAACTGTCCATGAGTCATAGCATTCATACGTTTCTCTTCAATCAGATTCAATTGATCATAACGACTTTGACACCATTCAGCCTCAGTCAATTTTGCTTCCATGATTACTCGAAGAGATGGAATCTCCACTTCCAGAGGGAGAACTGCTTCCATACCATACACAAGAGAGAAAGGGGTTGCCCCGGTTGAACTGCGCACTGTAGTACGGTAACCATGCAAGGCAAACGGTAGCATTTCATGCCAGTCTTTGTAAGTAGTGACCATCTTCTGAACAATCTTCTTGATGTTCTTGTTAGCGGCCTCAACTGCACCATTCATCTGAGGTCTATAAGGAGAAGAGTTGTGATGTTCAATCTTGAATTCTTCACATAAAGCTTGCATCATGCTATTGTTCAGATTGGAACCATTGTCAGTGATGATCTTGTTGGGAACACCATATCGACAGATGATGTTATTCTTGATAAACTTGACAACCACTTGCTTGGTCACATTGGCATAGGAGGCAGCTTCAACCCACTTGGTAAAATAGTCAATTGCCACTAGAATGAAACGATGTCCATTGGAAGCTTTTGGTTCGATTCTTCCTATCATGTCAATGCCCCACATAGAGAAAGGCCACGGGGAAGATATAACATTGAGAGCGTGTGGAGGCACATGAATCTTGTCAGCATAAATTTGACATTTGTGACATCTTTTAGCATGTTTGTGGCAATCACGCTCCATAGTTATCCAGTAATAGCCGGCTCTTAACAGTTTCCTTGACATAGTGTGGCCCGAAGCATGGGTCCCAAAAGTACCATCATGTACATCATGCATCAATTTCTCGGCTTCTTGCTTATCAACACATCTTAACAAGACCATGTCATAGTTCCTCTTGTATAGGATTTCTCCGTCCAGAAAGAATTTACTAGCCCATCGTCTCAAGGTCTTCTTATCTCTGTTGGAAGCACCAGGTGGATATTCACGATTCTGCAAGAATTGTTTGATGTTGTAATACCAAGGCTTTTTGTCATTCACATCTCCATCAGCTTGATCTGGCATGTTTTCAATAGTCACTACAAAAAAACTGGTAAATAGCGGCGGTTCTATTACGGCAGTTCCAAAAACCGCCACTATAAACAGTACATTGTGGCAGTTTTAAAAAACGCCGCTATGCACGGTACATTGCGGCAGTTTTACCCGCCCCTATAGACAAAATTGTATTTAACAATTCATAATGGGCATTCTGGCAGTTGTAGCCGCCGGTATTCTCAAAATTATTTTTGTATTCAAACTTTAACATTTCACTTTCCCTCTTCCCTTGTTTTAGTGAAATTATCCCTCTCTTTTCTTCCCTCGTTTTTTTCTTGAATTTATTCTTTATTATTAATTATTAATGTTTTTACCCTAAATTTTTCATAAACCCTCCAAATTGACAATTTCTTCTCTCTCTGAACAAACCCCTCAACTCTCACTCCCCCTTCTCACAAACCCTATCATCTCTCAAAAGATCAACCTCTCAAACCCTTTCATCTCTCAACCGATCAACCTCTCCACCGTTCTCTCAAACTGAAACCCTTGACCTCTCTTTCTCTGTTCACAGATCCAACCACCTCCCGCCGCCGATTTTTGTCTATTAAAACCCTTTCTCTTTTCCCTCACCGATTCTCTCTTAGATATGAAAAGCAAACTCTACTGAAATAGTTCGAAGCCCTTTGTAATTCATTCTTAGTCGCCGTTCTCGCTGTAGTGAGTGAGTGAGATAGGGTTTACCGAAATGAAGAGAAACGACCGTTGCAGAAGACGAAAGCGAACGGAGAAGAAGACGAATCCGCTGCCGTATCTTCCTCTCGAATTGATCATTCAAATTCTACTGAGGTTACCGGTGAAGTTTTATCTTCTGATTGTAAGGGATTCAGTTTCATGATTTTCATCGATTTATTTGTTAGATCTGAATTTGTGATAGCGTGTTTGATTTTCTTTCATTTGACTTTTTTTTTTACCTTCAAGGCAGGGGCTTTAATGCTGGCACGAATCTGTCATAAAAAGCTGCTAAGGACCCAAACAATCCAGATAGACCTTCGACTGCTTTCTTTGTTTTCATGTAAGTTTCAGTGATGATAAAATTGTTTGAATGATAAGTGTTATCATTTATCTTTTACTAACCAATTGGTTGTGGTGAAGTTCGATTTGATTATAATTTGAGTTGCCTGTTTATTTTTGTTGATTTTTGGTCTGAGTTCTGAGAGAGGTTCAATAAGGAAAGTCATAGGAATAAATTTGTTATGCTGGTGAGTTTTGTTATCTAATGTTACTGTTCTTAATTATGGTTAATGAAATTTGAATGATGATTTGAGTTGTATTATGCTATTTTCTTTGAATTTCGAGTAGGTTGGCAAAGACGGTGGATAAGAATGGAAAGTGATATTTGATGCTATAAGTAATTCACGTTTGTTTCACTGAAGAGAATTTATCAAAATACTTAATCGTGTCTTGATTTTAATATAGATTTGTGATTATGTGGTGTTTAGGACAAGTTTTGTGATTTTGATATAGTCATATCTGTTTTGATTTTAATTTAGTGGTAAGAGTTGCAACTATATTGAATGTTCTTGTTTCTTTGGCCGGATCTTGTTTTGATTGAGGCGCTTTTCCGGCACACAATGCGCCTTTTCACAACTATATCCTTCATATCTGTTTTGATTGAGGCGCTTTTCCGGCACACAACGCGCCTTCTCACAAGTATTCAGGTGTGATTGTGGCGAGTTTGCTTTAGCACTTCCTTCCAGATCTATGTATAGTATTTGAATGTCTTATCACACTTTTTGCTGCAGGAATTCACAGCCCGGCCTGATATAGCAGATGATTGTTTTTTGTTGGCTTCAAGGTGTATTCGCTACTGTCCTCAGTTGTTTATCCCCTCGCCAGTTTTTCCTTCGTTAGTTGATTGCTCTATGATTGGGATCACAGTACAGCATAGGTATGGTCTCTCCCACACACATACAATTGCACAATGTTGAAAGCATCCTACACTATTCTAAAATGGTATCATTATCATGTGCATTCTCACACTTTTTATGTGCTTATTTATTCTTGAGATATCAGGAATCCCATAATTATTTTTCATACAGTTCCATGTCTGATTTCCTCGCCTGCATAAATGTCTGCATTTTACTTTTATTTTAGGCTCACTGTCTATAAGTTAAGGCACCATCTGCATGGAAAGAGGGCATGTATGAAATTTTTTGTTTATTATAACATATATAGAGTTACTTAAGGAGTAGATGCTTATTGAAATTTACAAGTGAAATACTTCCCTCTTAAAATACCAGTTATTTTATAACAAGAGACAATATTGATTGATTTTTTTTTCTCTACCTTCAAACCTGTTTGTTTTACTTTTTAGTATGATTGCTGCATGTTAACTTTGAGTGCTTGTAACTCTTGACGAGACTATGCTATGTGAGTTGAATGAATATCTCAAAATTTTCAGCATTTTGTGGCATGTTTGTTTACCCTTTCCATGTATCGCCCACCATATATCGCCCAAATAGCTCTTCGCCTTTCGGGAGTCATTAGAAGAGTTCCTGAGAGAAAAAACCCAATATAACTAAATTGGAATTTAACTTGTAGCCAATTCGATTTGGTTATGCTCTATACCATCATGTACTAAGTTCATTTTCTAAGCTGATTATGACTGCTCCAACATAAATAAAAATCAATTTCCCTAATCAGATGTCAAATATACAAAGTTTTGAATGAGTCCTCTAAATTTCAGAAATTAGTGTCTAATACTACTGCTTTTTCAGTTTGGTGTAGGAGGACGGATGAACTTGTCGATGGCCCTAATGCTTCACATATTACAGCAATGGATAGGTGGGAATCAAGATTGGACGAACTTTTCCAAGGGCGTCCATTTGATATGTTTGATGCTGCTTTATCAGATACCGTCAACAGATTTCCTGTTGATATCCAGGTATTGATTAATTTTGTTCACCAAATTAGATATATACATGAAAACCATCATTAATGTTGTTTTCTACTTGAAAGGCAACAAGTGGTGAATGATTTTATGAACTTCCTGCAACCAGCCTAGGTTCTTTTTGTCCCCACATATAATGATTTTGTGGAACACGTAAATATGTTTTTTCTCTCATGGCTAGAAGATAGCAAAGTTAGGAAAAGAAACTAATTGTAAACATGGTTATTATTATTTCATCTAATTCTGTTTGGTGTAATGACTGAATCATCTCAGAGTCTAACTTTTCCAATTCCAAAAGAGCTGTTATTTGGTTACTTTCTTGACTATATCCTTCCATGTAGCTTCTAACCTTGCCATTCTTAACTGCTTTGGAAGTGTTAGCTCTACCAACGTGCCTACCTACTTCAGGACAATAGCACAAGATAAAGATTAAAGACATAAATATTTAGTTGTTGGACGTGTCATAGCATTCTATATTGTTTTTACTTTGGTTTTTTCTCCGTCTTCGCTATAGCATGCAGGCTGATTTGTTCTAATTATGCAGGATTTTGGTTCTATGTGAGGCTATGGTGTGAGATTTATATGGTGCGTGATGAACACAGACAGGGACTGGCAGCATCACTAACTCAAATTTATTGCCACTAGAATAATTTGTTGGACTATGAATGTTACACTATGTATGAAAAATAATTTATATTAGTACTTGTAATTGTTATTTTTGGTGAAATGTTAAAACTGGTGGTACTAGTATTTGTTATTAGTAATAGTAAATTTTTTTTTATAAATTAAATGATCATTACGGCGGTTAAAACTGCCACTATGCATATTTTTTTAAAAAAATAAAATGACAATTATGGCGGCTAAAACTGCCACTATCCGCAATTTTTTTTGCTGAACTATTGTACATTATGGCGTTTGAAACTGCCGCTATACGCAACAAACTAGCCGCCGTTTTCATCAACGTGTATTCTGGCGGTCTACATGGCGGTTTGCATTAAACTGCCATTTTATTCATTGTGGCAGCAAAAATTCCGGCAGTTTTGGAAACCGCCAGTTTAGGTAATAGTGGCGGCTAAAACCGCCGCAATAAGCTAAATTTAGCCGCCGGAATTATCGTGTTTTTTTGTAGTGAGTAAACACATGAGCGGGTCTATCAAGACGTTGTACTTTGATTACGGGCACATCATTCCAGTGATTGACACGAAACATGGAAGACAAAGTAGCGAGAGCATCAGCCATCTGGTTTTCATCCCGAGGGATGTGGTGCAGTTCAACCTTTGTAAAGTATGTCAACAGACGTCTTGCATAGTCACGGTATGGGATCAGCTTCTCATGATGAGTTTCCCATTCACCCTTTATCTGATTAATAACAAGTGCAGAATCTCCATAGATGTCAAGGTGCTTAATTCTCAGATCAAGGGCTTCTTCAATGCCCAAGATGCATGCTTCATATTCAGCTATGTTGTTCGTGCATTCAAAAGTTATTCGAGCAGTGAAAGGAATGTGGTGCCCCTGCGGAGTCACAATGATGGCTCCAATTCCTTTACCGTAAGCATTAACAGCACCATCAAACACCAATCCCCACTTGCTATTGGGATCTGGCCCTTCATTGATCAGTGGCTCTTCACAGTCTTTTGCTTTCAGATACATAATCTCTTCATCAGGGAAATCAAACTTAATTGGCTGGTAATCATTAAGAAGATACATAATCTCTTCATCAGGGAAATCAAACTTAATTGGCTGGTAATCATCAAGAGGTTGATAAGCAAGATGCTCAGCAAGGACGCTTCCTTTGATTGCTTTCTGAGCTTTGTATACAATGTCATATTCAGACAACAACATCTGCCAACGTGCGATCTTTCCAGTAACAGCAGGCTTTTCAAAGATGTACTTGATTGGATCCATTCGAGATATCAACCAAGTTGTATGATTCACCATATAATGACGCAGGCGTTTGGCAGCCCAAGCTAAAGCACAACAAGTCTTTTCAAGTATCGTATACCGAGTCTCGCAGTCGGTGAACTTCTTGCTCAGATAGTAGATAGCATGCTCTTTCTTACCAGTCTCATCTTGTTGACCGAGAACACAGCCCACTGAATCGTCTAACACTGACAGATACATAATCAAAGGCCTTCCTTCCACTGGTGGGACAAGGATAGGTGGTTCCAACAGGTATTCTTTAATACTATCAAAAGCTTCCTGACATTCATCATTCCATACAACAGGCTGATTCTTTCTGAGCAATTTGAAAATTGGACCGCAAGTAGTAGTCATGTGAGATATGAATCTTGAAATGTAATTCAGACGTCCGAGGAAACCTCTGACTTGCTTTTCAGTTTGAGGGGCCGGCATTTCTCTGATGGCTCGGACTTTGTCAGGATCAACTTCAATGCCTCTTTGGCTGACAATGAAGCCTAGCAACTTTCCGGATCTTACACCAAATGTGCACTTGTTAGGATTCAGCCGCAGCTTGTACTTTCTCAATCTTTCAAACATCTTTTTCAAATACACAACATGCTGCTCTTCATTACTTGACTTCACAATCATATCATCAACATATACTTCAATCTCTTTGTGAATCATATCATGAAACAGAGTGGTCATACCCCTTTGATAGGTAGCACCAGCATTTATCAAGCCGAATGGCATCACTTTATAACAGAACGTTCCCCATGGAGTGATGAAGGACGTCTTTTCTCTATCTTCAGGTGACATTCGTATCTGGTTATAACCAGAGAAACCATCCATAAGGGAGAACACTTTGGATTGAGCAGTACTGTCAACAAGCACATCAATATGAGGCAATGGGAAGTTATCTTTTGGACTGGCTTTATTCAGATCTCTGTAATCAACACACATTCGAACTTTCCCATCTTTCTTTGGCACTGGCACAATGTTGGCAATCCACTCAGGATATTCAGCTGTCATGAGGAAACCCGCATCAATTTGCTTCTGTATTTCAGCCTTGATCTTAAGAGCCATGTCTGGACGAGACCTTCTCAATTTCTGTTTGACAGGAGGACATTCAGGTCTTGTCGGTATCCGATGTTCCACGATCTTGGGATCTAGACCCGGCATATCTTCATAGGACCATGCAAAGACATCTGGATAATCATGGAGAAGCTGAATGATCTTCCTTTTCACTTCTGGCTCAAGCGCAGCACCAATCTTGATCTCTCGCTTGTTTTCTTCAGTACCCAGGTTGATGAGTTCAATCTCTTCCTGGTGAGGCTGAATGGCTCTTCTTTCTTGCTCAAGCAGTCGAGTGATCTCATATGGTATCTCTTCATCATCATCCTCATCTTCAGCTTCATATACAGGGAATTCAAAATTTGGAGGAACCATAGGGTCACTGTGTTCAACGGGTTTATTATGGTTCAATCTGCATAATATGATTGGGATGATTTTAGAAAAATGTTTTTTATGCAGATTTTTGAAATTAATAAGAAAAATACAGATGTTTTGGTTTTTTCTGGCATTACCATTATTTCCAAGAAAAAGGCACTAAAAAAGTAAAAAACAAAGAGTCGTGAGAAAGACGACCACTTTTTATTGATTAACGGCAATGCCGAAACAAACACGCCCTTACAAAGATATCACTTTCGCCTTGGGCAGAGCGAAAGGATTGTTATTTTGAAAACAAGAAACATGAGCAACAAAACACATTACATGGAAGCATGCATGACTAAGGGAACATCAATGGCTTCCCAATTTCTCACAGTGCCTCCTGGTATAACAAATGCAGGCACGTGACCACCTTCAGCAGCATCTTCAGTAATAGCATTGATGAACCCAGCACTGTAGAAAGTTCTCTTTGAAACAGCAGATGTCGGGGAGAACCCAAGGCCCTCTTTACGCTTGTTTTCCAGAATCTGAATCACTTTGCCCCAGCCAGCAGCTTGCCCTGCTTGAACAGCCTTCTGGGCGTCCTTTAGTGAAGCCATGCTAACACCAGCCCTCCGGGGCTCTGCACCCTCAACAGTCAATCCTTGAAACGACGTCCCTTCAGCGGACCCTGCTTCAACACAAGAGAACGATGATACCTGGCTAACTAGATATGCTTCCTCACCATGCACAGTGACAATCTTACCATTCCTCGTGAACTTGAGCTTCTGATGCAAAGTGGAAGTTACCGCTCCAGCGTCGTGGATCCACGGTCTTCCGAGGAGACAGCTGTAAGAGGCATTGATATCCATGACTTGGAAAGTTATTTGAAATGTCTCAGGACCAACGGTGATTGGCAGGTCCACTTCCCCGAGAACATCCTTGCGGGATCCATCAAAAGCTTTAACCAGATAGCTGCTACCCCTCAGGGAAATTTCATGATGGCTCAATTGTCTTAGCGTGGATTCGGGCATTACATTCAGAGATGATCTAGTGTCTACCAATACGTTGGATATCAGGTCAGATCCACAATGTACTGAGATATGTAGAGCCAAGTTGTGACGTTTCCCTGCTTCGGGGAGCTCATCGTCACCGAACCCCAAGTTGTTGCAGGCAGTAATATTACTCACTATCCCATCAAACTGATCCACAGAGACCTCGTGGTCAACATAAGCTTGCTCGAGTATCTTCATTAACACTTTCCTGTGAGCTTCTGAGCTCATGAGCAGAGACAGGATGGATATCTTTGAAGGAGTCTGTAGCAGCTGGTCAACAATCTTATAGTCACTTTTCTTGATAAGTCTCAGGATTTCGTCCAGATTGGACTCTTCAATAGATTGGCCTGCTGGGCCGGTGTTCTTGTCAACAGGGGGAGCAACTGGTGGAGTTACCGTGGCAATAGGTGTCACCACCTTCTTTTGAAACAAGGGGGGACGGACTTTTCCACTTCTCAGAGTTGTAACTTCACTAGCAACATTATCAACTGTAGCTGGGGATACGAGAGGCACCTCCACTCCGTTCTCAATCATGGTTGCATTGTATTTGTAAGGAATTGCTTTGGTAGAGGTATAAGATACCGGACCAGGTAGCCTGATTACCAAAGGCTCAACATTCTTTACCTGAGATACACTTTCAACAGGAGAGTCATGGAATACTGGCACTATCACACATACATCACTGGCAATCAAGTACTTGTCATCCATCAGGCTCTGGATATCATTTTGCACAACACAACAGCCCATAGGATTCTGCAGACATTCTGAACAAGAATCATGATCATGTTTGAACAGAGAAGCCTGGCAAAGCTTGACATGTAATGGCACCAAGGGAGTAACGACATTGCGGACATCCAACATGGGATCCTCTTGAGGAACGGGAACCCTTTCAAAGGCCTCAATCATATTAACAGCAGCATGGTTCGGAAGCGGATTATCAAGGACATGAGGAACACTGTTCTCAAAAGTCAACCGTCCCTTTTCTATCAGATCTTTCACAATATATTTCAGAGCAAAGCAACCTTCGACATCATGGCCTTGAGCACCCTGATGGAATTCACATGTTAGGTCCTGACGGAACCTGGGAGGCAATGGATTAGGCGGAGGCTTGCCTGGTCTAGTGACACAGTGTCCCTTAGCCAATAGAGTTGGGAGCAGCTCACCATACCGCATTGGTATTGTTGGAAAAGAAGGTTTGGGTCGGGGACCCTGTTGTTGCTGCCGTTGTTGTTGAGCAGGAGGCTGTTGTTGTGTTTGCTGAGGGATAGCATTGACGGGCATTGGTGGTTGACCCGGTGGTAGAGGATATTGCTGATAAAATGGTGGGAAGAAAGGGTGTTGAGAGTATTGCATGTATTGATAAGGCAGGGGTAATTGTGTAGCAGCTGCAGATGGGTTACCAGACACCATCCCTACGTCAGATTCTTTCCTCTTGTGATGTCCGTTACCGTACTTCTTTGGTGCACTGTTTGAAGATTCACCCTTCTCAAGGACAATAATACCATCTCGGACAGCCTCTTCTAGACGGGTTCCCATTGTAACCATATCAGAGAAGTTGTTAGGAGCAGAGACTATCATTCTCTCCTTATATTCCTTCTTCAGAGTCTTCAGGAATGTCTGTGTTAACTCTTCCTCATCAAGTCGAGGAGAAACACGGGCAGCTGCCCCTCTCCACCTTTGAGCATATTCACGAAAGGTCTCATCTGATTTCTGAGATAGGGTTTAAGAGAGTCCCTATTTGGCCTTAGACGGGTATTGAACTCATATTGACCTTCGAAAGCAGCAGCGAGTTCCTCAAAAGTATGGATGTTATCTTTGCTCAGACTAGTGTACCAATCTGCTGCATCATCTGTCAAGCTACTCTGAAAGCAGTGGATCATCAGTGCATCATTGTCGGCATAGTTAGCCATCTTTCGGACATACCGGATAACATGGTTATGTGGGCAAGAAGTCCCATTGTACTTGTCAAATTCTGGCTCTTTGAATTTCTTAGGAACCTCAAATCGGGACACCAAGCATAGATCACGAGCTTTAGCAGGAGCACCATTGTTTCCTCGGCTAGCCTTGACCTCACGGAGTTCTCCAGCCAACTCCCTCAACTGTCTCTTCATAGCTTCCATTGCGGGATCTTGTCCACGCGGAGTGTCAATATCAATCACCTGTTGCACAGTGTGTACAATAGGGTCGGTAACAACAGTAGTTACTTGAGGCATAGCAGTAGACACAGGAATCTGTCCTTGACCGGCAACACCAGAAACACCAGCAGCAGTATTAGGAGAGTAGTAAGCTGAGAGGCCATAAGGACGGCCGTTGGGCATAACAAAACGAGCATCAGTAGCCACAGTAGATAGTGGGATAGAGGGAACCACCTCAGTAGTAACTGGAATAGAAGTGGCTGGCTGCTCTTGTGAAGCCATCATAGCGGACATAGCGTCATGAGCCTTAGCCAAGTCTTCTTTCATAGCGGCCAATTCGGCACGGAGCTGAGCATTTTCTTCTTCAAAGTTAGCCATTATCCTTCTCTTGTGAAATCTTGTCTGATGAATTCTATCTGGTTGGTAGACTTTGCGAACACGAGCCACTTTTCAGACTGCGGCGGACAAAACCAGGAGGCAATGAGCACGAGAGAAGTTTTTTTGTGGTCAATGAATGCATATGATGCATGAAATGTGTTAATGTATATGCAAAAAAGACTCTTTTTAGGTTATCGAAGGGTTTTAGACAAATTATAAACTCGTAAACATTACTAAACAACAATTAACATAAGCGGGAAACAAACAAACAAGACAATTTCAACATAAACAAATGGAAATAACAACAGGAAATGGAAGTCCTCAAGCATAGGAAGTGGAAGCATCATCCTCAGACTCAGACTCATAGTCGCAGTATCGTGCGTAGAAGTCACGGGCATCCCTAGCTCTCTTGGAGTCCCTCATAAGCAATCTATCTTTCTCCTCAATCTCTCTTTTAGCCTTAGCTAGCTCTTTCTTCAGTGTCAAGACCTCATGAGTCTGCTGCTCACCTTTTCCATCCAAAGTCATGATCAAGTTCTCAGCCTCATAGTATCTAGCCCTCCACTGATGCTTCTCCCGACTCTCCATAGCTAGATGCTCCTGATACATCTCCTGGGTAGGTGGGAGTAGAGGCAAAGGCATGGTAGGAATAGATGCAGACACATATCTCATAGAAGGGTAAGGCATACCAATCTCCTCAGCTTGGTTTATCACCCACTGTGTATAGGCCTCATGAGCAATACCAGACCTTACACCCATATGTTTCACCTCTTTCTTCCGAAGCTTAGTCCAAGCTTGCATGAAATCTTCTCTAATTCCGGTGGGAGCATTGGAGTAGTGAAAGAAGTAGGGAGCTGTAGCGAGATTGATGGGCTTATCTTTCATCGGAAAACCAAATTGTCGCAAAGCAAGTTCCGGGTTATAGTTGATTCCACCTCGGGTACCAAGAAGAGGTACATTAAGAAACTTACCACCACCAAAGATAATTTCCTTAACCCTAGAAGCCGGAGTGAGCCAAACCACTTCATTAGGAGTGAGAGCCATAATCCTCTGTGAAATAGACCAATTCCTCGGATTGTCGTGGAAAGACTGCGGAAGGTGCGAAATAAACCACCTATAGAGGAGAGGCACGCAACAAAGAATGTATCCACGACCTTTGTTGGAACGATCGTGAATAGCATGGTATGTGTCAGCTAGCAAGGTAGGAACCGGATTCTTGGAGTGGAAGATCATAATAGCATTTATGTCCACGAAGCCATCAAGATTCGGAAAGAGAATAAGCCCATAGATGAGAAGCGCAAGAATAGCCTCGAGAGTGTCCTGACAAGTGGTATTGAGGTTGGCTTTCCCAAGAAGATACTCTGAAGTGAACCCTCGGATGCGTGCTTTGGTGACAAGATTCTTGGAGACATCGGTGGTCCTGAGATAGAGATCCTTAGCAATAACCAATGGAGGAGGAGGATTTTCAGGTCCTGAGAAAGGTACCCCCTTAGCAATAGATAAACCCATCAAGGAAGAATAAGCCTCTAGAGTAGGCACCAACTGAAAGTCTGGGAAAGTAAAGCACCGATACTTCGGATCATAGAATTGCACTAGAGTGTGCACAAGCTTCTCATCCACATTAGTATGAAGAATAGGAAGTAAAGCCCCGTAACGACGTCGGAAACCAGTCGGATCCTCAATCTTGAGTGCCAAATCCCTCAAACTAGCCAAATCCACTTCCTTGAACTTGTAGGACTTAGTCATCTTCATCCCTACAATGTTTACAAATTCAACTTGTCTAAGCCCTTCGATAACAATGCATGGAAAAAGTTTATGCATGTATGCATGTATGCATGAATGCATGATTATGTTCAAGTTCGGAGAAAACATGGTGGGTTGAAGTTCAAAGTCGAGGAGTCATGGGTGGACACGGTGTCCGGTGAAACTAGGGCTTTAGGAGATAGTAACCGGGTTCTAAAAAAGGTTCCCAAGTTGCAACCTCTCCGACGCATATCACGGTGTCACGAGACAACACTCGCTCCATGATTATACGTGGAAGGTCTAACTTGAGTGTAGTATCGCGTGACGACTAAAATTCGAGACAACACTCGGTTTAGCCTCCGCACTACATCCTAGAAAATGGCCATGGATGGGTTTGGTTATCTACGGTTCATAGCGTCATAGAACAATTAGAAGTAAAGTGCCTAAACGCGACAACACGCGCCGACAACATCACCCCCAAAATGCCTCAGCTATGTGGGATTGATCGCATAATCCAAAACACGAGGCAACCCCCGGAATGAATTGTCGATTATATCCCTCCTAAATCCTAAGTTCACTCAGCCCGGGTGCAGGACTTTTGACATTCTCACCCCACACGTTTGCAAGAAATTAAACATTTATTCACATAGGAAAGCAAGTAAAAGAAGCAAGTAAAAATACAAGCGCAAGCGTGGAAATAAAGACTAGGCGTAACTCTCGAATCCCCCCAGCGGAGTCGCCAGCTGTTTTATCTTGGTTTTCGGGTGTCAAACATTGATTACGTTTGAACCTTTTAAACCGGTGATATCTTATTTTTTCTTGGGAAGGGAAAAAGTAAGCAAAACCCTTGAGAATCGAGGTCCGGGAGTTGTTTTCGCTACGGGAAGGTGTTAGGCACCCATAACGACTATAGTAACCTATAGGAACCGTCTTTAATTTCTACGCGCGCGCTTTATTTTTAAATGCTATTTTGAAATGTTATTTACACCTAAAAATTTTCTAAGTGAAGAATTGGAGGGAGAAGAATGTTTTTGGATTTTTATTTTAGTTGAATTGAAGGAATTTTGTTCCTTGCCTACGTACCCGTTTAAGGGATCAAATCCACCGTAGTTCTCTTCCAAAAAATGTTTTTGTTTTTGTTGGTTGATTTTAAGTTTGAAAATGGAATTTGAAGAATAGAAAGAGGCCTCAAGGGCACGAGATTTAGAAAAAAGTGGGGTTTGATTAGTTATTTGCAAAAACAAGTCAAAGTATGATTAAAATTTGTTGAAATTTGATTAAGAAAATAAAAGGAAAATTCAATGGGGTTTTGACCCCAAGGTTTATTTGTGAAAAATGCTTGAGTGAAGTTGTTCACATTTGTTTGAAAAATTGGTTTTTTCTAAGTATAAGTCCTAGGCATTCATCTAAACATACAATCCTAAACATACATCTAAACATGCATATTCTAACTATATAGTGATGTGTGTGCATGTGTCGGTGCTTGTGTCGGTGTACATCATTAGAGTCCATTGTCCTTTACATCATACCCTAGATACATTCTATGGCCTCTTTGCCAAGAAAATTAAAAGTGCATAAAGGAAAAATATTACAAAACTCCTAGGTGTTTACATTCTAACTTTGGTACAAATTAAGTTGCAAGAAAGGAAATAGAGATGAATATGGGATGAAAGGGAGATGCTTATGAAATGGTGAAACATGAAATGAAAGGAGTTAGTAGTACATGACAATATCAAAAGGAAATGAAGTAAGAGAAGTACTAGAATATAAAGGATAGAAAATGAGTGCAAACATGGCTAAAATTTATTCATAGAATGCAAGGACCATGTGACCTATAATCCCCACATTCCAAAGCATTTTGAGGGTTTAGAAACAAGTCTTGGAATGGGAATTAAGGCAACATGATTCACTTAGCATTTTAAACAAATTTTAAGCATATTTACATTATTTATTTACACAACTAACTTGTAAGCTAAGCAACTAACTAAATTTCACACACAAGCATCAAAATCATGTGCAAACAGTGGCTAATGGTTCATGGAAACACATATCATGCATCACAAGTGTATATCATGAATTAGAAACAAAAACTAAGCCAATTTTTGCCAATTTTAACATAATATTCAAAAAAATAACACTAGAAACCATTTCAAAAATTTTGACAAGTCTCTTCAGTATAAAATCAACACAAAACATCACAAAAAAATATCAAAAAGGTTCTATAAATTTTCCTAGGATTCTCTAAAATATTTCAGGTATGCCAGGGGTACAAAGATCACAAAGAGCGTGAAAAATAGCAAAAAAACAAGAAAGAAAAAAAAGAAAATCTGCAAAGGCAGGAGGTCCAGGCCCAAAGGGGAATGGATCTTGGATCATCCAAACGCATCAGGGGCGTTGGATAGATCCAGGAAGCCAAAACCCTAGATCCAAAGCACCAGGACGCAGGGGAGCATGATAAGGCATGGGCGCGCATACACGTGATAACAGGGGAGAGGATCACAGCTGTTGGATTGATCCAACTGGATCAAACCCTAAATCCAACGGTTAAGATGAAGAGGGAGTGAACCAGGGATGAACCAGACCGGTTCAGGCCCTCTATATAACCATACAGAGGCCGGTCCAATTCACTTCCCCCTCTTCCTTCTCTCTCTAAGACAAAACCTAGAGAGAGAGAGTCTGCAAATGACTCTCTCTTCTCCGATGAGACCTTCCTTCTCCGACGTGGTGGCCCACGGTGGCGCCGCCGCGTCGGAGTTTCAACCTTCTCCGATCTGAGAACTAAGTACATCTTCTTAAAGCTCTTTCTCTCCTCTTCATGATTTTGGAAACGTTTTCTTGAAAACAAATTCAGATCGGAGCAGATCTAGGATTGAATCATTCGGTTTTTCATGTTTTCGAAATTCATGAAACGAAACCCTAACATGCTCTATTTTCTTCTCTGGTTACGAAATTGAACTCGTACTTGAAAAACGAACGGTGAATCTCCATGATTTTTTCAAATTAGGGTTTCGTTTCGAATTTTTTTGATTTCTTCGAAGTTTTCACTTCGATTCACCGTTTGTTTTCAATCTGGAATCTTCGATGATGATTTAAAGTGTAAACGAGAGGATTCTTGTGAATATACCTGGATTAAAATGGAGATTCGAACAAAGATCCTTGTGAAAGCTTTCTGGTGAGTTGGAAACCGAAAATAAATCGGTATTCCCTTCTTTTTCTTCACTGATTTGAAGCTCACTTCGATTCCTCTTCTTCTTGTCTCACAAAATCCCTCGTGATCGCACGTTGTGCTTGGATTGCGAAGGTATGAATTCAATGATGAAGATTCATGATGAATCTCTGAGAATTCATGTTAATTTGAACTGATTTTGCACAATGATTGCTGAATTACACCTTGTATTGTTGAAATTGCTATGAATCTTGATGAATTTTGAAGTTCTGGAATCGGTTAGGGTTTACGTGTTCTTCATGTTCTTGGAAATTTCTGGAGTTAGTTAGGATTTTGATTCTGGAGAGAAGAGAGAGAATAAGGGAAACGTGTTTATTGAGTTGGCACTTTGTGATTGCTTCTGTTACTGCATTGATGAATTGGCTCCTTTTATAGGCTGCCAAGTGGCCTCGGTGGCCAATGAAAACTTGCCACCTGTTCTGGACTTGTAACTAATTCGAACTGGACTGAAAATTTGCTTTAAGGACCTTTGTGCAATTTCTGGACTTTGAGGGACCATCCTGCAAAATTGTTAAGAAATCTGGACTAAAGTGTAATTGACCAAAAGATTTAAAAAGTTTGACTTAAAAAACGAATAAAGAAAAGGACCTAAAAAGAAAATAAGGTGACTTAAGGGATTGAAATGCAATATTGGACACTTTGGACTTAGAAAAAAAAAACTAAAAATAAAATTGAAAATAAAAAATGATAATTTGACTGAACGTAAAGTGGAACGATTAAAATTGACAAAACGGACTAAAACGAACCAATGGCTTAAATGAGGTACTTTAAAGTACCTCTCTGCCGAAATTTCGTGTGAAATGACCAAAATGCCCCTGGGGCTCAAAACGACTAAAAAAGACTCAGATGCAGTTAAAAAAATGGATTTTTGACAGAGATTGAATCACAGACTCATACAAGCAAAATTAAAAGACTCAGAGACAGTTTTTTTTTTTTTTTTTTTTTAGGATTTAAACAGTGACTTGACACTTGAAATGACTAAAATGCCCCTAGGGGCTAAACTGACTAAAAATGACTCAACTGATGTTTTCTGAAATGTATTTTGACATGAGGTTGAAACAAGGACTTATACAAACCAATTTAAAAGACTTAAACAATTTTCAAAGATTAAAATGAGTTGAATGCAGGAAATGACTAAAATACCCTTCTATGTGATTTTGCAAATAACATTGAAATAAAATGCAGAGAAAGATGCAATTGATCAAAGGCATATCAAATAAATTGATTAGTATTTTTAGGTCCAAAATTAGGGTATAACACACACTCTCACCGGACTCAAACTAACACAACGGAGTTCTGCATCTCCGACCATACAATGCTTCGAAAGGTGCCATTCCAATGCCAGAATGGTAACTGTTGTTGTACGTGAACTCTATCAGCGGTAGATGACTATCCCAAGTTCAACCTTGCTCAAGTACACAAACTCTCAATAAATCCTCCAGCGACTGAATTGTTCTTTCTGACTGCCCATCTGTTTGCGGATGGTATGTTGAACTCAACTTCTTTTCTCTCAATACTTGCAAGACAATCTTCAAATGCTCAGCATGTTCTTCTTCGGACTTTGAATATATCAAAATATCATCTATAAATACAACCACAAAACGATCCAAATAGTCATGAAAGATACGATTCATGTACTCCATGAACACTCCTAGTGCGTTAGAAACTCCGAAAGGCATTACGGAATATTCATAGTGTCCGTATCGTGTTCTAAAGGCCGTTTTCTGAATATCTTCGTCTTTCACTTTAATCTGGTGATAACCTGACCTCAGATCAATCTTGCTAAATACACGTGCACCTACTAGCTGATCCATCAAATCATCAATTCTTGGAAGGGGGTATCTATTCTTTATCGTTACTTTATTCAGCTGACGATAGTCAATGCACAATCTCATGCTCCCATCTTTCTTCTTAACTAGCAACACCGGCGCTCCCCAAGGTGACACACTTGGCCTTATAAACTTCTTATCAAGTAAATCTTTTAACTGTTTCTTTAACTCTGCTAACTCCGAAGCAGATATACGATAAGGCGTCATAGACACCGGCTTCGTTCCTGAAACAAGATCAATCGTAAATTCAACTTCTCTCTCTGGCGGCACGTCAGGAATTTCATCAGGAAATACTTCTGGAAATTCACATACAACTTGCAACTTATCAATCTTCGCCTGGTTCTCAATGGACAAGGATGCCATCAAGGAAAACAATTGACTTCCGTCATGCATCAGCTCCTTCAACTGCTTAGTAGTCACGAATTCGGTCTCTGCTTCTTCTTCTGGAGAAGAAAACCGCACCGTCTTGTTGAAACAATTTATGTGGGCGTAAGTGTACTCCAACCAGTTCATGCCAAGAATCACGTCCATTCCTCTCAACGGCAAACAAATTAGATCTACCGCAAAATCTCTACCATACATAGACAGAGGACAACTCAAACACACTCGAGAGGTAGTTACCGAACCATTAGATGGGGTTTCGACAACCATCTCTCCATTCATTGGTGACACATCAAGACTCAATCTCAAGGCACAATCAGCAGCAATAAAACAATGTGTAGCACCAGTATCTATGATAGCAATTAAAGGAATACTATTAATGAAACAAGTACCTCTGATCAAACGGTCCTCACTAGCAGTCTGAGTACCAGCTAAAGCAAAAACCTTACCCCTAGTCGGGGCCTTTTTTGGTTCTGTACACTGAGCAATAACATGTCCCTTTCCACCGCAATTAAAACAAATAATGTCGTCATGCTTGCATTCTGAAATTGTATGCCCTTTGACGCCACAACAGAAACACCGCTTTACTTCATTCTTGCCACAAGCATTACTCTTGTGACCTTTTTCTCCACATTTGAAGCAAACAATCTCAGCAGGAGTCTCATTCTTCTTAGGCCTTCTCTCATCATTCACCCTTCGCTTGCCCTTATCAGCCGGAGCACTATAAGGTTTCCCACAATTTTGTTGTTGCTTGCTTCTCTTCTCATTCATAATCTTATAGTGAGCCTTTGAATCATCTTCATAGATCCTACAGCTACTCACCAATGTAGAAAAATTACGGATCCTCTGATAACCAATAGCCTTCTTGATCTCGGGGCGCAGACCATTCTCAAACTTGATGCATTTAGAAAACTCAGCATTCTCAGCAGTGTAGTGTGGATAGAATTTAGTTAACTCCACGAACTTGGCAGCATACTCAGTCACAGACATATCACCCTGCTTCAGCTCTAAAAACTCAATCTCTTTCTTCCCGCGAACATCTTCCGGAAAGTATCTGTTTAGGAACTCTCTCTTAAAAATAGCCCATGTAACCACAACACCATCTTGCTCCAAATCAGGTAGGAGACTCACCCACCAATCATCAGCTTCCTCTTCCAGCATATGCGTACCAAAACGCACCTTCTGATCCTCCGTACACTCCATAACACGGAAAACTCTCTCAATCTCCTTGAGCCACGTCTGAGCTCCGTCAGGGTCGTACCTTCCTTTGAAAGTCGGGGGATGATTCCTCAAGAATGTCTCTAACATCCTCACTCCCGCATTAGCACCAGCATTCTGATTAGGCTGTTGCCCCACAGCTTGCAAAGCAGCAACAATCACAACATCATTTCTTCCAGCCATTCTAGTCCTCTTATAACAGATGAAATTATTAGCTTCCAGGTCTCCTCTTCTTCTCTGCACAACACATAACAATTAGAACAACAAAATGATGATATTCCAACTGTTAAACGACACAACTCGACTCAACTAATTGGCCGGACGAACCGACCTGCTCTGATACCAATTGTAACACCCCGTTTTCCTAACTTAAAAATTTCATAAAAATTATCAGAGTTTATCATCGTGAACGGAGCATCACATTCAACAATACAACATTTCCAAACAATCATAGTAATAGAAAATACTATTTATTTAAGCAACCTGTCTTTATAAAATTCAATAATCAAATGCAGCGAATTTAGTTTACATCATCTCATAAAATCCTTGGCACTAAAAGGCCACAACTTAACATCTTAAAATAGTCTTCATAAATTAGTCCAACATTATTAAAAGAAATACGTAACAAGGAAAACAAAGCATCAGACAATCCCCATCCTGTTACGTATCAGAGCATCCTAGACGACACAACGGAGATCACTCACAACTGCACTACTCTTGGTTACCTGCAAGTTACCCATACGAAGAGCAACATTTTCAAGCAGAAGGGGTGAGATTTCACAATCATTAATAGCAAATAATAATTCATAAAGAATAATCAACAACACATAATTACATTAATATCTTCACTTAACATCATTTAATAAAGCTAAAGCGACCAACAACATCATAAACATCAACAACATATTTATATTCATCATTTACTTCATTTATTAATGTCAGGACAGCAATAGCATTAACAAAACAGCAACAACATCTCAGCAATCATCATTTATATTATATTATGACGACTCTACAATGCAACAATGACTCTTCTTCTTAACAACAACATCTTAGACAACTTCAACATGCATGTGGTACCACCAGGGCATTAAGCCCCCATCTTTAAGGTCATATTTGGACCTGTCGGGCATTAAGCCCCCGTCTCTAAGGTCATAAAGGACCTGTCAGGCATTAAGCCCCCATCTCTGACTATGCAACGACACAACCCTAATGCAACAACTTCATCTTCAATGTTAATTCATTAACAATTATTCACAAGGACTCATTACATCAAAACAGCATTACTGGAACATCATATTTAACAGCATCATCATTAATATAAACATCAGGAACTAACTCATCAAGGAAACAGGAGAAAGGACAACATTTCGCAAACAGCAGGTCTATACTGCACTAACTCGCAGTGGCGAGCTATACTACTCGCAATGGCGAGCTCGGGGGTTTACTCGCAATGGCGAGCAAGGTCACTCGCAGTGGCGAGTTCAGGGACTACTCACAATGGCGAGCAAGGTCACTCGCAGTGGCGAGCGGGGAGTTCACTCGCAGTGGCAAGCAAGATCACTCGAAGTTGCGAGCGATGACAAAACAGGGTTCTGTCGCAGCTCTGCTCTCTCACTCAGCACCTAAAATTCTACTACTCAAGCTCCTAAATCATCAGGAATCAACATCTAAACGTTTTCTATGATTAATTAACATCTTCCTACATCAAATTACACAACGTTCACTTAAAATCTTCCAATTTTAATGATTTTAACCCTAATTCCCAAATCCCTAAAACTACCTCAATTGATTAAACTTCATGAATCAAAACTTGATAATAATGAGAGTTAGTCTCACCCTTACCTTAATTTGTTTTTCTGAAATCCAACAGCCGCGTTCTTCGTTCCTAGGGTTCTCTCTGAGTTCTCCTCTTTTCTCTTCTTTTCTCCAAAAACGCGTTATGTTATTCTTTCCCTCTTACTGACTTTTAACTCTTTCCCTAATTGCTCTTCTCCTTAAAAACTACTCTCCTCCCTAATTAGTATTTATTTCTAATAATAATATTCCTCCCCCACTTAATAATAATAATTCATATAATATCAACTAAATATATATAAAAAAATCATATAATATTCCACTAAAATGCAATAAATCAATTAATTAATAGATAATAAAAAGTGGGCGTTACACTAGCCACCCATAACTCACAACTGGGATGCCATGCACCTGACCTTGCACTTACATGTGCCTGGTGCATGGTACTAAGCGGCTAGCGCATGTGCCTTGCGGCCAAATGTGCTATTTTGTGACTTTTTGTGGAAGAAAGCCCTCGTTTTTAGCCCAAAATCAGGTGGAAACTTTCCCTATAAGTACCGCTTTCCTCATTCATTATTTCTAGTTCAGAACGAAGCAGTTCAAAAGGAAGTCGGGCACTATGAGCTTCTAGGAGGAGTTTCTCTCTTATCTCTCCAAGTTTTTCTAGAGTATGTTTTAGTTCTTTTGTAGTTTATTTTTAGTTACCAAGGGTAATTAAATCTTTTTAGGCTAGGGTTCTAAGATGAACCTCTATTTTATTTTATTTGCTGGATAATTATTTAATTTAAATTTGTTTATTTAGTTATTTTCTGTTCTCAATTTTGTTTTACTATAACGCGTAAGATTTGTCTCCCCTGGAGCGCAACCCTGATTTAGGCACTTAGGTAGTGACAGAGCCTAATATTGATATTTATATGTGTCTAACCAGTAAGTAATTAATTAGTAACTAGCAAAAGAAACTGAAAGTGAGTGGACCCTCATAGTAAGTACTTAGGAGGTAACATAATTAATATTGAGTAAAATTTGCTGAAACCAGGATGTAACTAGTTAGTAATTAAGGAAACAAGTGACTTCAAGACTTAAATCAACCCAGTAACTTCACTCTCCTCACACCTTGGTAAGGTATATGCCGACAGGGCTTCCCGTTTGTAGAACTATCGAGAGGGAGAGTGTGCTATGTACACCTAAGATTCGTAGAAGGGAAAACCTTTAGGACACTGTCCACCATACCTTTGGAAATTTAGGAACGCCAACTTAAGTCTACGCTTCAATTACCCCTTAGGAAGTAAGACCCCACACGTAAGGATCACTGTGTGACCAGCAAATGCAACTCAACAAGCGGAGGGATAGACCAAAATCAACCGAGATAGTAAGACCCTGCATGTAAGGATCACCGTATGACCAGCAGGTCAACTTGACAAACTGATTAGCTTACCATGTCCCGGCGAATGCATCACTTAATAGTCTACTTAAAATAACTGAACATGACTTGACTGATAATTAATTCCAATAAATGAATAAGGGGATTCAAATAATCCTAACCGCTACTAATATTCTGCAACCAAACAAGGAACTTTGTTCTGTTGCAAACAGATTAACTTTGCAAACTCTAAACCCATATCTCTTTTCTTATTATTAGTTTCCAAATAAGTAACGCGAATTTTTTGGATGAAACAATAATCCATGTGGATATGATACTATACTTATCACTTTATTACTTGGTAAACGATTTGATACACTTGCCTATTCCGACCATCAATACCTAATTTAAATTCATAGTATTTGTTAAATTTCTTCTTTATAAAATTTTCAAATTTTACTTCATTATCATTGTCATAATCTTCAGGTGAGTGCTACCCAATTCCTCACTCAAACATCATTCCTCCAACCCCTTCCCAAGTCCACTAACTTCACTTATGTCAACCACCAGTCAAAGGTTCAATGCTAATCAGAACGAGGTTAGTTGAGGGGATGTCAGCGCTATTATTTCCTTCAAAGTATTCCATTCAATCAACTATAGATACATGTGTTCGAAAAGTCCACGAGAATCAAAATTTTGATATTCTAACAAAAACGGGGTCTATTACAATGATACAAAAAAAAAAACTCCACGAAAGTATAAAAAATCATATACGAGTAAGTTCTTTTATCTATTTTTTCCTATTATACTACACAACATCAATATTTTAGATTGAAGGCATGCTCGATGTCTAACGCACATCAATGAACAACTTCGACGTGACTCCGATGTACCATCAATATATTTCAGATTGAAAGTGTGCTCTATCGTGTCAGAGTTAGACATTGATGGACAGAATTGGCAAGTGCAACAAATCGCAACAAGTAGTAAAGTAGTAAGTTGTATCGTTCTCCACATGGATTTTTGTTTAACTCAATAATTAGCAAAACTTATTTTAAAACGGAAAATAATAAAAGATGATTCGAAGATAGGTTTAGTTCTCCACTTGAACAAATATTAACATATCTAATTGAACTTTTAATACCTTGTTATCATCAAAAACCTAAGAGGCATTGTTAAACTCATTTTGTTCCAACACCTTAATCAATAGGTTTAGTTGCTCATGGCAACAAACATTATAACAAAACAAAAGAAAAACATACCCTAGCAAGAATAAGAGGAGGAGAAATTCCGTCTTGAATCTCCGATGCTCGACCCTTGCTATGAACCGTCAATGTTTCTGAATGAATAAAACAATGTGCAAGGGCATCTATTTATAACATTAGGTTACTTAGGGGTTAAGATAATAAAATTGGGTTTTATCCGCCGATCCAACTTGAAAATCAAGTAAAAAGTGGGTTTTTACCTGGTACTTGGCGCATGGCCCATGGCGGGGGCGCGGGGCCCATGGCAGGGGGCGCATGGTGCCTTGGGCAGCAATGAATTGCTTCCCCAGGCTTTCTTAGGCGCATGGTGCAGGGCGTCTGAGGCAACTCCTCAGGTGCGATTTCATGCGTTTTCTTCTCGTTTTCGATCGTTCTTTCGTTTGAAAACTCCTAGGAACTTGAAATGAATTTTCTTCACTTTGTATTGTCTTCAACAATCTTCTAAGAACCTTTGATCTTCAATTCTTCATCTTGATCCTTCACATGGTGTCTTGATTTGATGATTTACGCGATTCCTCGCTACAAAAATCTCAAAACACTTATGGAGTTGCATGATCTAGGATAAAACTGAATTACAACAACTCGTGTGAAAACAATACCATATGTTCTCAAACCATTAACAACTCCTCTATCTCTCATCTTATTTGTCTTCAAATGCAAAGAAAAAGTAATAAAAACATATCCAAAATGTCATATGATGCTCTAGTATCAGGCATTAATGCGTGTCAGACACTTGACACACCTTCAATCTCAAATGTCGACTATGTAGTGCAAGAAAGAAAACTTAGCCAAAGAGCTTACGCGAATCTGATTTATGGTTCTTTCTTAAAGTTTTCTTAGTATCGTTATTGCTAACGCATACCTTGTTATAATATCACAATTGTAATTATTCAATGGATGTTTTGAACCCATAAATGTTAAATTGAATACCTATATCTCTATGGTTGGCTGGATGACACCCTTTGAAGAAAGAAAACCAATGACATCTCCCTAGTTAACTTCTTTCTCAATGACAATTCTTTCTAAATGTATATTCCTTTGACGTAGTCTTAACTCCATACCATTTTTCATTTATTATTATTTGATGCCTTCCATAGGTAAAACGCCAATAGCAAAGTCATATTATAAAACCCTTAGCTACATATTCTTCACTGTCATCAAAACAAACTTCATTTATCAAGTCATCACTGATATCAACTCTTTCTTCACCATTAACATCAACACCAAGACCTATATCAATAAATGCGTAGATATTCATTTTCTTAAATATACGAGCAACATTTTGTCTGTCATATACATGATCAATATGTAAACAACATCACACCCCATCTCTCCACAACATAAGTGTAGCAGAAAGGGAACAAACCTCAATTTTTGTCCCCACAAAATCTCTAAAAAACTTTTGCATGATGCAAACTATTCTAACTATACACTATACGTGTTTAACATCGAAGTCGAAGATAAAATTTCATTTTGATATCCGACTATATGTACATTTTGTATCATGTTGGATATCCGAGAATCACACTGATCTAAATATACATCGTGAGTCAGCGTGATTCTACCGTATCCACCGTAATATTAATTAAGGAGATACATATCAAAATCAAAATATTAACAAATGTTGTGGTCTTATTTAGATAAAATGGAAAATGGAGGTGACTTAATAGCTATAAATTTGGTGAAATTGGGGGTTTTGTTTTTTGTTTGACTGAAAAGCAGAGAAGGGGAAGAACAACTCAAATCTCAATTCCTTCAAAGTTTTCAACTTTCAATCAATTTCTCCAATCTCATTCTCTCACAATGCCTCTTCTTCCTTCTTTCCACAAGCTCATTCTTCCAACAACCCTTCAATCTAAGCAATTGGTAACAAAACTCTCTCTCTCTCTCTCTCTCTCTCTCTCTCTCTCTCTCTCTCTCTCTCTTCTTCCATGTTTTTTGTTTCTGTTTTCAATTAATTGTGTTTTGATTCGATTTTTCTGATCTTATGACCCTAATTCCCCTTTTCATAAAGTTTGGATTTTTGTTGGTTTTTCTGTAAACCCATGATTTTGATCATCAAGTTTGGATTTTTTGTTAAGATTCTCGATAAAGTGTAGTGTTTTTATCTTTGTTGTAAACCCATGATTTTTTTATTCTGTTTATTTTTTATTTCTATGCTTAAATTCACTGAAAATTGTTGAAATTTGATTCAGTGTTGCTTAGGTTTTATGATTTTTCAGAAGTTGTATTTGGTTTGCTGAGTTGATTTATTAGCCCTAGAATTTGACTCTTTTGATCATAACATAACTCATGGCATTGAAATTGAATTTGCTATCATATTGATTTCACTCATTGAAGTTTATTTTTTGTTTGGAATTGATTGTGTTTTTTATTGAATTTTGATGTTGCTGAGTTGATTATTAGCCCTAAAATTGAAATTGAAAAGGTTTTTATGATTATCCACAAGTTGTATCTGAATTGCTGAGTTGATTATTAGCCATAAAATTGAAGAGTTCAGGTATGCTCCATTTAACCAATGCTCCATTTAGTCCATTTAGGTCATGGATGCGAGACATGTGGCAAAAAAACATTAAGGGCTGAGATTAAAAACAAATATTTTATTTAATAAAAAAATAATAATGACCATCGTCCTCATGTTTCCCTCTTCCTCCTCTGTTCCGACTCATGACCTCCCCACTCATCATCATCTTGCCGCCGCCGTAAGATACCAATCCATCGCTGTTGCTACTGTATTATGTCTTTTGAAAAATTGTGTGCTGTTTTAAAAAAAAAGGAGAGGTTTGTGTGATGTTTCTTTCATAAGCATCTTGATTTTGCAAATCTGCACAAAAGTGATATGAATTAAAATATAGGATTGGTTATAAGAATAACTATGATTCCAATTGAGATTTTATTATATTAAATTTTAGGTTTTGGATATGGCTGATTGCATACAGAATAAGAAAAGGAAATTGAAATTAGGATATTAATACCTTGACACATAACAGTAGCAGCCACCATGAATGGTTAGTGACAGAGGTGCAAGATCGTGATTAGCAAGAGGGGCAGCCGTTGGAACAGAGGAGGAAGAGGGAACGTGAGGAAGATGATGATTTTTGTTTTTTATTAAATAAAATATTATTTGTTTTTAATGTTAAATCCCAGCCCTTGGATGATTTTTTGCCACATGTCTTGCATCCATGACCTAAATGGACTAAATGGAGCATTGGCTAAATGGAGCATACCTGAACTCAAAATTGAACTGGGTTGGTTAGTTTATGTCTTTATTTTCATGGTATATTCGTACATTAGATATAACTGTTGCAATTTTTCTTGGCTCTATCTTTACTATTTGAACAAGCTAAGCTTATCTAAAATTGAATTTGCTATCATATTGATTTCTTGATAGAATTTATTGTCTTGGGTGTTTTGCTGTAAAATCATTAATATATGACACAGTGAACGGATTTTTATGCTGCCTATGAAATTCTACTTGGATTTTATTTCATGTATTTGCTATGAACACTTGAAGGCATAGATTAACTTATTTAGTGTAGTTATAGATTCTTGCACTGATTAAGTATGATGAATTTTAGATTGCAGTTGCTTGTAGTGTTCTGGAAATTCATTTTTTAAACGAATCTCCATATTCATAACGGTAGTTAATATCACATCACATATCACTAATTGAAATCGAACAATTTAAAGAAGTTCTGTGATTCAGATCTCACACCTAGTTTATTTTTAGCCAAATGAGATGGTATTTGACTTTGAAAATCGCAAAAAGTGTGTGCTTGTGTGTTAATTTCGGGCCGAGTACATGGCCCGATTAAAGTTAACGCACCTGGGGTAAGAGGAGCCGCAAATCCTCAAATTCCTACATCTGCAAATGAAAAAGCTCTTCTCACTGGAAAACCTTTGAACGTGTAACAGAGAACCCTTTCTGCCTGCCCTGTGATCGGATCCTTTCTTCCCATGACTGGATCCTTCTGCCTTGCTCTAGGAACTTACCTGTGTTGTGCGCTGTTCTTATGCTTGTTGCCTTGCGGCCAGAAATCCTTGGCCGTAATGTTGTGCACAATTCTGCTGCTGTTATGCTTCAGTTTGTTTCAATATAATATCTATTTGTCTGAAACCCCCTATTTGGGTGCACATGGTTTATTTGTGATTTAGCGTGTGTTGTGCAATTCTTTGCTTTTTGGGAGTGAACAATTGGGGACCATACTTAGGCCAAACCAATTATTTATTTAATAGAGATACTTTCTTATCCTTATTAATTTAAGTTTAAATAAGCATTGTAAGTTTGATTTAAATGATCTCTTTATGAGTTATGTAAATCTTATGTTCGTGTTACGACTCTAAGCTTATGTTTATTTTTTTTTTTTCCTCTTTTTGATTCTGGCTCATTCATATCTCAATTTTAAAATCTTTTATTATGAGCATTTACTAACATTTGGATGCTCAATATTATTTTCAATTGCAGAGGATTCCGGATAATTTTCTGAGGAAACACGGGGACCAACTTTCGACTGTCGCAACTGTCACTATTCCTGGCGGCACCGTCTGGCGTCTAGGATTGAAAAAGGTTGGCAACCGTATTTGTTTTGTGGATGGCTGGCAAGATTTTATTCAACGCTACTCAATTGGCATTGGATACTTACTACTATTCACATACGAAGGAAGGTCAAATTTCATCGTTTATATCTTCCGTACTACTGAGTTAAACTATGATTCAACAATGAGAAGCCGGACTGAAGAGCCTTTCTATGAAGACTATAATTATGTTTTTGAAGGCATTGAAGATATCGACTCCTTTGATTTCCTGGATTCGGCACCTTCAAACCCTACTGGTGCATTGCAAAGCAAGGATTCTGCTGGATGTATGGATCAACTGATACCAGCGGAGAATCATAGCCAACAAAGACAAGAAAATAAGGATACCAAGAAAACTTCAAGAAAGAAGCGGAAATCGCGGAAATCAGATCTGAGTAAGCTTTTTCAGCAAAGTTTTCTTTTTACTATACTATGTAGCATTGGCATTTCAGATTGAAGGCATGCCCGGTGTCTGACACACATCAATGTCCAACTCAGACGCGACACTGACACGTGTGGTTATATTCAAATATTTCACGTTTTCAAATTACGGCTGGTACCAACGTCTCAGTGTCGTGTCTGTCTGTCTGTCTGTCAGTGCTTCATAGCTATTGTCTAGTAATCTAAAAAATTAATTGTCATCAATATAATTTGTGGAACTGCAGGTGCACAGGAAGCCTCCACTGAAAATGATGAGGAGGCAGAGCGCAATAGAGATACCAAGAAAACTTCAAGAAAGAAGCGGAAATCAGATCCGAGTAAGCTTTTTCAGCGAAGTTTTCTTTTTACTATACTATGTAGCATTGGCATTTCAGATTGAAGGCATGCCCGGTGTCTGACACACATCAATGTCCAACTCAGATGCGACACTAACACGTGTGGTTATATTCAAATATTTCACGTTTTCAAACTACGGCTGGTACCAATGTCTCAGTGTCGTGTCTGTCTGTCTGTTAGTGCTTCATAGCTATTGTTTAGTAATCTAAAAAATTAGAGCAGTGCTAGCGTCAGGCGCTACAACACTCTCCAATAACCACTCTCTCTTTGAGTGGACCAAGTCATCCACATTTTAAACTATTTTTTTTGGCTACCGGTTATTTACTTACACAGTGATATATCTTATTTAATTTTTTATTTCTTTATTCTTTCTTTCACGTTCTCTTTCTCTCTCTTTGGCACCTCCTCTGTCATTTGAAAGGTCTTCTTCCCCATCTAACCACAACCAACAACTTTCTTAATTATACAGAGAAAGAATGGAGCCTTTAATTTTCCAAAAGCCTCCATTAAGCTTCAACATCACAAACTTGTCAAATGGGTTGTTCAAAGAACCTGCGTTAATTGGGATTCATCTGGAATCGACCAAATCAAATAAATAGAGCACACAAAGTATCCATTTTTCAGTAATCAAATTTGGATTTGGACTTTGAAAATTGCTGAAAATTAAAAGCAAACTTGCTGTGATATAGGTTTTTTATGGCAGATGAGATAATTAAAGATGGAGAGAAATAATTCATAAAATTAAAGAACCAATTTTTTTATCAGAAGCAATGTGTTTGTTTTGTTGAGATTCGATTGTGGTGTTTGAGATTAATGTTCTTTTGGCCTCATTAGTTTCATCATGAGAGATGGCGTGTTTTTTTTTTGTTTTTTTTGTTTTCTTTTTGAAGTTTGAATAAAAATATGGTTAGTGTTGGTAAACCAGTATAGCCGGTTATCAGGTTTTTAGTTTTAAAAAAGTGATGATGTGGACCAATAATTGAAAGAGTGTTTGAGAGAGAGTGATAGAGAGGTTGTTGATAGCATTGCTCAAAAAATTAATTGTCATCAATATAATTTGTGGAACTGCAGGTGCACAGGAAGCCTCCACTGAAAATGATGAGGAGGCAGAGCGCAATCTAGTTACCAAGAAAACTTCAAGAAAGAAGGGAAAATCGCGGAAATCAGATCTGAGTAAGCTTTTTTAGCAAAGTTTTCTTTTTACTATACTATGTAGCATTGACATTTCAGATTGAAGGCATGCCCGGTGTCTGACACACATCAATGTTCATCTCAGACGCGACACTAACACGTGCGGTTATATTCAAATATTTCACGTTTTCAAATTATGGCTGGTATCAATGTCTCAGTGCGGTGTCTGTCTGTCAGTGCTTCATAGCTATTGTCTAGTAATCTAAAAAATTAATTGTCATCAGAATAATTTGTGGAACTGCAGGTGCACAGCGCAATCGATCTTATGAAAGTGCGTCTGCAAGAGTAAGAAGCAACATGTCAAATGTAGCCTATGAACGTGCGTCTGCAAGAGTAAGACACAATGTGTCAGATGAAGAAAGAGAAAGGGCAATGAATGAGGCAAAAGCATTTGTACCAACTAATCCTTACTGTCTTGTTAGTCTGCGAGCCTCCTATTTATATAGGGGATGCATAATGGTGAGATATTGAATTCAATTTTTTGATATTTTTCTTTGGTCTTCTTTGACATGTTGTGTTGCGTACTAAGCTCGTGTTTCTGTTTACCAGTATTTGCCTACCAGATTTGGAGCAAATTTGAAGGGTGTTTCAGGTTTTATTCCGCTTCAGACATCCGATGGTGAGAAACAGTGGCGTGTTCGCTGCCTTGATGACAAAGGCCGGAAAAAGTTAAGCCAAGGATGGTACGAATTTACACAAGAGAACGGTTTAGGGGAAGGGGATATCTGTGTTTTTGAGCTGCTTAATACCAGAGATGTAGTGTTGCAAGTTACTTTGTTTCGTCTAAAAGAGGATGAACCCTCACTTGCAGCACCGCGTTAGCTCAACCTAAAAATTAGCTGGGAGAGTTAACTCCTGATAGACAATTACAAAACTGTGTTGATTAGTTCTTACTTCTGAGTGATCCTGGTATTCTCTAGTTTATTCAGTTTGGAACTTTGATACTTTCTATGGCCATACCGGGTACGCGTACGGTACTCGTGGTACTCCATTTTTGCTATTTATTCTATGGTGAGTGAAAATTGTAGCTTTCTCTTATATGTTCATATGATAATGTAGTATTATATGTGCATGAGTTTTTTGTTGTTATAACCAACTTTAATTTTCAACTTTTTAAACTTTTATCGTGATGTTTTTGATGTAAATAGAAGAATTTAGCCCTATCATGTTATATTATATAACAAAACTCGTGATTGATTTTATTGACGTACCCGTATCTTAATTTTTAAAAAATTGCCGTAATCTCGTACCTGTACCCATACCTATGCAACATAGCTTGGATTGTAAATAGACTGTGCTATCTACTCAATCATAAACTGAGTTGAAACGCATGTCCTAGTGCCGTATCTTGGGATTAACTCTTTTTTTTTTTTTTTGGTTTTGAAGTTTTTAGCTTCATCCGCATGAATATAGTGATTCAGTTATTGTGTGTTGTTTATGTGACTGCTGATGATGAGTTTTTATACGTTTTCCTTTGACTTTTATCTATTTTTGATGTTGTTTGGATTTATGGTATGATGTGGATACAAAGCAACATTGATGATATCTTTTATTCATTGTTTTTCATATATCATATCTATAATACCATTCTTAAAAAAAGGTCCAGTTTATGTGATATTGTAGTCACAGACAAGAAACTTTTCATTTTGGGATCCAAGTGCAGGATTTAAAAAAATAATGTACATCTGGATTTCATTGGACTTCTTTGTATGATTGATGTTGTGACAAGTATGCATCTGGATTGTACAGATTTGTAGTTTTTCTCGGACTCATATTCAGACTGATGTTGGGTTATGAGCGCGTCTTAAGTTTTTTGAATGTGCATGTGAAGTTTGTTATCTTCATGAAGGTTGTCTATTATAAGCTGTGCAACTTCCATGAAATTTGTGTGCAAGAGTTTTAGTTTCGAGCAGTTGTACTTTATTCTAGTGTTAATAAATTGTTGTGAATGTCATATATATATATATATATATATATATATATATATATATATATATATATATATATATATATATATATATATATATGATTAAGTTGAATATGTACTGGATGAATTGGCTGGTACTAGATAGATGAAAATCAAATAAAATATAGGTAAGTTGCTCTTTTGTCTGAATTACATATGTTATACTGTTATGCTGTCTGGATATTCTGGCAGTTACATATATATGAAATGAAGAATGGTTTAATGTGGAAATGTAAACACGTTAAATTGTATTAGGTTCATTAATTGAATAAAAAATGTAAGTAGTTAAGGGCAAATGACACAAGTTGCATATATATATATATATATATATATATATATATAGGAAATGAATGTCAATATCTTGTGCAAGTTTTTTTTTTGACAAAAGTTTCTTGTGCATGTTGGTTGTCTGATCATTGTGATTTAATGTTTTTAGTTTCACTACCTAAATTAGGTTGTAGTAGCTAACCAAAAGATACTTCTTGTTATTTATATTTATCTTGTAAAGACACACGAAATTATAAGGGTTTGGTCTAGTGGTGATAAATCACACTTTAGATCTGGAGGTTCCTAGTTTGGGATGTGCCGGTGCTTAAATTAGTTTGTGAGTGCTCTTTGAGCTCTCATGTTTTTTCACTCCAAAGTTTTTTCATAAAAAAATCTAACAGAAGGACTAAATATTATTTAGTCATGTGTAACTATCATTTTAGGTGTTGTCTAGCCTACTCCAGTGGTTACATATGACCATTCAGGGGTTATCTCAAAAACCGGCTATAGTGACTTTCTCTTGGTTTTGTATACACAAGAGAAAAAGAAAATACATTTGAGTCTAAATAAAATATTAGTTAAATATATTACTTTTTTTTTTATTTTACTGTTTGTAAAACTATTTCTTAAATCCTTACAAATATCTCACTTTCTTTTTAGTCATTGGATTTAGACTTAGTACAATTTGTTTAGGTCGAAATTTGTTCCCTACAATATATAGAGTATTTCATTTTAGGGTGCTCCATTCTTGACATGATACAAATTATGAAAACTAAAACCTTGATGGTGAATTGATTTCCAGTTGTCTTTTGTAACTTACATGGAATTTGTTACTTTTGGGATAAATGGATTTGATTGAGCAAAATATCAATTATCAAATTCAAGTGTTATGATGCTATTTTTTTATTTTTATTTTTTAATTTACAAAGTGTAGAAGTTGCTAATGCTAGTTCATTTTTGTGTTCATGCAGAAGACACATCTTTTGGATATCGAAACAGATATTGACTATATACTCCTGAGTGAGATTCATTGGCTTCGGAGAGAGGAAACCATCACACAAGGATTTTGGTGGAAGATTTAAGGGTTAAGCCTAATTTTCACCGGAATATTGTTTGCCAACTCAGATTGATTTTTTCATCCAAATTAGGAATATGAGACACTATGTTTAACTGGATGCAACGTCGACCAGTTTTTACACACTATTCTTGATGAAATTAATTAATATAGGTATCATATTTGTACTGTAGTGTTCATAAATTTTCTGTGTTACTAAATGGTTATTGACTTCTGTTGCTTTAAACTGCATTTGATTAGTATTTTGTCATTATGTTATCTTCTATATTTTTATGAATCAGCCAAAATTACTGGTTAACTTTTAATCAGCTTCCCACTATTTGTTTCACATGAAATAACTACCTGCTTATTTGGCTTGTAACTAGGTATTATTTTCATTTTTGGCTTGAGCTCTTAAATGCTTGAATGTTATGATTCTGGCTTGTTTTTTCAAAATACTTTTTTCCCTAATAAAATCTTGCATTAAAATTTCATTACCTGTTCTATTTATCTTCTTTGTTTTTTATTGCATCCAAAAAAGACGAGATTGCATTTTTCTGTTTTGTCACAAGTTGCAGTTGATGGGAGTAAAGTCAAGCTCAAAATGTCTTTACATGAATTAAAAATTACGTCTTTAGTCATGTGGATGTACCCTCACAGACAAAGTAGAAAACCAAAATAATTGACAATGGCTTATCCTAATGCTTCATATTGTCTACTTGTGCTTGCAGATCCTCTGGATTGGTGGCACTTTTAAGAGTCAAGACTCCTTGGGTGTTTATTGGTGGCGGTGTAATTGATCATAAGCCTTAAAGAGTTCAGACTCCTCGGGTGTTTATTGGTGGCGGTGTAATTGATCACAAGCCTTTACAAACCGTAGGTAAATCTGATGGAACAAGTAGGAGCTCGCGGAGCAAGTGATGCGAAGAATCTACTCTTTGGTCAGTTATAATTTTTTGTATAGTTTGTATTGGATCATTTGACCTGGATTATTGGATATCCATGCACTTTTGGAATTTAAGATTTCAATTTTCAATCTTAGAATTTGGACTGAATGTTATAGCCCATGCACTGACTGTTGTTCCCACTTATAATTATTCAATGTGGGATTCAACATTCCCACTCATGCCTAGAATTAGATTTCTGTATATTCGGTTTGCAGGACTCGACATCTGTATATAGCACAACGGCTCTTGGGTAGGCTCGGATACCATCTTTGAACTGGGCTTACGGTCTAACTCACCCCACTAAATCAGCTTGTTAGACAATGACTGGTTTATAAGGACTACCTAGGTCATGTCCCTAGCTGATGCGAGTCTCTTAAGTGTGGACTGGTGCAGGTGGAATAACAAGGATATAAACATCCCCTCACTTCCAGGACTAGACATATGGAGCGTAGACAAATGCAAGTAAAATAACAAAGATCTTGGTACATAAACAGATCTTAGTTAGGCTTAAATAACATTTTAGGTTTTGGGTCAAGATTTGGTGCCAATCTATTTTTTTGGTTTCTCATTTCAGTCCATTGATCAAAAATCCTCCGCTTATACTCCTTTTGCCTCCCTAGTGACCCATCTCTTATAAGGTTTAATATAAGGGTTCATTGTTATGGTGGGATGTGAGTTATTGGAAGGTGATTAATGTCCGGGAGTGCTCCACCTGTTTGCCGACGATTCCGTAAACTCGTCAAGACTTCTTCCTGAGTGAGACTTAGAAATGTGGAGGAGACCCACACTTGAGGGGGGAAACTGTTGTATAAATAAGTGTGAATTAGTTGTTGAAGTTCCGCATTGTTTGCCAATGGGTTAAATGAAGACAGTTTTTGATCAAGATCTGGTGTCAGCCCATTTTTGTGCTCTCTCACTTCAGCCCATTAATTAGAGTTCATCTTGCTCTTTCAGCCACCCATCTCTTAAAAGGATTTGAGCATAAATTAACCCCATTAGTTAGCTCTTGGGGTTGGGTTGCACCCACTTATAACCACTGTTCAAGCCATATCATTGTTTAATGTGTGACTCTCAACATTCTATTTCTTGATCTTTCTTCTAAGACGAATGCTTACACCCCGTTTATCTTTGACCCATTTGCCAAGACACCGTTTTTTTAGTGGGTAAAACCAAGGTTTCACCCGTGCAACTGTTGGGACTAATCTCTTGAGGTGATTGAGACCCATTTTAAGTGGTTGACCTCTGCTAACATATGTTTTTCCACACGCACTGACCAAATATCAAACACCTAACAAATGGTTATGAGAATCAAGCTTCTCCATTGTGCCACACCATGTTGGGTAGACGCATCAAGGTTTTGGTAATTATGCAATCTAGTTTTTTTTTTTTTGAAACGGCAAATTTTATTCTTCGTCGAGAGGTGAAAGAAACACCACACTCGTGGAACTGAAACATATAAAAAACAAAATCCCACAAAGGGTACAATTACAGCCCCTAAAAATCATGAGGCCGAGGTATACAACCAAGGCACACCAAGGTAGCGCCAACAAAAGAATACCCCTGCCTCACAATCGGAAATTATGCAATCTAGTTAATAGGGATAAAATGAATAAGACCCTATTATCCTATAAACTTCAATGCTTGATGTGCAAATTTAATAGCACCGAACTTTTTTTGTAGTACAGAACTCACTAGAGGCTTAGGAAGACCGAGAAAAACCAAGAGAAACTATTAAGAACTTGAGACTAATGTGTTGATTATTATCTATTTTATTAGCATTGATATAGTTTTCTCATTTATCTATTTTTCCTTTATCAAGATATTCTCTTTTGCATATAAACTTGCTCAAAGCTCCTTGTGAAATATAAGATGATTATTCTAAACTATTCAACTTAATGAATTGTATAGAAATATGGTATAGGATAGAGCATTATGGCGTCGTTTAGTCATTTAATTTTTTTTTCCGCAAGATTTAGTCTTTTTATATTATCAAATGTTAGCGTTGATGACCTTTTTTTTTTTTTTCCAGATTCTGTCACCCTTCATTAAAAAGAAGACTATGTGGCTGTTATGTTGCATGTGTCCATTATATTGACATATTTTTGGCAAGATTAAACATTTTATTTTTTATTTTTAATCAATATTGAATTTTTTTCGACAATATTTAACTTTATTTTTTATCAAAACTTGATTGACATTTTTTTTGGCAATATTAAACCTTTTTTTTATCAGAACTTAAAAGAAAGTTAAACAAGATCAAACTGATTCTTCTTCAACTGCGGTTGTTCTTAATTTATCCTTTATCTCACTATTCACTATCCATACTCATTCATCTTCATCATGCATTTGGTATTCTTCCTAAACAACCATACTTGAATAAAAAGGATCTCATTTTCTAACAACAGAATCAATCAGTTTTCAAAATCCAAACAGCCCAAGTTGAGTGTTGGACTCGTGAGCTTTAATTTAGGTCAAGTTGAGTGTTTTGTTTGACTCAAGCTGCTTTCATGTTTTTTTTTTCTCTCACTCATTGAAGTTTGTTTTTCTGGTTGTGTTTAATGTTTTTGATTGGATTTTGTTGATGTTTTGATGGTTGCATGAAAAGGGTTTTGCTAATTTTATTATATTTTTTCACTCTCGCTTATAAAACCTGACGCCTCTTTTCATAAAGTTTGGATTTTTTTTTTTGTATGATTTTGATCACAGTTTGAATTTTCCGTTAAGATTCTTGATAAAGGGTATTTTTTTTTTTTTTTTTAAGTTACTTGATAAAGGGTAGTGTGTTTTTACTCAGTTTAGTTCTGATTTTATACCTGAATTCCTAGAAAATGTTGAAATTTGATTCAGTGTTGTTTAGGTTTTACGTTTCTTTGAAAGTTGTATCTGGGTTGCTGAGTTGATTATTAGCGCTTGAGTTGAATTGGGTTGGTTTGTTTATGTTCATTTTTCTAGTTGAAGCATAACATGCTCTATATTAGACTCTGGATCATAACAAAACTTGTGGCATTGAAATTGAATTTGCTATCATATTGATTTCTTGATAGAATTTATGCTCGAGTGTTTTGGTCTCTGTCAATTGATGAACTAATTGGTATTTTACATTAGAATTGATATGTCTCTTGTCACTTGTTTTAATTGAAGGAAAAGGCACAGTGAACGGGTTTTTATGCTTCCTATCTGTCCAAATTTGTTTTGATACTATACCTATGAATTGATATTTCTTGTATTTTTTACTAAGAAGACGTGAGGGCGTTGAATAAATTATTTTATGTGAACCAAAGCTATTTACTTGAAACAATCATATTATGAATTTCTGTAAGTGTATAATATTCTTTAGTGTAGTTACATACTCTTTAGATTGAAATTGGTGGTAGCAATCTGGAAATTAGTCAGTTTTGAACAAATCTCGATTTTCAGCTTGGTAGTTAATATCACATCACATATCAGTCATAATTGAACAATTTAAAGATTTTTTCTCTTTTCTGAGCTCTGTAATTCAGATCTCACACCTAATCACTTTTTTGGTCAAATCAGATGGTTTTTGCCTTTGAAAATCACAAAAAGTGAGTGCTCATGTGTTAATTTTGGGCCGAGTACATGGCCCGATTGAAGATAACGCACCTGGGGTTTAAAAGGAGCCGCAACTCCTCGAACTTCCTAGATCTGCAAATGAAAACCTCTTCTGAACTGGTGACCGAGATCCCTTTTTGCCTTGTGACTGGATCCTTCTGCCTTGCACCAGGATCCTGCCTGTGCTGTGCGCTGTACTCTGCTCGTTGGCTTGCAACCAGAAGTCCAGAACCCTAATGTTATGCGCAGTTGTGCTGCTATTATTCTTCACTTTGTTTCTATAGAATATCTATTTGTGATTTAGTGCGTTTTTGCATTTCTTTACTCGTTGGGAGTGCACCATTGGGACCCACGCTAGGTCAAACCAATTTTTTTTCGTCGAGGGAAAGGTCGAACCAATTTATTTTTTTGAAAGTAATAATTAAGTAAAAAAATGGATGTAATACTGTCTTATGCTTATGATTTTAGGTATAAATAAGCATTTTAAGTGTGATTTAAATGCTATCTTTATGAATTATGTTGAATCTTGCATTCCTGTTACGATTCCATGCTTGTGATTTTATTTCTCTTTTCAATTCTGACTCAAATCTCAATTTTAAAATCTCCAGTCTTTCATTTCAAGCATTTACTTATATTTTGATGCTCAATAGTATTTTCAATTGCAGAGGATACCAGATGATTTTCTGAGGAAATATGGGGCCCAGCTTTCGACTATCACAACCCTCACTGTTCCTGATGGCACCGTTTGGCGTCTAAGATTGAAAAAGGTGGACAACCGAATTTGTTTTGTTGATGGCTGGCAAGATTTTGTTCAACATTACTCCATTGGCATTGGATAATTTCTAGTATTCACATATGAAGGAAAGGGAATTTAAATTTCATTGTTCATATCTTTAATATGAGTTAAACTATCAATCAGCCATGAGAAGCCGTACCGAAGGACCTTGCCATTGAAGATATCCACTTCTTTAATTACTGGATTTATCACCTTCAGTTTTTTTTTGAAAGGCGTTACCTTCAAATCTTACTCCTGGTGCATTGCAAGACCAGGTTTTTACTGGATCTATGGATCAACTGACACCAGTGAAGAATCATATCCAACTCAGACGCGAAAACTTCAAGAAAGAAGTGAAAATCATCTCAGAGTAAGCTCTTTTAGCTAAGTTTTCTTTCTATAGTACTATGATGCGCCAACATATCAGATTGATAGCCTGCCTAGTGGCTGTCTGACACACATCAATGTCCAATATTGGAGATATAGATTAGTGCCATATTAGTTCTAGTAGATAGTAGTATTTTTTTTTTTTTTTTGAGTGAGTTCTAGTAGATAGTAGTATAAAGAGCTTGTAACCACCCCCATTAGTGGGTAACTATCTCATTTGTAATAATATTTATTCTCGTCAATACAATAGTTTAATAGCTTATCTCTCATTCCTTCCATGGATGCCATGTCTCATAACATCAAACTCAGATGCTATCAAATATTTCTCCTTTTCAAATTATGACCGGTATCAACATCTCAGTGTCGTGTCTGTGTGGGTCAGTGCTTCATAGCTGTTGTCTAGTAATCTAAAAAATTAGTTTTGTCATCAATATAATTTATGGAACTGTGAGCACAGGAAGCCTCTGCTGAAAATGACGAGGCAGAGTGCAATCGATTCTATGAAAGTGCGTCTGCAAGAAAAAGAAAAGTGACAAGTGAAGAAAGAGAAAGGGCAATGAATGAGGCAAAATCATTTGAACCAACGAATCCTTTCTGTCTAGTTGTCCTCCTACCCTCCTATTTTTTGATATTTTTCCTTAGTCTTCTTCGACATGTTGTGTACTTAGCTCGTGTTTATGTTTTCCAGTATTTGCCTTCTAGCTTAGCAGAAGCAAATTTGAATGGTGTTTCCATTCTACTTGATTTGATGATAAGTTTATTGAGTGGATGGTTCCGTGAACATAAATGACTAGACTGTAGAGTGCATGATTGGAAACTTGAAGAGAGTATTGGTGTATTGAGGAGGAACTATTTTTTTGAACAAAATGTTGTTTCTTTTTCAGTTTGATGCCTTTTGTGTTGATCCCTTTTCTTTTGTTATAATTTCTTTCCCTATCAAAGTTTGTGAGTTGGTCTTGATTATGAGCAGATTTATATTCCAATCTAAGCGATGTTTTATCTTTTTTTTCAATTTCCAGAAGTTAGATGTGGCATTTATCATCCAGAAGTTAGATGTGGCATTTATCATTTTAATTATTTAATACTTATAGGGATTGAAATGACAGTAAGTATATTGAGAGATTGATATGACAGTATTAGCGGAACATTTCAATGTGAGAGATTATTTAGATTAACGGAATGCATAGTCGTGGACTATTTTGAAATTTCGATACAATCCAGAATTATTGTAACTAATCGTTAGATATTCAAGAACCAAAATGACTGTTACCCCTTTTTTGCACTCTTGAGTAAAGTACTCGTATTTGCTGGGTGATATGCACTTCGAACATATTTTTCAAGGTTCCACAAAACTTGTAAAATTGTTTGAGATACAAAATGTGCCAAACCACAAAAAATGTTACTCATGGTGTTTTCTTTGTGGTGTGTTTTATATATTCCCATTGGCATGTGAAATCTTTTCCAATAGTGATATCAGAGGTATGCAAAGATCATATCTAAGTTTGAGATTTCATTATTTAATTGTAAAATAAATTTTGCAAATTTGACAAAAATACTATTTGAGACCTCTTGCTGCAATCTAGTCTTTGGAGAAGATGTAGGTAAAATGAATACAAGTGATTGGACTTGGATCTAAAGAAAGGCTTAGGAGCACTATTCTATTAGATATTGCTTCCAGGATGAAGCACAATGTCACAACACTAAGGGTATGTTTGGATGGAGGATTTGAGAGGGAGGACTTAATTGAATTAAAATGTTTTTGAAATGTTATATGATCATTTATCATATTGTTCATTCAGTTTTTTGAAATATCAAAATATTAGGACTGAGCACGGTTCGGGTTCGGTCGGATTCGGTTCTTAATTCGACCATCCAAAGAAAACCGTAGAGTGTATTCTCAAGCCCATCTCCGACCGTGTGTGCCAACGGATTGGTCGGAAGACGAGTTCGGCGGGTCGGTTAACTCGGTTATTGCTGTCAACTTCACAGACGGAGATGGAGAGTAGAAAGGATGCAATTATGGATGAGATGGGGTTCAATATGGTAACTTTTCAAAAGGCGGTGCTGGAAAAAGATGCAGAACACTGTTTGGACTTTTGGAGGAAGAAGAAACAATTGAAAGAGAGAGAAGAGAACTAATGTTACCTTATTTTATATTTTATATATGTATGTTTAATTGTTTTTTCTTTATTAAAATTCATTGATGGGACGAGATAACATTGAAAGAAGGAGAAAGTACATAAAAAAGTGGGATAAGGTATCTTGCAGCAAAGCACATGCACTTGTCAGATACTAACTTTAACTAAAATATATTTTCATGCCTAGCCTTGTAACTGTATCGGGCGGGTGCGGCCAATGTTGGGTTTGATTTTGATGAACCGAGCCCGACCGTACTAACCCAATGCTAACTGAATTTTATCATTTTTGAACCCGAGACCCGTTCCAATCCGACCCGTGAATCCGCGGGTGACTCGCCCATTGCGGGTGGTGGGCGGGTTTGGATTCATTGCTCACCCCTACAAAATATAGACTTAGCATTCCAAATTTCTTCCTTTAAATTCTCCATCCAAACATACCTTAGTGGTATGTTTGGTTCGCGAGAATGAGGAAGGAAAGATTGGTTGTGGATGGAAAGCATGGAAACCAACAATCTTTCCACAGTTTGGTTCAAGGGAACAATAAGCAAGGAAAGAAAGTAAGGTGGGACCCACGCCGAAAATCCTTTCCACACTAACCAGGACGGAAAGATTGGAAAACAACACATATTTGTTTGAAAAGTCTAAAATGCCCCCAACTCATATTGTTTTTTATATACTTTTTACTATTCATTTTTTTAGATATAGCTATTACTCCTTTGTTGTCTCTCTATTTTTATTTTTTTCAACTTACTGTTTCATTTTTACTCACACCTAGCCACGGTTTCTTTTTTGGTAGTGTTAGTTTCTTTTTCCTTTGAAAGAGTAGACACATGTTTATGCTAGGGGTATTTATGTCTAGGGGTATTTATGTCAATTAATAAATATATATCTTTCTTTCCTTCAACTTTCTATTCCACTTTCTTTTATACTAAACAACCAAAACAACCCTCTCACATTCTATTCTTTTTCTTTCCACATATAATCTTTCCTTACTCTTTCTTTCCTTTCACTTTCTTTAATCATCCAAACAGACCCTAATAGATAAAGTACATGTGCTCCCATTTTTTATATTCAGCGTGTGTGATTTTCCTCAATATCAGTACCATTTTTTTCATTTGATAATGTGTTACTGTTTATCCAACCTTCATAATATGTGGAAGGGAAAATATCATGATGCAATGTAACCAATTAAATGTAATTATGTTGCATTATTCAAGTTTTATTATATGCTAAAGAGATGTTTTCATGTGATCTTTATTGCATTTGCTGAAAGAATATGTTATGGTACTTTCATGTCGTTTGTGTGGTCGTTATTACCCAGTGAAAGTTAAGGTTTCTTAGCTATGATTTTCCAAAGTTTCTTAGCTATGTGGAGAGCACCGTATTGGATGTTGTTAAGGAGAAAATAGTGAAGGCATGGACATACCGTGTTTTGCATCTTGGCTGCAGAACCACCAATAGAGTTGAAGGGGCTCACGGTAGAGTAAAAAAAATATTTAAACAATAGTTTGGGTGATTTGGGTACTTGTTGGGAGAAAATACATGATATGTTGGTGATCCAGTTAACTGTGATACAAACATCATTTGAGATGAGTTGTATTATATTGGAAAATAGATACAAAAACGTCATTTTATACTATGGGTTGAGGGGTTGTGTGTCTAGAGCTGCTTTGAGCTTTATTTTTGTGGAAGAAAAACGTTCCAAGGAAACGTTGTGCATGTACAACGAAAGTTATGGTTGTGTGATAAGGACATCTTATGGACTACCTTGTGCATGCATCATTGCTATAAAAAGTTATCACAACAAGTCTATTCGATTGGATGAGATACACCATCATTGACAAAGGTTATGTATGGGTGAAGAAAGTAATGAAGATGATCTTTCTGTTGTGGAGATGTGGAATGGTATCCAGACACATCTCAAGAAAGTCCCTTATCAAATGAAACTGGAAATCAAAGACTTTTTGCGTCAGTTGGCATTTCCAGAAGCCACAATGTTGTCTCCACCTCCAAGAAAGGTATCAACCAAGGGAGCCAAGAAAAAAATTGGAAAAAATTAGGTCTAAAGCAAATGAGGCATCGACTAATCGAATCCCTTCTTCGTGAGAATGTGTTGATTCCCAATTTCCGGATAGTTCGATCGTCACCAACAATGTCATCATTTCCTAAAAGAAAGGGTGCTCGTATTGGCAAAACATCATGTTCCCCACTTCCAACCCCTACTCGGTTTCCAAAGCTTATTCTGCTTCCAAAGCCAAATCCGGTTCCAAAGCCTATTCCAGTTCCAACGTCTAATAATGTTTTGAGCCCTATTGATTATATTCCAAAATTCATGGTTCCATTTATTGAAAAGATCATGGATGTTAAAGGCGAGAGAATTGTGGTTTTTAGGCTATAGCTGAGTTCTTGGTTTTGACCGAAGAAAGTCATATCATGGTTCGTAGACATCTTATTCAAGAAGTGAAATATCATAGAAATGATTATGTGCGGGTATTTGAGAGTCAGGATCGTTTTAACTGCATCTTAAATAACTTGCATCCCCCCAAAAATAGTGGTTGTATTGCACTTGTAGATAAGTGGTTGACGTTTTTGGACATGAGTCACATCATTGCAACTTATTACAATATACTTGAAGTGGAGTTGACAAATCACAAAATCGGAACTTCAGAATCTTTTTTCCCACTTAGAGGGGTGCCGCAACTTAAGCAAAAACCCTCCATCATGTGCCTTGGCTTAATTCCCAATCATTTTGTTCTTGTTTTTTTGAAAGATGGTTGTCCACTAACTTCATCATCTACGAAGTGGAACATACACAAGAGTGAAGAAGCATCAACTTGGAAATTTGAGTATTTGAATCAACAAACTAGGTTTCGAGACCTCATAACATTGAAAAAGGAGAGAAACCGCCCCCATAAAAAAAGGAGTCAAATGAATCCAATCCAATTTTATGTAACACTCCAGAAAAAACAAAGGAAGAATTTCAAGTTGTTGCGGAAGATGAAAATGATTCAATTTCACGTAATGCGACATGACTGGTTTTTTGTTGGTGCTCATCCTTTTTTTTTGGTGGATATTACACCGACATATTTTTTGTGTTCGATATTGTAACGTCAATTTTTTGTGGTCAATATATAACTAACATTATATAAATTATATAAATATATGACTTTTATGTGGTGGAACTAGTGCAATACTTTTTTGATTGATTATTAGTTTTTTCGGCTTGCTTTGTGTGAGTGAAATCATACAGGGTTTGAGTTTCTATTTATATAAAAAGGATAATAAATTGATTTTCTACATTTGAGACGAATTTGAGTATGCGTTCAGGATAAGTACTTTTATCCCTATTACTGGTCCCGTACCCTCAAATTATAAAATATCGTTGATAATCTATATGCATTAACGTAATAATAAAAGCGAAAAGAAAAATATTTGAGTATCTGTGTTTCCGCTAGTTAAAATAAAGAATTTAATTAACATATTTGGTGTACAATTATTTCACAGATACATTTAATGATATTTGTTACAAATATAAAAATTTAAGTTGATATATTTATTAAGGGTTAAATATGTTTTTGTTCCCTATAAATATACAAACTTTTCGTTTTAGTCCCTCTAAAATTTTCTTTCAACTTTTAGTCCCTATAAATTTTTCAATCACCACTTTTGGTCCCTATTTTTAAGTTTATTTTTGTATTTTCTAATAAAATTGTGCAGAAATGTATAGAATATTGTACAAATCTTTCAAAAAAATAAAATTAGAATTTTTTAACAAAACTTAAATTAAATATGAATTTTTAACCGTCAAAATATAAAAATTTATATTAAATTCATATTTTGTTAAAAAATTCTAATTTTTTTGGGAGATATTTTAAAAATATTATTAATTTTTTTACAAAATTTTATTCAAAAATATGAATTCTACATATGAGTTTACTTTAAAAAAGGGATCAAAAGTAAAGATGGAGTCCCCGTGAGCATAGCTCAGTTGGCAGGGACATGCATAATTATATGCAGGGGCTGGGGTTCGAACCTTAGACACCCCACTTATTCACCTTAAAAAAAAAGTGAATTCTAGCCAATTCACCTTAAAAAAAAAAAGTGAATTCTAGCCACTAAGCTATTTGACCAAAAAAAAAAGTAAAGATGGAAAAAATTTTAGGAACTAAAAGTTGAAGAAATTTTTTAGAGAGACTAAGTCGAAAAGTTGACATATTTATAGGGACAAAAAACATATTTAACCCATTTATTAATTAACGTGAATAAAATAATTAGATATCAACAAATAATATTAATAGCTTCACTTAAAATAAAATAAAATATGGTTTTGTACAAAAATAAAAAATAAAAAAATATGGTGGACCCCACAAAAAAATATGGTGGACCCATCAAAATAAAAATATGGTGGACTCGAGGTGACTCAACCGAGTGATAGACTCATGAACTTAAAATTAGGTCAAGTTGAGATTGTGTTTTTTTTTTTGTTTGTTTAATTTAAGGTTTAAGTTTTTTTGTTTGACTAAAAAGCTGAATAGGGTTTGAGGAGAAGGTGAAGAAGAACCCAACAATTTAGATCTGAGTAATTCTTCCAAAGTTTTCAACTTTCAATCAAAGCCTTCCAAGATTATGCTTTGAATCTCTTCAATTTCTCTCACAATGCCTCCTCGTCCTTCTTTTCACAAGCTCATTCTCCCTTCATCCCTTCAAACTAGACAATTGGTAACGAGTTTTCTCTTTTTACTCATTCATTTTTTTTTTTGAATTGGGTTTTTGTTTCATGTTTTTGATTGGATTTTATTGATGTTATGATTGTTGTAAGAAAAGGGTTTTTAGGGTTTTGGTTGATTTTTTAGGGTATGTGGCACTTCAACTTATAAACCCTGATACCCCTTTTTTATAAAGTTTGGATTTTTTTAGGTTTTGTTTTAAACCCATGATTTTGATCACTGAGTTTGGATTTTCTGTTATGATTCTTGATGAAGGGTAGTGTTTTTTGTTTGATCAGTCATTGAAAAGTGTTGAAATTTGTTTGATTCAGTGTTGTTTAGGTTTTGTGATTTTTCTGGAAAGTGTTGAAATTTTGATAACCCTGGTTGCTGAGTTGATTTTAGCCCTAAAATTGAATTGGTTGGTTAGTTTGTTTGTGTCTTGTGCATTCTTTGAACGAGAAGTTCTTGTGGTGTTGAAATTGAATTTGCTATCATATCGATTACTTGATAAAATTTATGCTCCTCGATGTTTTCCTTAAAATCATTAATATATGTGGTTCAGTGTATTAGAAAGAATTGATCTTATTTTATTTTTTATTGAGAACTAGAAGTGTCACTTGTTTTAAGTGAAAGAGAAGAACATATAACAGAGTGAAAAGATTTTTATGCTTCATATTTCTCCAAATGTATTTTAATTGAGACTATCATATTGGAAATTTATCTATGTGTAGAAATTCTTTAGTGTAGTTACAAATTCTTGCACTTATTAAGTATGACCTTTGGATTGTTATTGCCAGTAGCAATTTGGAAATGTGTCATTTTTTAATGAATCTCCATTTTCAGCATGGTAGTTAATATCACATATTGAATTATTGAAATCATACAATTTTAAAATGTTTTGTGATCACTGCGATTCAGATCTCAAACCTAATCGCAGATGGTTTTTGCCTGTGTGGTCGTGTGTGTTAATTTCAGGCCGAGTATACGACCCGGTTAAAAACAACGCACCTTTGAATGAGTGACTGAAAATCCTCGAACTTCCTACATCTGCAAATGTAAAACCTCTTCTCACCAGAAAAGGAGCACCAAATCCTTGAACTTCTTTTGATCTTTTTAATTTTGATAAAAAAGGAGCTGCAAATCCTCAAATTTCCTAGATATGCAAATGAAAAACCTCTTCTATTAAGTATGGAAAGTTGGATTGCTATTGCTGGTAGCCGTTTGGAAATGAGTAGTTTTTTTTTTTTTTAATGAATCTCCGTTTTTAGCATGGTAGTTAATATCACACATTGAATCATTTAATTCATACAGTTTTAAGATGTTTTGTGATCTCTGCGAGATATCGCACCTAATCACTGATGGTTTTTGCCGAGTACATGACCTGTTAAAAAAAACGCACCTTTGAACGTGTGACCGAGAATCCTCAAACTTCCTTGGTCTTTGCTCGTTGGTAGTGCACCATTGGGCCCATACTTAGGTCGAACCAATTTATTTAATAGTAATAATCAAATAAAAATGCAAAAACGATCCAACAAAAATACTTTTATGCTTATGAATTTAAGTTTACATAAGGATTTTATGTGTTATTTAAATGCTCTCTTTGTGAATTATGTACTATCTGTGTTATGATTCCATGTTTATGATTTCATTGTCTTTTTGATTCCGAGTCAAATCTCGAGTTTAAAATCTTCAGTCATTTATTATGAGCATTACTAATATTTGGATGATCAATGTTATTTTCAATTGCAGAGGATTCCAGATAATTTTCTTAGGAAATATGGGGCCCAGCTTTCGACTATTGCAACCCTCACTGTTCCTGATGGCACTGTCTGGCGTCTAGGATTGAAAAAGGTTGACAACCGAATTTGGTTTGTCGATGGCTGGCAAGATTTTGTTCAACGTTACTCCATTGGCATTGGATACTTTCTAGTATTCACTTATGAAGGAAATTCAAATTTCATTGTTCATATCTTTAATATGAGTACTGCTGAGTTAAACTATCAATCAGCCATGAGAAGCCGTACTGAAGGGCCTTGCTATGCAAATTATCATCCTATTTTTGAAGACATTGAAGATATCGACTCCTTTGAATTCCTGGATTCATCACCTTCAAACCTTACTCCTGGTGCATTGCAAGACAAGGTTTTTAGTGGATCTTTGGATCAACTAACACCAGCGAAGAATCATACTCCATCATTGCAGAATTTGTTTAATGGGGGGTCTAAACTCAACCACGTTAACTGGGGAGATATCGGTGGTACTCTTTCTTCAAAGAGTGCCATTCAGTCAACCAGAGATATAGGTGTTCAGTTCAATGCTAATGAGTTTAAAAAGTCCACTGAAGGATTGAAATTGCGCTATCCTAATGAGGAAGGGGTTAATAATACTGATACGAAGAAAACTTCAAGAAAGAAGCGGAAATCAGATCCAAGTAAGCTCTTTTAGATAAGTTTTTTTTCTCTTTCTATTGTACTACGTAGCACTGACATTTTAGATCAAAGGCGTGCCCAAGTGTCTGACATACATGATTGTCCAACTCCGCCGCTACACTGACATGTCACCTTTTGAAATTATGACCGGTGTTGTCATCTCTGTGTCGTGTCTTCCTGTGTCAGTGTTTCATGGCTATTATCTAGTAACATAAAAAATTAATTTTGTCATCAATTTAATCTGTGTAACTGTAGGTGCACAGGAAGCCACTGCTGAAAATGATGAGGAGGCAGAGCGCTATCGATTCTATGAAAGTGCGTCAGCAAGAAAAAGAACTGTAACAGCAGAAGAAAGAGAAAGGGCAATTAATGAGTCAAAGACTTTTGAACCAACCAATCCATTCTGTCGAGTTGTCCTGCGGCCCTCTTATTTATATAGGGGATGTATAATGGTGAGATATTGAATTCAATTTTTTTGATATTTATCTTTAGTCTTCTTCGACATTTCGTGTTGCGTACTCAGCTCGTGTTTCTGTTTTCCAGTATTTGCCTTCCTGCTTTGCAGAAAAGAATTTGAACGGTGTTTCAGGATTCATTAAGCTTCAGATCTCCGATGGGAGACAGTGGCCTGTTCGGTGCCTTTATAAAGGAGGCCGGGCAAAGTTAAGCCAAGGATGGTATGAGTTTACATTAGAGAACAATTTAGGGGAAGGCGATATCTGTGTTTTCGAGCTGCTTAGAACCAGAGAGGTAGTACTGCAAGTTACTTTGTTTCGTGTAAAAGAGGACGAGTCAGGGTTATTCAACCCTTCTTCACAGCCAAGCCAAAATGTGAGCCATGCAAAAATGTTGAACCCTCACTTGCAGCACCGTGTCAGCTCAACCAAATCAGCTAAAAATTAGCAGGGAGAGATAACTCCAGATAGACAAATTACAAAACTGTGTTAGCTCTTACTTCTGAGTGATCCTGGTACTCTGGTTTATTCAGTTTGGAACTTTGATACTTTCTATGTCCATAGGCGTTTGAACTTAGTTATGGTAGTTTTGAATCTTTTAATATGGATATTTTGTTTTGACTTGGATTGTATATAGACTGTGCAATCTATTCAATCATAAACTGAGTCAAAACGCTTGTCCTAGTGCCGTATCTTGGGATTAACTTCTTGTTTTTTGTTTTGGTTTTGGTTTTGGTTTTGAAGTTTGCAGCTTCGTCTGCATGAATATAATGACTCAGTTACGGTGTGTTTTTTATGTGATTGCTGATGACGAGTTTTTATACATTTTCCTTTGAAATATATCCATTTATGACACTGTTTGTTTGATATTGCGCTATGATATGGATATAATAGATGATCATTGGTTTCATATATCCTATCTGTAATACAATTCTTGAAAAAGGTTCAATATGTGATATCTTCTTGTCACAGACAAGAAACTTCATTTTGGGATCCAAGTGCAGGATGATGGGGGTTTTCACACTGCAAGAATGTTTTTGGAAATGGAACATTCTCTTCTGATACAAAAAGTTGTCGCAATTTACGTTTTCCGAATAAAACTTATTTTATATTATAATGCAAATATAGGGAATACAAGAAAAGTTTCGTGACTTGTATTTTTTGGCATGAAATATTTTATTATAAATAACGATGTTCTTCTGGATTTCAATGCACTTGTTTGTATGATTGATAGTTTGTGCTGTAACAAATATGATAAAGGTTGTATGCTTGTAACCTTCATGAAGGTTGTCTATTACAAGCTGAGCAGTTTCTATGGAATTTGTGTGGAAGGTTGTCTATTACAAGCTGAGCAGTTTCTATGGAATTTGTGTGGAAGAGTTTCAGCTTCGAGCAGTTGTACTTTTTATTCTAACACTCTACATATGAACAGTCGAATAAAATTGTTATGAATGTCAAACTCTTGTCCATGTTGGTGGCCTGATTATTGAGGTTTAATTTTAGTTAAACTACTTAGTTAGCCAAAAGATGGATGTAATTTATATTTAGGTTTAAATATGTCATTGGTCCCTGCACTTTCACCAAATTTTGGCATTGGTCCCTCGACACTTTTTTTCGTTTGACATTAGTCCCTGCATGTGGACCAATCATTCCATGCCATGTGGCACACTGAAAGACAATAAAATATTCCAACTTTTTAATTATTATTTCTTTTATTATTTTTTGACCCAAGTCCATGTACTTACAACATTTTTTGATATTAGTCCCTGCACTTTAGTATCGTTGAGTATTCATCAACAAAATCACTTTGATGAATTCTTCATCAACAACATTGATTTCGGTTAGATCGTATTCATTACTTAGACTGATGATAGTGGAATTAGGTGGCTTTAGAGAGATCGACCTTTTCTATTTTTGCACCCATGATATCACGAAGTTTCTTTGAGATTCAAAGTGCATGAACCAAAATGTAGTAGAAGCTTAGTGGTGAACTGCAGGTACGTGAGTTGAACGATTTTTGAGGCGATTGAGCGGTGTGGATCAAAGAGTTTAGATTGGAGGCAATGGAGGAGGGATTGAAGAGACGAGAGAGCGGATTAGAGGGTTGAGAGAGTGTGATCAGTGTGGTGAAGAGAGGGGAAACATCAAAGGGAGAGGGAGTGGGTGAGTGGTGGTGAAACGGAATGAGATGGAGAGGGAGAGGGGATGGAGATAGGAAGTAGAGGTCATTTTTGTCATTTCACAATTGTTTGGGCTCATTAAGGATAAAATGGTCCGTTCAAGTCTTTTTTGTTGAGTCATCACTGTGATTACATGGTCACTTTGTGCCACACTAGTGCCACATCACCAATCATAGACTACATTAGTAAGCAAACGAGTTTAGGACTAAAACTCAAATGATTAGTAATTGCAGGGCAATCTTGGAAGGATTGACAGGTACAAAGACGAAAACTCAAGTGAACCCTATTTGCATAGGCTAAACATATATTTATGCCAAAAAAATATCTTAATGTGAATTATATTTGAAGCTACCCCTAACCATATTCAAGTGGTTAAGTTGTTCCTTTAACTCTAATAATGTCTTCGATGGCTCTAAATACATTTCAAACGGCTTCTGTATATATTAAAATTTAACAATGGTGCATACAAGAGTATACACGATGTACATGAGAGATAACGAGATGAGAGAAATTGTAAGAATATATGAAAATTTGTGAGCGAACGGGGAACCAATCACATCTATTTATGATGGATGCTCTAATTTTTAATTCATTTGAACAAAAAAATTTGAAAACGAAAAATAAATAAAATAAAGGATCTACCTCGCAACTCAGTCTTTACAAGAATCATTTACATATTCTTTTTAGTGTTAACCGTATGGTTCTCAAGGATAATTTGGTGTTCGGTCAAGAGATAAGTAAAGTCCGACCAATAATTGTTCTGCATAGGAATAAAACTCAGGTTCTTTTTAAACATTTTATTTTTGCTATAACTCTTTAACCACTTAAACCTAAAATCACTTACATACGTAAGCATGATAAAAAAAATTAAAGAGTAAATACACATTTTGGTTCCTCGCGATATCTTCATACTTAATTAAGCCCCTAATAAAAAATAATATCAAATTAATCCCGAATACTTTTATACGAGGACAAACTAATCCCTATATTATAATAAGTCAACATTAAAAAATTGGCTAATTCTTCTGCATAAAAATGTCAAAGATTGATTTAATTAATTATTTTTGTCAAAAACTAAATTGATTGAAACAAAATTATGAATGGTCAAACTAAGTCTTTAGTTAAAACTAAAAAGGTCGACCCAAATAAAAATTTGTGGAAAAATTTAACGTGGGGAATAGAAGAAGAATGAAATTTTTTAAGGCACGTTGTTTGTCCATCCTATTTAATTTGTCGTGCGTCTTATGCGGTTTAGATTATAGAATTCGAACGTAAAAAAACTCTCATAAAACCCTCCAAAACACGATATACATTTCAAATTTTTTTAATTTCAACATTGTGTGCAAGATATTCGGGTGAGAAAAATAATTGTCTAATTTGAATTTGAACTACTTGGGCTTGAACGAGAAAGAATACAAGAAACGAATTTGGTGGTCCTCACGACAATATCCTATGTAACCGAAACGCGTAAAATCACAATTGGTTCTCTGCCATGAACTACACTTAGGTGCAGCAAAGCCAGTTGTAATTAACTGCAGCTGGAGCCAGCAATAGTTAGCCTGGGAAAAATGTATTTTCAATATGTTTTTAGGAAAAAAACACGTGTGTGAAAAGCAATTCTCAAAAAATAATTGTCTATTTTGAATTTGAACTAGTTGGGCTTGGGTTTGGTGGTCCTCACATATCCTATGTAACCCTAGATGCTCTCTATAAATACAACCTCATATACCATTCACAATGGTTATCACCGTGTGCTTGTCTCTCACTTTTGATTGTTGTCTTTCATTTGTTTTTACCTTTGTTGATAGCTTTTGAACCCATTGAATGTTTTGAGCCATGAAGTGGACGGACGAGAGAATTTGTTTGAGATAGATCTATGCCACTTCTTTATTCTTCTCGACTGTGTATTTGTGGTTCAAGAAATTCACTGGTTCATAATTTTTTCTTACAGTAGCTATGATGATAAATGTGTATCCCAGCTCATTATGAGACTTTTTTGTAAGGTCCGGGAATTGAAATTTTTCCACACATAAATCTGAGCTTTTCTTCACTTTTGAGTTGTTTTAAACTTTGATTTGTAACCTCTTTTTTTTTTTTTCTACTTATCATGAGTTTTTTTTTTGTTATTGAGACAAATATAAAAAATAGAGATCCAATTTTGGATTTCGAATGAAACTGATTTTGTTGATAGGGATTGAGATTTTTTTTTTTGTTCCAGATCTGGATTATTAGGAAGAATGATGAAGATGAGTATAAATAGTTAACCGTGAAAGATGAGAATGAGTTTGAAGATGATAAAAATCTGTTTTTTTTTTTTTTTAATCAAAAGTGTGTATTTTTTTTTTGGGATAAAAAAGGACCTCATCCGGCAGCACCTCATCCTTCTTATTTTTCTTCCCTTTCTCACTTTATTCTCTGGAGATGAAAATAAATGGACTTGGGATAGAAGTGGTTGTCGAACTATGGGTTGGATGATATACAAATTAAACATTCTTTAGAGAAAATGTCTAGTGTTTACGTTAATTGGAGTGAATCCATGAAAAATTATTTCCCCATTAAATCCAAGAAAAATTTGCAACTACATGACACAGAGAGAGAGAGAGAGAGAGAGAGAGAGAACAGTCAAAGGAAGAAGGAAACCGGAAACGTGTAACTACAAACAAGAGTATCACGTGCAAGTTTTGATGAATGATCTAATCTCAACCTTTAATTTAATCCAACGGCTGATATTAATCTCTCATTTTAAAAGTCCTCTCACACACACACACACAGAGATATATATATATATATATATATATATATATATATATATATATATATATATATATATATATATATATATATATATATATATATATGCTATAACACACCCACTAGTTTTTATGTGGGAGTGTTTTAGCAAACTACACCTTAAGGTGTATTTAACTACTTTTTAGTTATAACTTGCTAAAACACATATTCTAAAAAATAAGTGGGTGTATCCTAGCAAATGCCTATAAGAGTTGCTAACATACACCCACTTATTTTTTAGAATGTGTGTTTTAGCAACATTCACCTTAAGGTGTATTTAACAACTTTTTAGTTATATTTGCTAAAACACACCTTAATAAAAACTAGTGGGTGTATCCTAACAAACCCCTATATATATATATATATATATATATATATATGAGTGTGTGTGAGTTTTTTTTTTTTTTTTCTTTTTTAAAGTGGAAGAATATTTTGAGTATACTCTCAATTTTAATAGTTGAATTTAATTGGATTTTGTCTCTCTTATATGCACAAAAATATCCTAGTTAAAACAGCGCTGGGTCGAAAAATTAAATTTTAGTACCCAAGTTTCTAATTTGTTATTTTTGTATTCAGCACAAATTTGTGCTTGAGAGATTTTAATTTATTTTAATATATACTTTTTGAAAGAATTGAAAGGTCAAAATATCTATAAAAAAGTGTTTTAAAAAAAGTTAGCATTTTAATTATTTGATTTGAGTCGACGAGTTGAACCTAACGAGTCGAGCCGAGTTGTTCGTGAACTTTAAACGAGCCAAACTCAAACTTAACAAAAAGCTTGTATCGAACTCGAGTCGAGTTTCGAGCCGAACCAATTCTTATCGAGTCGAGTCGAGCTTAAACAGGTTCGACTCGACTCATATGTCCTTTATCCTGATTTATCCAAAAAAAAAAAAAAACTAGACTCTAAAAAAAAAATTAGAGATATATATTACTATGCTATAAAACCACGGCATAAAAACAACAAAACCAATATAAGTTATTAGCTTTATTTTCTTACCAATTCAATTACATTCATGTTAAAAGAACAACTAAAATTAGCAAATTGAAAATAGTAAACATGTTTCAATATTCAAAGTGAGAAAACAAAATAATGTTTTTTTTAGGGAAAAACAAAATAATGTTTTAATCTAGTTTAGTATAATAAAAAATCAAATAAATAACTTAAGTAATATAATATAAGAGAAACAAAGAGGCTGACAAAATTACACTAAAAAGTGAAGTTTCTAATTATCATCTAAATCACTCAAACTATCAACAATTTTAAAGATGCAACTTTAATATCGTAACACACGTAATAATCATACACCAAGAAACTAATCATAACCACAAGGGCTGTTAAATATATAAAAAGGAAAAGGAACTGCTATGTGGTAATCGAAAGAAGAAGAAAAATGAAAAGTAATAATAATAATAATAATAATAATAATAATAATAATAATAATAATAACTCCCATCAATAAATGAACCACTCATAATGAAAAGAAATTGCAATTAGAAAAGGAATCGCTAGGGCGCTTAGGGCTTTTAAAAAAAATGCTATGCTTTAGTATTGTATACAAATTTTGGAAGCAACATTTTTTAAACATAAACGGAATCGATGTTGTTGATGAAGTGAGTATCCATCGAAGTCTCACATCATGCAGTGAGAAAAATAAAGAGGTAGAGAGGATGTTGTTGATGAAGTGAGTATCCATTGAAGTCTCACATCATGCAGTGAGAAAAATAAAGAGGTAGGGAGTTATTATATATATATAGTAATATAGAGTTAGTATGATTTTTCTTCAAAACAACATCTCTATATTTCAAGGAGTTGTGGTGGTGTAGGAAAATCAACCATTGAGGTAGTCCTGTGTCATGATAGGGTTTGCAATTTTTCTATGCAAAGTTATAATTGTGAGTTTTTCAATTTTGTCTTTGTAAAAATTGCAATTTGAAATTGTTGAGAGTTGAGAGGATTTACAATTTTGTCCTTGCAAAAATTGTATGAGAAAGTTTGTAATTTTCTCCTTGTAAAAATTGCAAATAGAGTTATAAAATACTTTGTTGAGAATTTAGATGTAGCTATGAAGTGTCGAACCACAATCAGTTTGTGAGTTATATTTGTTCCCATGTTTGTGGCTGTATTTTCTTTTGTGGATTTTCCAACAAGCTAATAGATGCAGATGTGGCTGGTGATCCTAATTGAAGAAAATCTACTTCTTGTTACAATATTGTGTTGCTTTATCAACTACTGAGGTTGAGTATATTTCAACCACTGAAGCATATAAAGAAAGCTTGTGGATGAAGAAATAAAGTTGTGGCTGAAGAAATTCTTACTAGAGTTGGGTGTTAAGCGACAGAAGTTTGTGGTGTTTGGCGACAATAAAAGTGCAATCAATCTCGACTAGAATCTAACATTTCATTCTTGGTCAAAGCACATTGAAGTGTGGTGTCATTGGATACGTGATCTATAAGAGAAGAAATTGTTTTCTCTTGAGAAGATCCATACTGATGAGAAAGGTTCATATATGATCAGTGGCGTTGCCAGGACCCTGGAGCAGGGGTTCAGACTTTTAAATTTTAATTAATAATTATAATAATATATATTAAAAAAATATTGCATTCAAAAGTTTACATACATACTTTACAATTGTCCTTTATACGATTTTATTTTTTGAAATCGTTGTATAATTGGTTTAGTATCAATGTTGTCGAACACATCTCTCTAAATATAAGTCACGAGACAATTGTTTAGCTATTATCAAATAGTATATAAGCTAATTTTTTTTTTTGAATTATTAAGCTATAAATATATTAATTGTGCAAGTAACTTACATGATCATCACTTTATCTCAGTGGTAAGATTTCACAACTTCCCCAATGACTTCATTTTTGGGATCATATGAATACTTTTGAATATTTTCAAATTATAATGAGTAAAATATTAATAATAATTAATTTAAATATCAAAGAAACTAAGTGTGTGTTTGGTTGTGCGGTGGAAAGAATTAAATTTGATAGAATTAATTTTGGTCAAAAGTAATTCTAACTAGAAGTGATTTGTGTTTGTATATATTTATGTAAAAGTAAGTTGAACTATAAATTTGTGTGTGAAAATCAATTCTAAAATCATAAGCTACAAATCATAGTTTCAAGTAGAATCAATTTTTGAGACATAATTAATTCTATTCGACAACAACCAAACATAAAAGTCAATTCTACATCTTCAAAATCAATTATAATCCCTCCAAAGTGGAACCAAATGTACATTAAAATAACACTTATCCAAAAAAAAAAAAGTGCACATGAAATAATTTTAAATTAAAGGAAATGACAAAAGATAAAGGAAATTACATAAAGTAGACTTTAAGAAATTGAAAAAGGTAAATGTAGGGTTAGAAGATGTGGTTGTAGGCTTGTAAATAGCACTGCACATACAGTGTGGTTGTAGCAGTAGCGCTACACAGAGTCAAAAGATACAAAGTTTAGCGCTGACAGTGTTTGATTGGATGCAGAGTGCAACATTATATAATCAGGGGGTTCATGATGCAGTTTTTAATGATGACGAACACTTTGCTTGTGACAAAGATGATCAACTATGGAAAGAAGGCCGACATGGTCCGTTAAGGGTGGCACTTTGGTGATATTAATGTCACTGTGCTATTGCATCTGGACCACACATTACCATTGTCATTGTATCTGGACCACACAACACATCTAATGTCACTCAATGTGTGGCCCAGATTTAATGTCACCGTGACATTAATGTCACACAAGTATTTCCCGTTAAGCAGCTCCTTCCTACTAGAGTCGTAAGAGGGAGATTTGTTGGATAAGTCAATTCTAAGTGAGTCCACACCAATTATAAGTGGGAGATTTGTTGGCCCATGTCAACGTGCGTGTGGCAAAGAAATTTTAAATCCCTAATTGAAAGACAACACAATATGTACCAAAAAAAAAAAAAAAGACAACACAATAGCAGTAAGGGTCTGTTTGAATTAACTTATTTTTGAGATTATGCAAAATAATCATCGTGAGCTTAATTCAGTTGGTAGGGATATTGCATATTATATGCAGGGGTCGGGGTTCGAACCTCGGACACTCCACTAAACTACTTGACAGAAAAAAAAGACTATTATAACAATATCTCACATTTAAGTTTGTTTTGGTAAATATTTTCGTATCAAAAACAATATATTTCAAAACTTAGTTTAGGCCATGACCCACAAAACCCACAAGATGGATCCGTCTCTAGCTGTGCCCGTTTGGTTCAGCTTTGAATATAATTGATTATGAGAGAATTGATTCTGATAGAATTGATTCTGACAGAATTGATTCTGAGAGAATTGATTTATGTTTGGATACAATTATGTAGAATTGATTAAACAAAATGATTTATGTTTGGATGCAATTATGTAGAATTGCTTTTGAATGTATAATTACTAAAATAGACATAGCTAAAGGAGAATTGATAAAGAATGAGAATTGATAAAGGGCAATAAAGTAAAATAACATGTTGTAATAATAAAATATACAAACCTATACACGTTGTTCAAGGAGAATTGATTCTAGAAAAGCTAGAAGCTAGGATTTGTAGCTTCATGGAGAATTGCTTTTGGAGGATAAAAGCAATTCTGAAAAGCTGAACCAAACACGTTGTTTTTGGCTAGAATTGCTTTTGGCACTGTAGAGAATTGATTTTGGGCTAGAATTGCTTCTCAGAAGCCAAACCAAACAGGCTAGTCTCTCTCTAGCTTTTGTGGAGTGAATAGTCAATATTACTCTTTTGAATTTATAACTTTCGTCAAAACTTTTTTTTGAATTTTGCGAAATTTCAAAAACTCTCTAAAATTGTCAAATGTTAGTCAATTATCCTATCCGTCTGTTTTGGCCGTTAAACCATATGACATGACAGTTAACTGCACACGTGATACCTTCACATGGACGGAGGTTATGTCACGTCACGGGAGACACGTGATACCTTCACATGGACGGAGGTTATGTCACGTCACGGGAGATAATTGACTATTTTTTTGTTTTTTTGTTTTTTTTTCTTGTTTAAAATTTGTGATTATAAAAATAGGCAAATACCCCCTCAATTTTAACATTTATGTGCAAATATCCCCTCAAATTTAAAACTTACGCATCAAATATCCCCTCAAATTTAAAACTTATGTGTCAAATACCCCTCATTTTTTCTCTCTACTACTACTACTAATTCTCTACTTCCCATCATTTCATATAACTGGACAAATAATAGATACAAGGATACAACTTTGCCAAATAATATCAAAAGTGAAGTCCATGCATCACAACTTTGTAGGTGTTGTGGTGTACATGTGTCGGACACCAGACACACATTTAATTATAAGTGTACGGTACTACATAAATACTCACTAATGTATTAAGGGTAAATGTTCGTACCCTCTTTGATGTTTGGTAGTTAGCTATGAAATAATTGATTTATTATATTACAAATTCTACCTAAGGACTTGCAATTCTTGCCCTTAGTTAAACCGTATTTGGAACGTATAGAGCAAAGAAAAGCATACAAAAAATTACTAACATAATTAAGCTTAGGAGGCTGTATTCCCTGCAATATATTGCTAGACGTCCATGTTTATTTTTCGTTTTCGATGCTCCTGGCTTGCATGGATTCTTGCAACCTCATTGCTCTTCTGATTTCAACAAATTTTTAAGCTAGAGCAAGATTGAAATTAAGTGTATATTGTGTTAAGTAGACTTTGTAAGGTGGAAGAGTCATGAAATATCTCAATGTTTATATGTAAGCAGCATACTACCTGAGGTGGAGGTTGTGCAGATAATGGCTACTCGTGCCTCTGGAAAGAGAATATAATCAGTAATTGTAGGAGTATGAGTAGTGAAAAAAATTTGAGGGGTATTTGACACATAAGTTTTAAATTTAAGGGATGTATTTGCTATATAAGTTTTAAATTTGAGGGGGATATTTACACACATAAGATTTTGTCTGCGAGTTTGGAAGGGAAGAGAGGGGAGATGTTTGAAAAAAAAATGAAGGAGCAAGTGAGAGAGGAATGTTTTGGGAGGTTCATTTTTCTTCATAATGCAAAATCCTCCTCATTTGAGGGAACTCAAAAATTGTATTGGAGGAGGGTTTTGAGGGGTTTACATGAATTCTTCAAATTTAATCTATTTAGTTATAATATTCTTAAAATTAAAAATATATTAATCATAAACATTAATTTATCATTTTTTTTAAAATTACTCTTTCAAAAAATGTGAAAGATGTTACCATTTCCTCCTATATTTCCAACCCTTCAAAACCTTTCATTTCTCTACCTCCATACTCCCAAACAAAGCCTAAGTGTTAAAATTGAGGGGAGTATTTGTCTATTTTTATAATCACACAGATTTTAAACTAAAAAAAAAAGTCATTTACCCCTGTGACATGGCATAACCTTCCGTCTATGTGGAGGTGCCATGTGTATAGTTAACTGTCACGTCATAGGTAATTGATCAACGTTTGACAATTTCAATAGGTTTTTGAAATTTAGCAAAATTCAGGAAATTTTTAACGAATATTATCATTTCAGAGGGATAATTGACTAACTCAAATGTTATTCTATTGATTGTTTTTCACAATCTGATGGTTGTTGTTCCCTAGTATTTACCAGGAAGACTACTGTGTACCCATTATTTTACATTACATAGTAGAAAGTTTAACCGGACTAAATTCTATGATTTTCAAATGAGTTAAAATTGTGTGTATGTTTATTTTTTGTTATTGCTAATTGTGCTGTGAAATCGGATTTGATCCGGTTGTTTATTAAATTGCACATGTGTGTGTGAGAAAAATATTCCGTATTAAAGAGGTGCACATGATGTTCCACACAGAGAAACCAATCCTTGAATGAATGATGCAAATGATATAGATACCAATAATAACTCTACCACACCAAAACTTGTACGTTGGGAGTCCAGTTATTTAATACTGATAACAAACTCGTGTTATCCGTGAGCCAATTATGCCCTAGTATTTTGTTGGTTTGATTCTAGAATTCACTTTGAAGAATATTTTCTTATATATATATATATATATATATATATATATATATATATATATATATATATATATATATATATATATATATATATATATATATATATATATATATATATATATGAGTCAGGATCCGTTGACACCAGGTGTCAACGGATTCGTTAACACCAAATCATATCCGTCCTTTTTTTTAATCCAACGGCTGACAACAGATCACACCATAACTAGAATGGGGCGTCTCCTACACTCTCCTCGTGTTTGAGGTTTTGATTTTTGGTTGATAGTATCAATTCTCTGTACTTTCTCGCGGCCATTCAAAACATCAGTCTTATAACTTCCATTGCAACAAAATCTTAAAACTTTGTAGGAATAATAATCCATATTTTTCCTCCATTATAATATTCATTTGTCGTAATATGCTTGATTCTAAACATTAAGATTAGAAAGGGGAAGTTGATCATATAAAATAAAATTAGGGAAGCAATCAATAGAGAATATTGATAATAACAAGGAAAATTGACAATCATGTTAACTAAAAATTGAAGTTTGGTAAAGCTTTAAAATTGTGAGAAACATAATTACAAGTTAATTCCTTTTAATACACAGGCGTGAGTTCAGGAAGAAGAAAATGATGTGATTTCATTTATCCCCTAAAGAGTGTGCACGTGAAGAACTAAAGCAAATAAATATGAGCCATTAAGATGAAAAAAAGGACGGATAGGATTTGGTGTCAACGGATCTCGACTATATATATATATATATATATATGGGTTTTGTTACAAGCCACCCTTTGGTGGTGTCTTTTAACAAGTCATACCTTAAGGTGTGATTTTCACTTTTTAGTTATAACTTTGCTAAAAGACACCTTCATAAAAGTAAGTTGGTGTCTTTTCGCAAATGCTCATAGAGTAACTTGATAAAAGACACCTTCATAAAAGGTGTCTTCTATCATAACCCTATATATATATATATATATATCCTTGTCTTTGTTTGTAGCACATGCGGTTTCAATTATTAAAAAGAAAATTTAATGGTGGAGATGACATTGTACCTCATTCGGTGGAAACATAACGAGAGAGGATCTAATCTATGTCCGAAACGTGTCATGGATGATAGTCCCACCGATCTAGATCTAGGGTTATAAAGATGAGTTTAAAACATTCTATTTGAGCACAAGCGAACAAAAAAATAATAATTGTGCATTGATGAGTTTAGATGGTTAATGAACTTACTAATGAGAATCGTTCGGAAGAATCTAATTTTGACTTTTGGTTAAAATAATTCTTGGTCAGTGTATACTTACCTTTCGGTTGAATTTCAAAATACTAGGATTCCTTTATCTTTGAAACCGAATGATTAACACAAAAAAAAAATACTAGTACATTAATGAGTTCAATTAGTTAATGAACTTTTCTAAGACGAATTGTTGGTAAGACTTTACTACCCAAATACTAGGATCACTTTCTCCTTAGAACCAAAAGATAAACAAAAAAAAAATGATATATATTTTTGTGTGTTCAAACTGTATGATATATATTTTTGCAACATAATCAAATAAGCTGCAAGAATGAATGACGAGCTTGCGATCCTCCAGAAGAATGAATAAACTGAACAAGATGATCCAGTAAGGAATCATGATCAACTGATGATATACCAATCCAAGACCTAACCATGCTCCACAAAGGGGCGAAAACGGGGCAAGAAAGGAACAAGTGATGCGCGGTTTCCAATCCACCACAACCAGTCACACAAAATTGAGAGTCATGAGAAATAATGTTACACGAGACCAAATTGTCCTTAGTCAGTAACCTGTTACGAATAAGCCTCCAAGCCAAAACAGAGACCTTCAAGGGAACCAGTTTATGCAAAATGAAGTCTGAAGTAGCTTCCACACCATGAGAGTCCTGACTAGTGAGAAAATTATACGCATCCCTTACCGAGTAACCATCACAAAGGTCATGTCTCCACGACCACTGATCTGAAATGTTAGACTGTAAAGAAATATCATAAAGTAAACTCCTGCACTCCCCTAACAACTTCTTTCACACCCATAACTAACGGCGCCACTGCTAGGCCACCCCACCTTCCTCCCACCCGAACTCACACATAACCGCAACCGAACCCAACTTATTATTAGACAAGTCAAATAGACGCTTATACTTCACACACAGAGGAACACCACCTAACCATGAATCCGTTTAAAGAAAAGTATCAACCCCATCACCAACCCTCCTCTCAATACTCTCCTCAAACCACCATCCTACATCTACACCTACACCATCATGAATTTTCGCAACCTCCCTCCACCACAAAGAACCACTTCGGCCCCCAACCGCCAACCTCCCTACCTCCTCACCATATCAAGCAACCAACACCCTATACCACAAACTACCTTTATCTTCTAACAATCTCCAACACCATTTACCTATCAAAGCATTGTTAAACTCCCTCATCTGCCTAACCCCATATCCTCCAAACTTCTTTCCTAAACAAACATTTTTTCAACTGATCTAAGAAATTTTCCTATTGTCCTCACACTCCCAAAAAAAAATTATTCAATAAAGATTCAACTGAAGAGATTGTACCTGACGGAGCCTTGAAGAAGGAAAAAGCATAGACAGACAGAGAAGTTAGGACAGACATAAGAAGTATCAAACGACCACCAAAAGAAAGAAATAGTCTATTTCGAATGCGAGTCAGAACCGGATCCCAAAACAACAAACGCCGAGGGTCACCACCAATCAGAAGACCTAAATACATAAAAGACACCTTACTCACAAAACAACCCAAAACAGAAGCCACCTCAACCAACCAAGAATCAACAATATATACCCCCACCAACATACTTTTATTAAAATTCAACTTCAACCCAGACACAGCCTCAAAAAGAACAAGTACAACCCGCAAATTAAAGCCCAAACATTTGCCCAGCTTTTGACACCCAAAAGTAACGTATCATCGGCAAACTGAAGATGGGAAATAACTGTAGAATTCGCAGAACCAATGCTATATCTAGTAAAAATATTAGACTGAACCATATCACTCATCATCACATTCAAACCCTCTGCTGGCAACAAAAAGAGAAAAGGAGAAAGAGTATCACCTTGTCTTATGTCCCTCTCCAACGGAAGTTCATCTGTAGGACTGCCATTGACTAAAATAGATGTTGCAGTAGTGCAAACACATTCTTTGATCCACTTCCGCCACAAAGTCGGAAAGGACATTTTTCTCATGACTGCATCTAAATACACCCAATCGACCGAGTCATAAGCTTTTTCAAATCAACTTTAAATAATAAAAGCTCCTTCTTAAATTTATAGCCTCATCCACCACCACCACATCATTCGCAATTAAAATTCCATCGAGAATTTGTCAATCTTTGACAAACGCTGTCTGAGGCTCACAAATAACACTACCTACAACCAACTTAACTAAATGAAGATGATCCTTACTCTCTGCTCCCACGATTATTATCCTAACAGTGTGTGGAATACAACAAATGATACGTATACTTCAGTACTAGGTCGATGGTAGAGTTATTATGAATGGTCCTAAAAATAATTAAAACCGAATGAGATTGATTGTATTGTATAAATTATACAATATATAGTGCACATATTCATATTAAATAGTTGGCCACCTTAGGTGTACGTAGATCATATATTGCACATGCTAGTAATGATCACTCATTGCATGTAATTCTGATCACTTTCAAAGCATCTCTTATGTTTTGTGGTGTATTTGTTTAATTGTTTTTAATAAATTGAATTTTGAATTTTCAAAAATACAAAAGTATTAAATACAATCACAATAATTAAATCAATTTACTACTATATATAGAGCAGAAGCAATGTATGAAAGCACCAAAACACAAACAATATTTCTACTCATTAAGCATTAAGCAAACCATGAAACCTATTTTATCTCTCACCCTTTCCTTCTTCATCTTTGCTTTTATCACCAATCTTTCATCAAACAATGCTGCTGAGCCAGTATTGGACATAAATGGTATCTCCCTTATCCCTGGTAACCAATACTACATTTTTCCAGCAAGTGATGCTAACCCTAAAAGTGGAGGACTAAGACTAAACAAAGTTGATGAACTAGATTGTCCAGTAACTGTGATACAAAATGATGCTATCACAGGTTTACCGGTTACGTTCACCTTGCCAGAAGATAGCTCAGCAAGTGAAATCTTGACAAATACCACTGTTGATGTTGAGTTCATTAAGACACCTAATTGTGCTCAAAATGGATATGGAGGAAAATGGAATATATTTTACGGGGCTACTTGGAGTTCGATTCAAAAAAATAATAATGATTTTATTTTAAAATATTATGTTGGTATTGGTGGTCCTAACAACTATCATCTTAGGACAGACAGAATTGATGGCACATTGAGTATTCATGAATATGGATCTCCATATATTTATAAGTTTGTATTTTGTGATATCGATGATACTGATGATTGTCAGGGTATTGGCCGGACTGAATTCAATTCAACCGAAGGTGGATCTCGTTTACTTTTGACCGAATCAGATCCTTATCAGGTTGTATTTGTTGATGCTGCTTTCTTAAAATCTGGAAAATTGATGTCTGTTGCAGGTAACCTGAAAATGATCCTTTAAAATACTGTGTTTTTTCTTCTACAATATTTCACTACAACATATTTGTGACTTAGTAACATTTGAAAAATGTTACTTAATTTAAATAGTAACATTTTCTTAATTAGTTTAGTAACATTACTAAGAGCGATGGTCCTTTTTGACCAATACTGAACGCACATATACTAAGGGCTACTTTCTTGATGGATGGACAACATAAATAGAACAAAGTGAAATTTAATGAATCTTGCTAATGTATTCCCTTATGAAATTTTGACTTTAAGAGAGAGAGAGAAATAATGTTTTTTAGTTGAAAAATAAAAGAGTGTTTTGATATTTTAGATGCTTGTACTTGAGCTAAAAATGTGTCCCATGGTTTAATGAGAGACAAGAAATATATGAACTTTAATTTTGTTTAGTCTTGCTTTTCTTCAAATTCAACTGCCCCCTTGATTAGTCTTTGGAAAAAAATTACCTGTCAAATTCTAAGTTAATTTACAATACTATAACGACACGTTAATGTGTTTTTTCTATCACATTATTTACTATTTATTACTCTCTTTTCTTTCAATTTATTTTCTCTTATCACCAATGAAGGGAAATCTTATAAAATCATTTACAATTGATTTTTTCTACATTACCCTCTCTTGTTTAGGAGGTATTTACCCCTTCAAGATATCAACCAATCAAAATGTAATATACAAATGTAACATTAAATGTCAAATAAATGAGTCAATTTTTTCTATAAAAAAAAAGAATTTTAATAAGGTAACTTTTAATTTTTATTTAATTATATTTAGGTATACAATCTTAATTAATTTACACTATAGGGCTTGTAACAATTAAAATTTCACATCAAATTCAACCCATCATGGCTGTGTTTGGTAACACGAATAAGCTAGCTTATAGCTTGTTAGACTAGCTTATAAGTTTGTTTTTATTTAATAAGATGTGTTGGGTAAAAAGCTTTTTCCACTAGCTTATAACGTTTTTTGAGAAGCTATTTGAAGTAGCTTTTGAGCTTATAGCTGGTAGTTTTTTTTATATTTTCTTCTAATTTTAACCCTATTAATTTAATTTAATTATTTTTTAATAAAACAACTGTGTACGTTTTCTCCTTTGAAAAAAATCTACCATGCTTTATTTTATTTTTTAACTAGTAATAGACCCGTGGGGTTACGCACGGGTCACGTAACATTGTGGTAATCATACAAAAAATAATTACTTTGCTAGTACTATCAAATGTTTTTTTTTTCATATATTATATATTAAAAAAATGTTAAATATTTGAATCGTGTATGTTGTGGATTTTATTTTCTTATGTACACGAAAACAAATTTTTATATACACATATAAGAAAGTCAATAAAATAAATTTTTTAAAACTCATGATTATTTTCAAAATATCAACATCAATGTAGTGTTTCTATTAAATAACTTTTTATTTTATATGCAAAACACCGTTCAATGTTTTCACCGTACCCGTTGTAGATTTTATGTGATTTATCTGCAGAAATAATTTTTTATGTTAATATATGAGAAAGTTGATATGATAAAATCGTAGAAACTCATTAATATTGTCAAAATATAAACATTAATATAGTGTTTATATTGAATAACTTTTTATTTTATATGCAAAACACCGTTCAATATTTGCACCGCTCCCGTTGCAGATTTTATGTGTTTATATATGCATAAATAAATTTTTATGTACATATACGAGAAAATCGATATGATAAAATTTTGAAAACTCGTGACTATTTTCAAAATATCAACATTGATGTAATGTTTCTATTAAATAACTTTTTATTTTATATTTAAAACACCGATAAATATTTGCACCGCACTCGTTGAAGATTTTGTATACTTATATATGCAGAAGAATTTTTTTTTTAACAATATGTAATAGTCTTTATGATAAAATTTAGAAAACTCGTGACTATTTTTAAAATATCAACATCACTGTATTGTTTCTCCAAAACACCGTTAAATATTTACACCACACTCATTGTAGACTTTATGTGTTTATATCTCCAAAATCAAATTTTATGTATACCGATATGAGAAAGTTGATATGCTTAAATTTTGAAAACTAATGATTATTTTAAAAAAATTAACATTATTGTATCGTTTCTATTAATTTTTTAAATATGCAAATTATTAAGATTAAGAGATTAAAATAGATGAGAACAAAATGATAATATAGAGAAATAGTTAGGCTTGGAAGTGATAAATCTGAAAAATGAAGATACATAGAGAATTAGTTAGGCTAAAAAGATAAACAAAAATATATATAATAATTTTTTCAAAATGAACAAATTTGTATTTTATTTTGTAAAATGACGATTAAACCCATAAAATTAAGAAGATTATGACGATAATTATGAAATTTTACTCGAGTAAGATTTTCTAATTTTCTTATTATAGTATTAGTAGTTGTAGATTAGTAGTAAAAGTAGATATTTAAATTTTTTTGTGTGGAATTGAAAAAATAGTTGTCTGTAATTATCATGATAATATATTGGCTTTTAAGAAGGACAATTATGAAATTTTGTTGGATTTTGATTTTGATATATTTTTTTAATAAATATATTGTTTTTTAATAATTTTTTTATATATTGTTAGTAGATTAAAAAAAACAAATAATATTTAAAATTTTAAAGTATTCCAAAGACTTATTAATTTTGAAACAAAAACACAAATATTGGTGGAAATTTGTTATATCAACTTATCCGTGGAAGTACAAATTAGGAACAATATTTTTTGTAGAGAAAAAATTGACTACACCTTTTTGTTTTTAATTAAAAAACAAATAATGTTTTAAAAGTATTCCAAAAACTTATTAATTTTGCATCCTAAAAAATAAATATTTATGGGAAGAATTTGATGTGAAATTTAATTGTTACAAGCCCTATAGTGTAAATTAATTAAGATTGTGTACCTAAATATAATTAAATAAAAATTAAAAGTTACCTTATTAAAATTGATTTTTTTGATAGAAAAATTGACTCATTTATTTGACATTTAATGTTACATTTGTATATTACATTTTGATTGGTTGATATCTTGAAAGGGTAAAATACCCCCTAAACAAGAGAGGGTAATCTAGGCCTCACCTTTACAATTTCATTTTTTTATACAAAATTAACTATATTTCTTATTATAAATAAAAGTTTCAAAGTGACATTTAATAAAAAACACTAAACAGTAATTTCCGATCTTTTTATTTGTTGTTGTAATTACTTTCTTAAGTCTTAATTAATAAAATTGTGTTACAGATCAAAAGGGACTAAAATTTGGTACAACAAAGGTGGCTCAAATTTCCACTACTGAGCCAAAAGGACCCAAGAGAGTTATTAAGAGACCCAGCAAATCCATGGCTTAAATCTGTCTCAAGATGCATCTACATAATTAGAGGATTATATTTCAATGTGATTTCTCTAATTGTGTTGGTGTTTGGTGGTCCTGGAAACTATCATGGTTTACAAATAATTAGTGCCACATTTTATATTCATAAATAAATATGGATCTCCATATATGTAAGTTTGGATTTCATGATTATATTGAATGGATATTGGTGTACTTGCGAGTACTTCTGCTTATTCGGTTTGTATTTGTTTAAATGTTCTTGTAATACTAATGATTAATGAATAAGTGGAGTTTTTGTATTCCTTTCTATTAATAATTGCACTTGTTTCTTTTAATAATTTAATCTTATCAAATATTTGTTCGACCGTCCCCGTGAACTTAACTCAGTTGGTAATAACAATCCTTAATATATGCAAGCTCCGAAGGTCGAACCCCGAACACCACCAAATAAAAAATATTTGTTCGATCACGTATTTCATATAATTTCATGCCTTTTTTTTGTTGGAATAACTGTTTAGTCTTTTTTGTCAATTTTTTTTTGTTTAGTCTTAATTAATGAAAGATCATTGCTAAACACAACGAAGAAAATTATAACGAAAGCATCGCGATAAAGAAACTAACCAATTAAAAAGTGCATCTGGCAGAATTCACGGAAAGTCTTAGTAATAACGGAAGTCAACAAAAAAGTGGATGGGTGGAAAAAAAGTTGCAATGCTGTCGTGAAGTTTGGATTCGCTATATATAGCATTTTTCTTAATAAAAATTGTGAGTCATGTTCAAATGTGCATCGATTCTCCATATAATTAAGCTATTTTTCTTTGCGTCCAAAATATTAAGCTAAATAGTTTTTTTTGTTGTCTATAGATAAATCTATAAAGATTACATAAAACTCACACATACAATTGGACGGTCTCAAATTCAAACTCATGTGTAAGTAATTGCTAATCATTTTAAATTAAATCTTTCTGCTATTAAATTTCATTTCATTTTAAAATTTTTCAAAATGAAATTTAATTGAAAATGAGATTTAAAAGCAGAGATGTTTCATGAAAATTAAATTAAATCTAAGAGAGGTTTAATAAAAATTATCAAACTCCATTAGCAATTGTAACAAAAAAAATTCCATTCTAATGGTTTTAAACAGTTTCTCTACTTTTAATTTTTTTTTACAGTTCCCAAAACACCCTTTAGTAAAAGTAATTCTAAATTCCATTGTTTTTCAAAAAATCAATATTAATACTTAAATAATAACATTTAGTGGGTCACAATTCCTTTAGATATCTCAACCATTCATTAGCTTTCATTTAAATTCAATAGTTTCTATTGACTTTGCACTAAGAAAATAAAAATTGGAAGTCTCGCACCATGCTTACCTATACATATCTCACACCGAAGACAACACCAAAATGTGGCCACTCAACGCTTCATAATGGAAAATTGGGCTATGGTGAAGGGGCTCTAGGCCCACTAAAACTTCAAATTCTCACTTTTCTCTGCAAGTGGAAAATTGGAATCGCAACGCACTCTCACTTCTCACTTCTATGCCCATCTCCTCTCATCGCTGCCCTCTATCGCAGCCATCTCCGCCCATCGTCATCTCCCATCGCTGTCTATTTCCTCGATCAGTTTCTCTTCCCAGTTCTCTTCTCCCTCATTTGTGTATTTTAGGGTTCTATGTCAATTTTAGGGTTTATGATTAATTCATGCTAAATTCGATCTGATTCTTCTAATTAGGTCATCAGAAACAAATGGGATTCTTATCTTGACTTTCTTAAAGCTGATTACACTGAAGGGTCATATAACATCAGAATGTAATGGCATTGAATCTTATTTGATATGAAATGTTTTTAATGTTCTTTTTCTGTAAGTTTCCAAACATTTAAACAAATAACATAACCATAAAAGAGAGAGAGAGAGAATAGAAATAGAACACTAAAAATATTTCAGATCAAATAAGATTCAATGTCATTTCATTTCAATGTTATATGACATGATCCAAATAAACTTACAACAACAAAGACATAACCATCCATGTTGATCATAAACTTTATCACTTATCACAAAACAAATATGGTTATGCTCTTTCAATACTCTATGACAACATTATTATCATAATCATACTCATGATAATCTTAATCTATCATCATAATCTGATAAATTAAAAGCTCTCTTTTTTTCACCACACGGATTATCTTGAATATAAGATAACAAGTTTAATTTACAAAAAAGAAACTAAACCTTAGTAGCACAACCACCAACCATAAAAACATGACTTTAAGAAACAAAAACAAAACTAGCAGATCTGAAACAAGCTAAGAGTTCAATTTTTTAAATCTTGAACTCTTAGCTTGTTTCAGATCTGCTAGTTTTGTTGTTGTTTCTTAAAGTCCTGTTTTTATGAATTGAACTCTTTGAATACTACTTATGTAGGTCATGTAGGTGTTAAATATTTGAATACTACTAATGTTGATTCTTTTAAAAATTTAATGCAGATCTGCTAATTTTTTAATGTGTATATGAATTAGTGTACTAACCCTTAAGTGTAATCAACTTGAAGAAAGTCAAAAGAAGAATCCTATTTGTTTACGATGACCTAATTAGAAGAAAAAGATCGAATTTAGCATGAATTAATCATAAACCCTAAAATTGGCATAGACCCCTAAATACACAAATGAGGAAGAAGAGAACTGGGAAGAGAAACTGACTGAGGAGATAGACAATGATGAGAGAAGATGAGGGGTGGAGAAGGTGGCGATAGACGACGGCGATGGGAGGAGATGGGCATAGAAGTGAGAAGTGTGAGTGCGCGACGATATTTCTTTTAATATGAGCAATATTTGTTAAGAAATCTAAAGAGAAAATTGTATCTCAAAAATGATGCATTCAAGACTTGAAAACTGTTGAAACTGACTTTTTCTACATAAAATCTGTCATTTATTTCGTTTTTATACTTCTTAACAAGTGCCCTAAAAGGACCTTAATCTTTGTTGTTGTATGAAGTTATAAAACATAAAAAATAAAAGGCTAAAATATACAAATGATCTTTGCAAATAACCCTAACTGATTGCATGACATTTGTGACTCATTTTTTTAATTAAAAACAAAAAAAAATTATAAAAAAGTTGCTTCTTGAGTTTGGCATGAACATGAACATGTTGATGAGGAAAACACGCACCATCCTCACCTACTGCAAATCCAACGCCTAACTTCTTCTCGTCTTCCATTCATTGGAACCCTAAACTCACCAACCTCTATTCAAGCTGCTTTAACTCCACCATTGCTCATCACCCTATTCACGATCAAATAGTAGATTTTCCATGTCAAATTCTTCCCTCAAATGAGTTTTTTTTTACTAAATTATTCTCATCTCTCTTAATCTCACTAATTTTCATATAAATTAAAAAAATAACAGATACAATATATCTATGTTGATACGTAAATATAAGCACATAAAATTTGCAACAAAAGCGATACAAATATTTAACGGTGTTTTGTATATAAACTAAAAAATATTTAATAAAAATACTACATTGCTATTTATATTCAAAAAATAATCACGAGTTTTCAAAATTTTATGATATCGATTTTCTTATACTGATACATAAAATTTTTCTTTTGTAGATATAAACACGTAAAAATTTCTTTAGTAGATATAAACACGTAAAGAAAATTTGATGTCTACAATCTAAAGTAATAGTGCCAAAATCGAAATAATCGTTCAGAGGACATCGTTACTTTTCCATTACCTGTTTAGAGTCAAGTTCAAAATCAACACCATCCAACTAAAAATCACGGACCCAATCCGGGATGGATTAAGAAATTTTAATAAATGGAGTCACTGTCATATCATAAAAAATACAAATTGTTATATTTATCAATGTAAATAATTACGACATGTTTTTATACAAAGAAATGTATATTAAGCTTTCTTTGTCCAGTCTCATGCCTCTATTAATGCTCCTTGAATTAAAGAAATGTTGTGACAACCTCCCATCCTTAACTAGATAAAATGTAGTACCGATGGTTCTCCTAAAGGTTGTGCAAGCCCTGCAATCTGTGGTGGGATTTTTAGGGATAAAGATGTTAACGATTTAGGTAGCTTTGCGATCCATCTGCATATCACTACTGCCTCTCAAGTTGTGCTCTGTGGGAAGATGAATGCTATTGAGATAACTTATAAGAAGAATTGTAGTAGGCTCTAGATAGATGCCGATTCTCAACTTGTAATTATGACTTCCCAAAATTCTAGTATTGTTCCTTGACAATCAAGGAATAGATGGATGAACCGTATGAAGTTAACAAAAAAGCATACATTTTTTACATTTCTTATATCTTCCGTGGGAGCAACTAGTGTGTTGACAAGATTGTTTCTATTGATCTTCGGTAGAACAGTCATGGATTCTACTCTTTTGTCTATTTTAGATTCTTTAACTTGTAATAGATTAGACATATTTTAATGAGGCCAGATATTGTGTTTTGATCTAGTCTTTCCAAATGTCTTTGAATCTTTCTTTTTATTTTAATAATATTTCTTGGATGTTTCGGTTAACGACATAGTTCAAATATCTTGACTTATTACTTTTGCTTACTCTTTTCTACTGAAAAAACCTTTGTTGATGATTAGTCTCCATCTAAGTACTTAATTAACTGTCTTTTGTCTTTAGTGTAGTCATTTCTTAATTACATTTTTACATCCACATAAAACTTAATAGTAGATGTAAATCAAATTCTTATTTTCTTTTTTATAAAATAAAAAAAAAATAGATGCTAAAAAAGGCAAGTAACAAAAGGTTCATGAAATGAGTATACAACTTAGTTGCCACTTGGCAATGAAGATGATTAGGTTCCAATCCAACATAGCTTTGATGGCCAGCATCCAAGTAAAGTTGTAAGCCACGTATTATCAAACAATCTATCACATTCTCTTCTTATATCAACCAACCATACTCATCTCACCTTATCCTTTTCTCCCTTTTAATCCAAATATACAAAACTCCCTTACCATAAACTCAACACACATTTCAAGAAACTAAGGTTCATTCATATTTCATAACACTAGCTTCATTTAATATCATATTGTTTTTCCTTACCTTATAGCATATATCATTTTTCTAAACTTTTTCTCATATTTCACAGATAATAATTAAAATGGCTACAGCCTCAGCAACAACTCCATCTACAATCACTGTTGTAGGAAGCTCAGTTATTGGTACCAAATCAAGGAGTACTAAGAAGGGTAACAATGTGAAGTTTATCACAGGATTGAACTCTTTCAATGGATTGAAAGCACAGAACAGCACTGTGACATCACTAGGAGTTTCTATGAGCACTGAACAAGCTTTTGCAAAAGTGATGAGTTCATTGAAATATCCATCAAATGGAGGAGGAAGAAGAGGAGGTGCAGGTTCATCAAGATGTAATGCTGCAGGTGAGATTTTTCAGATTGCAGCTATTATGAATGGACTTACTCTTGTTGGTGTTGCTGTTGGATTTGTTCTTCTTCGAATTGAAGCTGCTGTTGAAGAAGCTGAGTAAGAATTTTTCATATATATGTGTAATAATGTAATGTAAGTTTATATCAGGAAACAAGAAAATACAATTTGTATGTTATGTTTGATTCTTGATGTGATGATGTAGAACTCAGTTGTTCTTGGAGGTATTTGAAATAGTAGTACCACTTGAATTTTTATTTTGAGACAGAATTGTATACATTAATGCTGTCTGGTTTTTTACTTGAAAATTGGATGGGAATTTGGATAACTATGTCTAATAGTATATTAACTGGTTTGAAGAAAAAAATGGATTTAATGTTTTTGGAAGATTTGAAGAATAGTGTATTCATATGTAGCCTCAATAAGAAATTTGTTTGAATTGATATTGTAGTTAGAGAGTTTCTTTTCCCACCTGATTCAGATTATATAATCCGAAATGTTCTAGGGTGCACGACAAGAAAAGAAAATCTCTTGTTATAATTATTATGAAGTGACCGAGTTTTATTTGTATCTATGTTGCAAATTACAAATAGTACTGAAAATTGAAAGGTAATTTGTTCAAACAAAAAAGTGTATCATTCAATGATTGTTTAGGGAACAATAATTCCCTAACTCAGTAACTCAAATTTGAGTGTAAGAGATGATAGGGAATCGTTTAGGGTTTTGATTTTGGCAGAGTTTAGCATCATGAACAAATGAATTTTATCATTCATCTTGCTTGGTGAAGTTGTCTATTCATAGAGAAACATACACCAATTGATGTGAAGAAAGAGTTGCATTCTTTTCCAAGTTGATTCAAATGAAAAGATGTACTAATTTGGGAAAAAATACCTTTAATCATGTAAGGACACGTCATATTGATTTGAATCTCAAATTCATTAAGAGACACCTTTTGAAGTGCTATGTTTGATTCCATTTATTTTGTAATTTCTCAAAATGGGACATACAGAAGCAGTAGTGATAACACTTGATTTTGAGATCAATATTTCGTCTAATTGAAATATGCCAGTTTTAGGGTATTTCTAAAGTAAACAACAAGATCTGGAGCTAGGATGCTTCTACATTAGAGTGGACCTGTGCGCGAGGCGCATGGGAGTCTGGGGAGGGTAGGTGTACACAGCCTTAGTCCCCAAGCGGATAGCCCGTTTACTGGATTTGGATATGTGACCTCAAATTCACAAGACAAAAACCTTATACCGTTAGGCCTAACATCATCCTCTAGCACGCTTCTTACATTGAAAGAAGTTATTCACTCACCCTGCCTGTTATTCACACGCTTCTTACATTGGTCTGCTTAAAAGCTTCATTGATCATTGTGGAGTCTGCAATTTTAATGTGATTTCTGAAGTCTCACATATTCAGTAAACTAGCATGTGAATGTTACAATTTTTAGATGTTTTTAGGCAGACAAGACTTGAAAATATCAAAGTTACACAAAATATCCTACTAAATTACATATTCATCAACCCACCTTTACTCGAAAAATGGTGTCACAAGTAATTGCTGCTACAGGCAATTCTATACGCTTTTAGCCTACATTACCATGCGGAGATTCTTTTAGGACAAATGCAGGAATCCGTATTATAAACCTCTTGTTTATTGATCTGAGGTGGATCTCGAGAGTTGGTCGGAAGTGTGGAGGATAGAAACTTGAAGTCTCTGATTGGGGTGGCATACATGTATTCGTACACACTCCAACACTCTTAAGTCAACAATAATATGAGGTGAGTGAGAGATATGATGAATCGTGCACACCTTGCTTCCGGTGGAAGAAACTCCTAATATGATTGAACTGCCAAGGTAAAATGGTGGGAAAATCTGTTGAGGACGTAGGAATGGATATCACCGTGATATCTGAATCAATGTTTAGTTGAGATCATGCTGTCGTTGATCTTCAGTGACGTCTTGCTCATGGAGTTCGGTCTGTACTGCAGAAATCTAGTTCGGATGGGTCATGGGCTAGTCCGGAACATTTATAATCCAACATCAATGAAAGGAAACTGAAATAGAAAGAATAGGGCTGTAGCGAAACTGTTTTGGTAAGTAGTTGTAATCATAGCTGCTTACAAATTCCAATGAAGCAAACATTGCAGCAATTAGTGTACAATTTCATTATGATGCCTTCTAAAGGACACTAATATCCTTCAAAGAAATTCTAGAAATTTTCATGAAAATAACAAGGATGGAAAAGGATATTGAATAAATTAGCTCAAAGTGATTCTTAAGGATGATTGATTACTACCATTCATACAGTTTAAGATAAAACTCCTTAAGGCTCAAAGAGAGTTTAAGGTATTTACAGAAGTCCTTACATCGGCAACGAGAGTTGAGTCCGCAATCTTGTAGGTAAATCAACTCTTTACCAACTGAGCCAACCTTTATTGACTTTTCTTTTACGGCAATCGACAACACATATCGTTAAAGAAAATGTATAATCAAAATTAATGTCTGACAAAGCTCCCACCTCAGTGGAGGCCTAAAGGGAAACCTATGTGAACCAAAAGCAACAAAATCACAAAAAATATGTTTTTTTTTATCCCTCTAGAAAAATGAGTTGTTGAATTTGGTTTTGAAGTTGTTTGTAGTTTGTTTCTAGTCTCAAATTGCTAAGTTTTCCGGAATATTAAACGTATAAATATGTTTGAATACCCTCATCTTTTAAGCTAACTTTTGGGATGAGATCCAAAACCATTTTAGATGAGCAATTCAATTTTTTGGCTCCAAAAGCTAGTGGCTACACAGTGACAAATAAGAAGGGTGGCAACATAGTGACAAATAAGTTAGTGGCTACATAGTGTATTAAATGGACTAGTATTATAATTAAGACCATTGTGTTGTCCTGTATCATGAGAATATGTAACCTAACTTGTTAGGGACTATTGCAACTAGTCGAATGAACACAAATGTTGTTTGATCTCATGACTCTGCCCAAAGATTAAAGACGTTTCATTGTAATGTTTTAACGTAATATATTACAAACGAACGATACTTGGCAACATTTAATTGTCAAATTTCAGATAACTGAAGTTTCTTGTTTTGAGAATTCTATGTTAAGACAAGAAAAATTGATCTTGTGTTGAATGATCTTTGAGTATAGGATCTTCGTCAGCATCCTTCTTCTAATACGAAGAAAATTGGTATCTCTACAAAGATGCTACAACGTTCAAGTCAAAAACATTGTGAAGATTTATCGGATAATTTAAGATAAAATGTGTGTGTAACTTGACCAATGCCACTAAGTTGGTATTTATAATGAGTTTAGGATTTTGGTCCTTGAACCTTTACCTCGACAATTAAAGTTTGTGTTAAGGTTCATTAAAATTTTAAATATTAATAGAACTCAAGAATTGTGTGGTTATACAAGACGTAAAAAAATGTGATTGAAATATAAGTTGAAAAATATTTGATCATTTTGAAATTTTGTGATTTTTTAAATAAAATTTTGACAGTAATTTGATTTTTTTTTCGAAGAGGCTAGTAATATGATTTATAATACTGTTATTTTTTTATTGTTACATAATTTTGAGTTCTGGGAGGGAAGTTGGCTTGAAGAGAATTTAAGGAGGGTGGTGGGTGATGGAATTGATAATTATTTTTGGTTTGATCCTTTGGATCTTCTTTGGCACAAAGACATTCTTTTGGGACATGTTTATTCAAGACTCTCAGCTCTGTGTGAGTGGGTGTGGTGCTTCAAAATCGGCTGGTAACTTGTTTTGAACTGTAATTTCTTCAGCAACATTTGGCAGCATGTTCGACATTGGATTGGTTTCTCTTCGATTGATCCTTCAAGTATTTCAAATTATTTTATGCAGTTTGGCTTTTTAACAGGCTGTTCAAAAGTTCAACGATCTTTTATGTATGTTATTTGGTTTACATGCGTTTGTGTAATTTGGAAAGAGAGGAATAATAGAATATTGAAAAAGTCAAGTTACTTTCTCATTGGTGGTTGAAAACAAAATATGTTAATTTAACATTCAGTTATCATAGTTGGTGGCTAAGCCCTTTCTCTTGTTTGGACATTGATTAACAACACTCTTTTCTCTTTCTCTTTGTTGGGTCGTTTGTGTTCTTGTATAAGACTTTATTGTTTCCCTTTAGTACATCTTATGTTATGAAGAACACTTTATATTATTACTAAAATTCATTTTGGCTTGTTAAAAAAAAAACTGTTAACAAAAAAAACTTTATATTATTAATAAAATTCATTTTAGCTTGTTAAAAAAAAAAACTGTTTGTATAAATAAATATTTTTTTATTATCTTTTTTATGAAAATTCTATAGAGAAATTTCCTTTGTGGAATATGCACCACTCATGCAAAAGGTAATAAGCAACAAATAGAAAAATAAATAAATAAGTAAGCAGCCAATAAATTATTGGAAGGAATATCCTATTGGCGTATTCCTTCCATGTGGCACCCATGAATCCAAGAGGATCCAAAACATCCACATCCCAACTGAATATTCTCATTATTCCTAGTCTCTATATGAACAACAATATAGCTCTATTACAACCATCAATCAAAACAAAGAGAAAGCTCAATAGAACTATTTTATTTATTCTTTTCTCATTTTTTAAGTGTGACTAAAATACTTGATTGGGTGAGAAAAATGTCAGCCATGGCAGAGGTATGGATTGGTAAATTAGCAAAGCTCAAAGAAAAAGTTTTGACCAAAAAGACGAAAGATGGTTTAGAAGAAGAGAAAGAAGTGGGAATTCAATCTCAAAAGGAGATCATAGCTGTTCAGAGAGACAATGCAACCATTTCAGAGTCAACAATATGTTTGCTTATGGATAGATTTGTGCCTTGCTAATATATGCTTAATTATTAGGTGCTCAAATATCTTGTTAATTAATTCAATGATTTGGTTCCTAGACAAGAAAATTTATAATAAAATGTTATATATTATTGTTAATAAAATGATTTAAACTTTAGTGTTAATATTATTGTAGTTGCTGTTAGTCATTCGTCGAAGTTATAATGTAAATAGTTGTTTAATTGCTCTTTTTGTTGCTAGATATGTATAAAAATTGGATGATTTGATTACAATTATTAAAGCAATAGGAACTTCATTGACATGGTTTTGTAGGAAATTAAATACCTTTTAGTTTCCATTGAACCCCAAAAAAGATTTGTGAAGTAATTTCACTCTCATAGCATAAATTTTTTGCAATTTGTTTATTAGACATTGTTATGTAGTGTAAGACTAAGCTTTTATTCAACTGAAAAACTGAACACCAAATTCTTGTTGCCACGGTAGAATAACTTGTTTTATCATATAAGAATAATAGCAAAGTAATCAAACCCAGCTGTCATAGACTGAAAAGCAGTCAAAATCTTCAGCGAAATAAACCAGAAAACCCATCCAATAACTTGGATATTGTAGAGGAACACCTTTTTTTTTTTTTTTTTTTTTTTTTTTTTTTTTTAAACGTTGTAGAGGAACACCTTGAAACGACAAAAAACTATAAAAGATCAAAACTCAACCATATATTTCAAGCATGGTCACATAATTAGCTTGATACCAAGGAAACCGCAAATTAGTTCCGCTAGACGTGAGGTGAATATTTTATGTTGTATTAGAGTCGTATATTGTTTAAACGTTTATAAGGTTGGGTGTATATAAATGTGTTCGGACATTCTCATTCTTTGAGTATATTTTAGGGATGAGATGAGATGGATCTAGAATCACGCTAGACATACATGTGAATATTATCGTTGTATCGAAGTTTCACATTAGGTCATTCCTTATGCATTATTTTTTTTGTGGCAAAATCATTAAAAATCTTTTTATAATCAAGTTCTTTACATATTCATTTCAATATAAATTAAATCAATGCAATACTATTTAATTTATCTTATGAATTTGAGTGTTACAAATTTCAATTAAAGAAATAAAAATACAATTAATATATCATTAACTTTAAATTTTAAATGTGAACAATAGATAATCATAATTCATACACAATTGATGCTTACTCACTCAAGTGTATGAAATATGATTTTAGAGACATGCATTTCAATCACCAAAAACACCACTAAAAACACCACTAAAACAAGTACCATACCATTATATTTTGTAAAGAATCCATTCTCATTCTTCATGTATTAAACATGACTTTTGAATTCATACACAATTGATTGTCACTCATTCTCAAATATCAAAGATAACTCTTATAATCATGCATGTTAATCACCAAAACCACCACAAACTACATGCATGCCAACTACCATACCAGTGTATCTTTTAAAGAATTCATTCTTCTTCATTCTTCATGTATTAAACATAATTTTTAAAATCATACATGCCATATGAGAATAAATATTATAAATATGTTAAAACAACATGGTGATTGTAAATTCTAACATGTATTATATTTGTATTATGTATCTATAGGGTGACACCATCAATTTACATGGTGATTGTAAATTCTAACATGTATTATATTTGTATTATGTAAATTCTAACATGTATCTATAAAATGTCATTATTTTTTGAACAAATTATAAATTTCATCAATTATGACTTTGAACTTAGCGGGTAACACCATCAACATTAACTATTTCATGTTCACCAATAGGGTGTGGAGGAAATTAGGAAATGGGAGTAATACTAGCTTTTGGAAGGAAAGATGGGTAGGAGAAGCACATCTCTATTTGTCATTCCCTAGACTTTTTTCTCTATCGAATGAAAAGGAAGCTAGGGTGGGGGATGTGGTTGTGTTCCAAAGAGGGGGGAGTGTGTGGAATACAACATGGAGGAGGCACCCGTTTATGTGGGAGTATGATCTAATACATAACTTGATGGCTATGTTGGAGGAGGTTGTTTTTTGTGGTGAGGAGGATAAGTGGGTATGGATTCCGGAGGAGGATGTTTTATTTTCGGTCAAATCCGCTTATTCCGTTTTGGAAAATATCTTCCTCTTGGAAGATGATGTGGGAGATTTTAATGAGGGGTTTTTTTTTCCTCGCTTTGGAAGAGTCCGGCTCCTTATAAAGTAGTGGCGTTCTCTTGGTCTTTATTACTTGATCACATTCCTATAGGGGATAATCTAGCCATTCGCCATATCCTTGACCCGGGTGCGTCTTTACTTTGTGTTTAATATGGGAGGAAAGTTGAGACATCTACTAATCTCTTCTTGCATTGCGATGTCTCCTCTTTAATTTGGTGTGGAATCCTAAATTAGCTTGGGATTAATTTTATTACTCTTCATAACTTGTTTGTGCAATTTGAATGTTGGAATAATTAGGTGGTTTCTAAAAGACAAAGGAAAGGTTTTTCGTTGATTTGGCATGCCACAATTCGGTTGATTTGGAAGGAAAGAAATGCATGAATTTTCAACAACAAAGAGAAGGAAGTGGAGGAGTTAGTGGACGAGATTAAAGCGGTTTCTTGGGTTTGGATGTTGAATAGATTAAAGATAACATCGTTCCTCTTTTATGAGCGGACTTGGAACCCTAGAGAGTGCCTAAATAGAAGATGAAAGGTGCTGTCTTTTTTGGATTTGCTATTGTGGTTTGTGTGGCTTGGTTCCCTCTGCTGCTAGTGCAGGTTGTTTTCTTAAATGGTTAGGCTATAGGAAGGGTCTTTGTATAGATTTATTTTTTGGTCTGTTAGCCTCTTCCTGTGGCCGTTTTTTTTTGCTGTACTAGCCCTGAATTGCTGCTGGTTTTTCGAACAGCAGGCAAGGGATTTTTTGTATGTTTATGTGAAGCTATTTAGCAGTTCTGATGCGTGATGTTTCAATATATAAGCCGATTTTTAAAAAAATACATAGTAAGCATATCACTTTGTCAAAACTGACATTAAATTACTTAACACACTAAATTATATGCTATATTAACTCAAAACAATCATGTTAAGTTTTTGTCTTAACTTCACATTGTGATACTCTAAAATTTAAGCTCTAAACAAAACTGTGAAATCATATTTAATCAAAAGTCACATCAAAACAAATTGTTTAAAAAGAATATAAACTAAGTTAATTAGAATACAACCCAGAATAAAATAGGAGTCGCTTGTAAAGTTTCAAGCAAGGAGTGAGGAACAATATCAGTTATATGTAATCTTAATTAGTTGGAAGTAAAAATAGTGGAAAGAGAAAATACGAGTGGAGGATTGACATATAAGTAGAGAAAAAAAAGAGACAAACACACAAAAAGTTCATGCAAACACTACTACATAAATGAGTTTTCACATCGGTTGAAATCAACTTCTCACATCGGGTTCCACCCGATGTACCTAAAGGTGATGTGGTATGTCAACATCTTTTCACATCGGATTCGTACCAAATGTGATAAGTTTTTTGCCACTTCGACATGTCCCACAACCGATGTGAAATCCCCCTTTTATCCAACTATGAACATGTATTTCACTTCATTGGATACAAATCTCAGATGTGAAATATATATTTCACATCTGCTTTATTCTCAACCGATGTGAAATATTTATTTTTAGACAAAAAATTAAAAATAATTCTTTTTCCCTCCTTAATTGGAATAATCCGTAGTATATAAATATAAATAGATTACATTTGTAACATTAAAGTACAACTCATTTGAAACAAATCCTAGAAATATCACTCATATTCTATGAAGCACTAACACCTGACACTAGACATTGTCACCGATACGACGCTAGTGATAAAATGATTTAACTAAATGTAAACTCAACGCGTTTCAGACATGGGGACACACACTCAGATACCTAATCGTATAGGTGTTCATGCTTCAAAGCTCATATTAAAATCTACATGTCATTAATCCTATAAATCTGATAGACAGAAACACATCCTAGGGCTCTATAGATGAATGTCGCATAAACACAACTATAGGCTACCAAATAGCAGCAGCAAATACCATAAAAAAATTTTTAGAAAACAGTGCGGTAAGTTTAAAATCTAGAAATCATCCATGTATTGTTTAATTTGCATCTTTTAACTTGAATTGAAAATGAAGATTCAACATCTCAAGGCATAAAATCAAAAAAGGGTGACATAATCTTACCAAAACTCCCGCCGAATCTGAGTTCTTGTGAACCTTAGGACATTGCATGCTGAGATTGCAAGAGAAGAATAAAGAAGATGATTACTATGGCTCTAAGATTGCAAATCTGAGGGTTTGTAAGATTGTGATCTTTAATTGTTTGCACGCTTGCGAGGGTTGACTCGTTTGTGAAATTACGATGGTTGAGTCATTTGTGGCTCTGAGGGTTGAATCGTTTGTGGCTTTAAGATCAAGATGACGATTTCGCTGAGATTTCCATGGGTTGTCTTGAATCGCCGGTTGGTTCGCTGAAGCAAATTGAAGATGAAAAAAGTGAAGAGGAAAAAAACAAAAGAACAAATAAATCTTTGATCTAAGAAGAGTACCAGAGAATCAGAACCTGTCGACATGAGAGACAAAGAAGAAACAATATGTTTTACAGCAAGGCTCAGTTCGGGGGGTGAATGTTTTTCGGCTCAGATTGGTGGTGGTGAGACTTAAGTCAAAAGGTAGGGAAAAGATATGGAAAGAAAAAGCTATGGTCGTCGGCATGAGAGACAGAGAATTAGAAGCTTATGTCTTCTGACTCAGATCGACGACAAAAAAAAGGTTTTTGTGAGATAAATGGCTTTTCCGGCAAAAGGCTTTTGTGTGAGAACATAGGGTTTGTGTGAGAGAGAGAATGATATGTTTTCTCGCACAGATGTGAAAACTAATTCAACCAAATAACAATATTGGCACCATGTTCTTTTTACCCCTCACCTATTATATCCACCGAGGTGTAAGCTCTTTACCATTTATTTTTCCCCTCACATTTTTTATCCACCGATGTGAAAACCCTATGTAAAATTCACAATAATTTTGAAATTACCACTGTGTTCAATTTCACATAGGTATATGCTTGACTGAGGTCAAAGCCCTGTTGTGAAATGTATATTTTCTAGTAGTGAAATAACTAAAGCATAATGTAAGTTGTCAATTTAGGAAGCTTCATGACAAATAAAACCATACAGTTGTAATAAGGACTATTTCTAATCATATAAATTAAGTCCAAAATTGTGGAAGCTTTAACAAATATCCACTAATAATAACAAAAAAAATAATTTTTGTAGCGATGATAAATATATAATAAAGTAGAACATTAATCAATGTACAAATAAAAAAAATCTAATGAAAATATAAAAAATGATGAAGCTAAAATCTAACCAAGCAAGCAGAATGATTATGTGACAAAAATGATGCTCCAATGTCAAATTAGTACACATACATTTTTAATCACAAAAAAAAAAAAAACATAAATATGTTTAAAGCAAGAACTATTGACTTCAATAGAGAAAAAAAAGCAATTTTAGCACATATATATTGTGTGGATATGTAATTATGTGTAAGACTTTTTTATTCTCATAGTACATATATATTGATTGAACCTAACTATTTTCGAAATGTTTCATCCTTTTTAAATACTTTACAATGACAATAAAAAACAATTATGTTAGGAAAAAAAAAATCAACATTCAAAACAATTTTTAGTTTAAAATTATTTTTGAAGTAAGAACAAATTGCTATCACGAAACAACAGGTTCTTATTTTTAACTTTTAATTATATGATAAGAGCTTTTCTTCTAAAAGGAGCAATTGAATTTTTGGGTTCCAAAAGTAAATGGCTGCATGGTGACCAATAATAATAAAGGAAGAAGGGTGGAAGGTGGGTGATACTACGTAACACACGAATTGTACGCTTGGAATGAAAGCATGCAACTTAACTTTGTGGCTCTCTCACAATGTTTCATTGTTTTATTTTATGGGATGGGATAGACGGTAGATATAATTTTAACCGTTGTATATAATTTTTGTCTTTTTAATTTTAACCGTTGGATATAATTTTGCCACATGTCACACATCCATATAGGTAAATGGAACAAAGGTAAATGGAACATACCCAAACTCGACGGAAGAATAGGCTTGCCCTTCTTGACTTGTTGGGCAACTAGCCAGATAACACTCAACTATTGTTTGTGATTTTCCTATTGTTTGTGAAAGTGATTTATTGAATTTATTTTAGTATTTGAACACAATATAGGTTTAGTGATGTTAAAGGTGTCATCCGCTACCCGTTCATATTATACAAGAAGGTGTTAAAGGTGTTGGGAGGGGAGTGTTCCTCCACTCCCCGTTCATGTTACAAGAAGATTTTCTCCTCCATCCACATTATGCGACCCATGACAATAAATAATAATTGTAAATTCTATGTTATTTTTCGGATCAATGTCAACCTATTTAAGTTTTTTTTATTTGGTTTGGAAAAAACAGGAATCAGAACATTCTTGTAGTTTTATGCATTAAATAAAAATTCTTGTAGTCTTGTGTAATTAAAAATTATGCTACCATTTTTTATTAAAAGAAATAATCAGTAATGACAAAAGGATCAAACAATATCGTGTTTTTTTTTTTATAAATATTTGTACACTTTTGTTTTTGAACAAGCAAAAATGAATTATATTACCGTAGACATCGTAATTGTTGCAGCACAAGGTGTGTCAGAACAATCACGGAAAGATCAAAATCCCGATAAGATTACAAAATTTTCAGTCGATGACCATACAGCGGGCTCGACCACCAATTATGAGTACCAAAACTAAATACAACATTACTAGCTTTTAATTACCACAAAGAAGATGATTTTACTTTATCTAACATATGTGGTAAAGAACTTTGTCTGTTTCTAAATAGCATGTCATTCCGTTCATTCCACAAAACCTGAACACACGAAAGCCAAATCAAGTGGAAAAAAGATCGTCGCGATCTTGAGCCACCTGCGTAATGAATAAATAAAAATGGTCTGAAATAGTATGAAAATCGACCCCTTCAACACCGAGCCATGCCCGCACCAATGGCCACAAGGCACCAAAAATTGGGCAAGACAAAACATATGATTCACATCTTCAACGTGCCCACAACCAGTGACACACAACCGCGCCTCCACAGGAATAATTCCACAGTTTGCCAAATATTTTTTTTTTAAGACTCTATGGAGAAATTTTCTGTCACCACTCATGCAAAAGGTAATAAGCAACAAATAGAAAAATAAATAAACAAGTAAGCAGCCAATAAATCATTGGAACGAATATCCTATAGGTGTATTCCTTCCATGTGGCATCCATGAATCGAAGAGTATCCAAAACATCCATATCCCTTTTACAAATAAGCATACACTCTTTCTCCCATGTGAATATTCTCATTATTCCTAGTCTCTATATAAACCACAATATAGCTCCATTACAGCTATCACTCAAAACAAAGAGAAAGCTTAGTAGAAAGAAGAAAAAAAAAGTGGAACTATTTTTTTTTTTTTGCTGATTTTTTAAGAGTGACTAAAATACTTGATTAAGTGAGAAAAATGTCAGCCATGGTAGAGGTATGGATTGGGAAACTAGGCAAACTCAAAGAAAAAGTTCTGACCAAGAAAGCCAAAGATGGTTTAGAAGAAGAGAAAGAAGTGGGAATTCAATCTCAAAAGGAGATGATAGCTGTTCAAAGAGACACTGCAACTATTTCAGAGTCAACAATATGTTTGCTTATGGATAGATTTGTGCCTTGTTAATATATGTTTAATTATTAGGTATTCATATATTTTGTTAATTCAATGATTTGGTTCCCAGACAAGAAAATTTGTAATAAAATGTTATATATACGCACTTTAGTGTTAAAAATATTGTAGTTGTTGTTTCTCCCCAAAAAAAATTGTAGTTGTGGTTAGTAATTCGTCGTAGTTATTAGTGTTAATAATATTGGAGTAATTAGTTTTTTCATGGGCTAGAATGTATAAAATTCGATGGTTTGATTAAAATTATCAATGCAATAAACCCTATTTAGTTGAACCGTAAAAAACCTCGTTTAGTTGAGATATATATTTTTTTTTTGGATATTCTACAATTGAAATATTTTACCATTAAGTTGAAATTATTTGTACAATATTCACAATGGTTATGCTTTTGGTAAAAGCTAGCTTAAAGGGTGAGATTTCCTAATCACGTTTATGTATCTAACATTCAAGAATCTGAATGCCCTGATACTCCAACAAATCTTCAATACCTAACTCTCACGTCTAGTGTACATCCTAAGTCTACTTCTCATACGTTAATCCTTAACACTACCTGGAAACTGCTTACTAGGTGACATTTTTAAGTACCAATGTTAAATATTAAACTCTATAATCAATAGTGTTAGTCATCAAGAAATAATATAAAGATAAGTGGAAAACACTTACTTGTTGAAGTTATAATCAAAGTTACCAGATATGAGATTGAATATTTTCTTTCCTAATCACATGCTCTGAGATTTGGGTTTTCAATGAGCCAACCACAAACGAGCTAATTGTTGGAGTGATGATAAAGAGGACCTCTTTATCAATCACTCCAACAATTTACTAATTTACTGTTGGCCTAACTCTTTATTAGAGATAGTTAAAAGAAAATCTTGACCTACACTGTTAACTTCAACTTATGTAGAATCAGCCGGAATGTCAAAGTTATATATCTCAACTCTAAATTTTTAATAGAAGGTATATAATGGCTTGATGGTTGGAGTGGTGGGGAGAATGGCTTATCAATTGATTGGTAAAAACCAAAGAATGTCAATTGACAACACATTGTTTTTCTTTACGGGTTTTTTTATTTTTTATTTTTACAAAAAGTTTAAGTGAATTGAACTCTGAGGGCTCATCAGAAACAGGGCACACTTCAAGTCTCAAAGAACGCTTACATAGGTACTTATATATTACTCATCAAAAAGGTCATTACATCGACAACGATAGTTGAACCCATAACCTTGTAGATGAGTTAACTCCTTACCAATTGAGTCAGCCTTCATTGACTTTTCTTTTAAGACAATTTTGTTTTGATCAATGGGAAAAGGAAAGATAAACAAACTAATCAACTCGTTGTATAAAGCCCCTGAGGAGTTGGCTAATAGAGTGAGAACTAATTGTGGCAGAGGAGATGTTCAAGTAGTCAATGAGTCGACATTCGTAGCCCCAAACTTAGCTATCTAATAAACACATTCATTGTCCCTCAAGGTATGGGTAAAGGAGACCGTTCAAAGAACAATGGATATCTTCCTAATGAAGTAAAGAATAGTCTCATAAGGATATAAATTAGAGTTATGAACATCTTCAATCAAATTTAGAGTTGCTTTAGAGTCAGATTTCAAAATAATATAGTTGTGACCAAGGTCCCATGCCAACTTAAGACTTTATCAAATGGATAAGAGTTATGCAAACATATTAGAAGTTGTACCACAATAACACAAACCATGAATCCAAATTCTATTAGAGTCTCTCAAGAGGGTACCAAAACCTGCATTACCTAGCTAGATTGTCAAAGAAAGAACCATTCACATTGACTTTGATATAACCATTAGTCGATGGGTGCCAACGAACATGAAGAAAGGCAAGCCGGTCCTCATGTTAAATAAATTTATAAAATACGTTAACGTGTGTATAAATGAAATATATGTATAACCATATTTAATGTTCGACAAAGTTGTATCTTAGTGAAAGCGTGGAGGTAACCTATGTGAACCAAAATCAATTAAGTCATACAAAAAATTTGTTATTTTTTCCCTCTAGAAAAATGAGCAATTTAATTTTTGGGCTCTAAAAGTTAGTGGCTACATAGTGACAAATAAGAGGGGAAGAAGGGTGGAAAGTGGATGATACTCCAGAAGGATTGTATGCTTGGAATGAAAGCACGTTTTATGTGTAGTGTAAATTGTATTCTATGGACTAGTATTATAATTAAGACCATTGTGTTGTCCTGTTTCATGACCATGTAACTTACTTTGTGGCTCTCTCACAATGTTGCATAGTTTTATTTTATGGGAGATACGGACAGCATACGCCTGCCCTTCTTGACTTGTATATTAGGGACAAATATTGTTGTATCCCAAGATTGTTTTGTTTAATCTCACTCCACCCAAAGGTTAAAAATGTTTCATCTTAAGGTTTTAACTTAATATTTTTTTAGTGAAAAAAATTCTTAGTCAAACTATTTAATTCTTCTACTATTTTGATTTTTGAGCTTTTTTATGTAATATCCGTTCTAAAGCAGAATGGAAAGTGCTACCGAACGAAATGTTTCAAGACATGTTTTCTTCTAAGATGATTAGGATAAGAGAAAATGGAAACTTATTATATAAATCTCATCAAACAAGTGCATGTATGCTAATGCTGTCAATGACTATGAAATGACTCATCCATGACCCTATGTTTATCTCCTTAAAAAAGGAAAGGAACACCCAAAAATAGAAATTACAAAGACTCTTTTTTTTGACAAAATTATTAAGACCTTTTTAATTGAATTAGTTTTGAAAAGATTCATTTTCTTATTTTAGAAAATTCTATAGAGAAATTTTCTCTATAGAATTTTCTACAAAAAAAACTCTATAGAATTTTCTTCATTGGATGCATATGAGATAATTAAGAGTTTTTTTTTAAAAGCAATAGCTAAATTGTTTTTTTTATTTAATTGATTGTTTCTTTTTATTTGAAAAATATTCAATTTTAAATGAAAGTTAGCAACAAACATCTAATTATGAGATAATTAGAATGAGTTTTTATTTTGGTGCTTCTAATTTTAGTAGTTGATTAAAAAAAAATCAGCAATAATTTTGGTAATAAGAAACTAGTAAAAGAGTACATTATGAAAGTGAATATGCAAAACTATGTAAAAGGTAATAACCGACCAATAGAAAAAAAGAATAGAAAAGCAACCAATAAAATATTGCAAAGAATATCCCATTCCCATTGGTGTATTCCTTCCATGTGCCACTAAATTCAAGAGGATCCAAAACATCCACATCCCTTTTATAACCCTACACGCTTTCTCTCAAATGATTCTCATTATTTCTACTCTATATATAAACCACGTTGATATAGTTCTACTATTACAACCATCATTCACAACAAAGAGAAATCTCAACAAAAAAAAAAAGGAAAATTTCATTTTATAAGAGTGACTAAAATACTTGATTAAGTGAGAAAAATGTCGGCCATGGTAGAGGTATGGATTGGTGAGCTAGCCAAGCTCAAAGAGAAAGTTCTAACCAACAAAACCAAATTTTCCAAATCCAAAGATGGTTTAGAAGAAGAGAAGGAAGTTGGAAGGGAAGCTCAAAAGGAGGTCATAGCTGCTCAGAGAGACACTACAACCTTATCTGAGTCAACAATATGTTTGCTTATGGATAGATTTGCGCCTTGCTAACATATGTTGTTTATTCAAATATATACGTCATTTGGTTCCTGCATAAGAAAATTTGTAATGAAATGTTATATATGCAGTGTTACTAGTATAATGTAATTAGTTGTTTAATTGCTCTTGGTTTGATTACAATTATTCAAGCAATAAACCATTTAGTTGAAATAATTTGTGCATCTCTTTTCAAACTTTCGGGTTATTAACATTTGCTCCTAATGTTAGCTTTATGAACGAACTTTTTTTTAGATGGTTTTGCAGGAAAATATCTCTCTCTCTCTCTCTCTCTCTCTCTCTCTCTCTCTCTCTCTCTCTCTCTCTCTCTCTCTCTCTCTCTCTCTCTCTCTCTCTCTCTTAATTTTTCTTTCCTTTTCTTATATCTCCTATTTCAGACTTGGCTCAAGTTCAATCCACTAATAGACTTGCTCACTAGGGAGTATGCTATGAGATTCCCAAGGAGAGCACCCAAGAGAATCCGGTAATGGTTATCAAATGTTGATTGGTTAATAACGTCGAGGACAGTCTAACAAAATCAATGATTCCGACTGGAAAACCCAATACCCTTTGATCATCGACTAACTTAATTGTTGTAGTGTTTGCAAGTATACAATCCCTTCCGAGGAGCTATCGTCTTTCTTTCTTCCACCACTTTGGCTTTCAATTTAGGTGCACTCCGGGTCATCTATCCTCACATGATTAAGTTTTTAAGTAAATATGTACTATTAATACCTTATTCAATCTTGATAAAATGAAGTTTTTAATGAACATTAATTTCTATGTATTGTTTTGAACACCTACGATCGACTATATATCGAGCAATAAGTCCTCGAAGAAGTAGCTTAGGTTGTGACATCAAAGAAGTTATACTTAGGAAGTTCATATTTAAACCCCTTGCTACAAATATTTCTTGTCTTTAAAAAAACTTCAAATAAAAAAAATAACATGAAAATTTTTGAACAAAGTTTAATGTCCAAAGCAAAAATGGTTATTGAAACTTTCCTTCTTCATCTTTAAGACATGTAATTAGTGACATTAAAAAGTGTTCATAACAATCCTTATGTAATTTAAGTTCACATGCATTGATAATTTGAAGCTCGCAAATAATGATGAGAAAGACAACAAAGTCCAAACAAATTGCTAAAGGAGATTCCTGAATTATAAGGTTATTATGATTTCCAACGCGGTTTATTGACACATTATATGCCCCATTTTACACGTTAAGGTCAAACTAGATGATGACTTCATTGTTTTCAAAGGAAAGGAAAAGAAAAATAGTGACTAGATAAAATTTAGGCTTTACTAAATAGGAATAATTTATCCTTTTGAAATTATGGTCAAATTTTGCTAGACTTCGCATCCATACAAAAGTTACTATTTGTGACTTCACAATTTTTACGTCTAAAAGTGTGTATATCTGGACGCTAAAAATTGCCTCCAAACGCCGATCCAAACACATGCTTAGTGTTTAATTCAAGTATTGACTTTATTAGTTATATAAGTAATATTATACAAATTAATCTTGATCTCTAGATGGTTAGAGAAATAATTAGAGAAGTAAAATAATTATTTATTAGGCTTAGTGATAAAATTGACTAAGTAAGTTGATGCTAAGCACAACAAGTCAACAACCACCGTTGACCAATGAGTTTGGTTAAAATTCAGCTCAGTACCCGTTCCTGATTGATGAGTCAATTCTGAGCTTAGCTCTGCCCTCTAAAATATCTATCTATATCATCCTTTTTTTTCATTTAAAGAGTATCTATTTATTCTAGAAGATAAAGATAATTGTCAAATGGGAAATGAATAAAGAGATTAGAAAGGTAAAATAAATAAAGGCTTCGAACTTTCTCAAACTCTGAGACACATTAATGAAGTCAAGAAATTGAAAATGTGGGTGAAAATGAATTATTTTGCTCAATAAGTGAGGATATGAAAACTTTTAGAAAAATGTTAACTTATGTTTAAGGGTACAAGATAAGGATCCAAAAATAGAATTAAAAAATAAATATTGCATTGAATTTTTAAGATTATGAATGCATAATTTCCAAGATTAAATTTCTACATATAGTTTCTTATCTTAAGCCCTTAGGGTACAAGTTAGCATGAACCAAACTTTTATTATGAAGAATTTATCTCATAATTTATACAAACTTTATCATGACCATATCTCTAATTACAATGTATATCTTGTAAACATTATTGGTATCCCTACTTCTTAGCTCAAAAGCTTGGAAATTGCTAGATATTATTATATTTAATGGTAAAGTGTCCTGGTTCAGCAAGATATTTGACAACCCTATAAAATATCATGTTCTTCACAAGATAAAGATATTTACATTCCTACATCAGATATGAGTATCTTTATGGAGAAAATGACTAAATGGACCACTTATAATAAAAGAGAGAGAAAACAAAACAAGCAATTTGTTTTTCTTAACACTTTAAAGATATTTTTGCAAACATTTAAACAACTTTTTGAAAAAAATCAAAAATCTTCATTTGATCATATTAAAGATGACAAAAAAGAAAAGTCTTTTCTCTCTTCTACATCTTTCAATGTTTCTGTACATTAGAATTTTGTAAAAAAAATACAAATAAAGAGCAATTTTTAATGCAAAATTAAATATTTGGGGTTCCACCTATTAAAACTATGGTCAAAATTTTTTGAACCCTCATTGAGCTAATTCACCTCTATATGTGAAATGTGAATTCATGAACTCTTCTATGAACTTTACATAAATGCTACGATTCTTTATACATTAATTGGAGAAAAATTCATGAAGTACTTGCATCTCCATTGGTTGTTGAAGTAATCTCAGACTTATCATTAACAATAGAAGGATCCCATTTTTCCCATTCAATAACCTCTCTACCATATCGAAGAGCTTCATCGATCGTATCAGGTTCTAATCCAGTAACCAAAGAAACAAATAGAGTTCTTTCGGTATACGAATGAAACAATCTCTTAAACTTGATAGCAATGTATTGAAAAGCACTTTGAGCTAATGAAGGCATAGTTCCATTGTTACCACATTTTTTGTGATTGTTACTTATAACCGGATTGAATTCACAAAACCAGTCACACCTTGTTAATGGAACATGTTCGATCTTTTCCTCAAGAAGATCGAATTTGGTGAGTATTAAAACAAATTTCTTCTTCTTGAAATTTGGATGAGCAATGATGTTTTCAAATAGGTTTTTTGCTGCCAACATTTTGTTTGTAGCAACTCCTTTACTGTCTATAATGTACTCATCGTAGTCGGTTAAGGAGACGGAGAACAAAATAACATCGGTGTCTTCAAACATCTCCAACCACTTGCAGTTTTCTCCAAGGATTTTTGGATGTACTCTAATGAGTTGGTATCTGTTAGGGAACATAAAGTAGGGTTAGGGTAAGAAAGCTTTTAGAACAGGAAACCCGACTCTAAAACAATAGATAAATAAACGCGCACAAAAAATACAAACGATTAATCATGAAGTACGGCTAATTGTGTGCCTAACTTATAGTAGCATAGTGCATAGGGAAGGTCGCTCGAGTACAGGGGTACTACTATATAAACTGGACCATAGTACTTAAACTCGAGTTGTACTATGTAAACCTTAAACTTTCGATGATACTAGCAAGGTACTATAGCCGCTCTGAAACAACTTTTGCCAAATTATTCCATTATTAGCAAACTTTCACTTTGAACAAAAATAGGTTTTAATGCAGCACTTAGAAACTGAAATTTTATTTCTACTTGGAATTACTATTATGTGAAAAATTACTTGAAACTACAAAGCTGACCTGAGAGAAGAATCATGTTGATATTCAGGATGCAAAGACTCCTCTCTGCTTGACTTAGGAAATGAAAATTCCATTGATGTGAGGCTGTTGGATAATGATATCCCCTCAGCATATAATATGTCCATATCAGATGGTTCATAATCTATCTTGGAAATCTCAATAGCCTACATTCACATAGATATTTAGATTAGTATTCCTTGATTTTATACACCTGCCACATTCATGACAGAATAATACTATAACAATAAAGTATTGAAAATACACATCCACTGTTGACACAGTAAACTTGTTCCTTAGATTAGATAAGCATAAATTCAATAAGTTCACAAAATCTTTAACAAATTCTACTGAATTGATTTTGATATTCTTGAGCCAAAAGGGTATCAATGATCTGAAATAATCATATTCTTACCCTGTCTAGAAAATAGTTAGCACTTCTTGGCAACATTTTTAGTTCATTTCTCCTGTTGTATGTCGCCTGAATCGCCTCATCTCTCCACAAATCCTCCACCATTGGCCCATATTCGCGCATAGCAGCTGGAAATATTGCATCCATGTTACCTGACAAAATGCATTTAAGTAACCAATCTGAGAAACTCTTCAGTCTTGGACCAATTGAATAGGGTGTTGTATCAACGTTTTCACCGGAATTCCCTGCTGCACAAGTCATACAATATTTAATCAGTAAACTAAATAATCACAAAACTGAAGGTAACGATATTTCTATTATCATTAAATTCACAGTACACAAAGGTTCTAACAAAGTTATGAGTAGTGAATAATTAGGCAGAAGTATTAGGGCTTATTTGAACTTATTTGACATAAGCACTTGTGAGATTGCTTAGGAAAAAAGCTTACCAGATGATGAGGACTCATCAGAAGGCAATCTTTTCCTATTCTCTAGTAAATATTCTTCTTCGAAATCCTCGCGCCCCTCTAGCAGTATACCAAGGTAGGTAAACAGGTTGCTTTGAATCACCAATTTGATATTTTGAAGCTCATTTTCAGAGAAAGGAGCATTATACAACAGCTTGGCCTAAGACAAAATATTCAATCTTTAGTAATCCAAAATGAATGTATGAACTGAAGAGGAAAGAAATTCTCAAAAAGCAACGAAACCAACCTGTTTAAATATAGTACATGCTCCAGAATTTACACAACCAACAAGTAGAAATTTTTGAAGTGTCTTGTGATGAAGGCTTGATTTGTTAGCTGATTCACCTTCATCGTTAAGAGTCATAGATTTTGAAGGAACCGGCAGTGACAGAATAGCACAAGCAACCTTCGTTTGAGCCTGAAGAAAGAAATTTGTTAGAACAGCACCCCCGGTTCAAAAGAAAACAGATACAAAACACACAAACGAAGAAGACACGATATTTCATCACGGAGTTTGGCCAATTGTGCCTACGTCTCCTACTGCAGAGCGGCTACAGTGCCTTTCTATAAATCAAGCTTAGAGTTTACGAAGTACAACTTGTATTCAAATACTACGGTCTATAACTAATGATGACTCATTGTTACGATAAAAAACCAAACAAAAAGTTGCATCACAAAAAATGATCACCTTGCCCCATATGCATCCCCTATCTTTCTTTTGCCCCTCTTCGCGGTATGATCCATCAGGATTCACCCAAAAGTTAGGAGTTCCTTCACATGGCACTCTTGCCATCTGCAAACAACCAATGTTACATTAGCTTTATTGGTTAAACTTTTAACAGTCTTAAGTAGAATGAAAAATAAAAGGACAGTGTATAACACAAAAACCTTTAGTACGAACAGCTCTTTTTTTGTAATCTCGCGATCATTTATGGTGATGTTTGTGTTTCCATTGCTTGCGTTTCTCTGCAAGCGACCGCCAACGTTCAACTGGGGGCTGATAATTTCACAAGGTGGTTGACCTTCCTGTATAATCAAGTATTACAACAGCATTAGGATAAACATATTAATTAAGCTCTTATTCAACTAGAGGATTAAGTTGAGTTTTGATTTTTCACCTTTCCCCAAAATCCAGAAGCTTTGTCATACCAATAAGATCCTGGTTTAAGCTCTTTAGGTGGATTTTTACAGTTAAGCAACACCATAAGCTCTTCTCTATTAAGTGGATGCAAGTTAACTTGAACAAGACGAGGCGGAATTTGATTAGCTTCACAAAACCTTTCATCCTTCATAACTTGATCAACAATAGTCTCAGACAACAACTGTTTCATCATCCTAGAACATTTTCCAAGATTCCTTCTCTTATTCTCATCAATTCCATAACCAATGCAACCAACACATTTCCTTCCTTCGGGCATAGATCCCATTGCTCTTATCACACAGTTTCTACAATACTTTGCACTGCAAACAATACAAACCTCTTTCTCAGTTAAACCATTCCCTTTAAGACACTTATAACAAGACCCTTTCTTTCCTGGTCTAATTGCATGTGGCTTCAATGGTACACTTCCACTATCAAAATACTCGTCACTTTCGGTTTGTACCATGTAATTCGATTCAGGGTCGCGGAATGTTACCGCAGACGGATTCTTAACATGTTTTGCTCTAACTACTACTTCTTCATCTTCACTTATTGAACATATCTCACAAGAGGGAGAACTAAAACCCGAACGCGAACCTGAGCCTGATTCTATTGTATCAGAGTTTGTTGGAACATCATCAACAACATTCTCATTCTCATTGACATCAACATTAACATCAACTTTTGATGTTACAATTTCAACTACATGATGAGATTCTAAATTTGGATAAACAGTAGAATCTGAAATGGTTTTTTTATGTTTATGCTTAACTTTGTGATGAACTTTACCAAGTGGTTGAATAACAGGTACATTGAAATCATGAGAAAGAGAAGAAGCTATGGATGCAACAGGAACTTGATCAATCTTGAAAATAGGAATTTCTGGTATTGAATGATCAAGAGGAGGACCATTGTATACAACAGCAAAAGAATATTCATAGTTACTACTAAAACTATCTTCTGTTTCCATTGAAGGAACAGAAAAAGTTCTTAGTTTTCTTAGAAAAGAAACCATTTCATGTGAAGAATAGAAACAAAGATGGAAGAGGAAATTGTTGAGGAGTGTATAGTATGTAAGGTTGACCAAAATGGATGAGTTTAGAGAAAAATAAGGTACTTGTTTAAGTAGTTGGACGTGTTCCAAACGTTTGACTTTGAAGGGAAACTAGGAGGAAAATGTGGAGTATACTATGAGTGTGGCTAAGAATGTTTCAAAGGAACCACCGTGTTATTTCACTTTCAGGTTGAAATAAATGGTGGGACAATAGATACATGTGCTAGAATAGATCCATTCCAAAACGTGTTCTAGGTAGCTTTTAAAGTGTTCTTTATCGGAAGAATTGACAAATACTACGTAAAACTCATTCGCGTATTTGTAAGGTTTAAGATGCAAATCGAGTAAAGATGTTTAACTTAACATATCAATATTATCACTTGAATTTATTTACTTTGGTCATGCAGATTTTTTTTTGTGATTTGTAACTATGTTAAGAGTTGGGTGTTACACAATCAAATACTTAGTCAAAATATTAAACTATTTTTTTTCTGAAATAATTAAAATTTTGATAATTATTTTATGTGAGGGAAAATCATGTCTATAAGTCAAGAATGGACTAGTTTTTTTTCTTTCTTGATTTTGTTTCAGAATAAACAAAAGGAAATACCAAGTCATGCTTGGTATATTGTTTTTGTAAAAAAAAAAAAAAAAGTCATGCTTGGTATATAACTCATTAATACTATTAGAGTTCTCATAATATATAACTCAAGCCTTGTTTTTTAATAAACAACTTAATTTACAATTTATAGCATAAGCATTTATCATAATATAAGTTTTTTTAAAATAATCGTATAAAGATGTAAATTGTTTTCATAATCTATCTTGAGAGCTTATGAAAATAACCTGAAAACAACTTGTTAAGATGTCATAAACTATTTTCATAAGGTCTTACAAAGAGTCTCACAAATGATTTTGAGGGTAGATAAGCTCAAATAAGTCAAATTTAATAGGCCATCAATAGACATAATACTGATTTTGGAGAATTTTTTTTTAAGGAAGATTTAGAAGAATTATTTGATACTAGAGTTCCGTTGATATTGATAATAAAATTAATTCAAAATTAAAATTTATATCAATTTTAAAATAATTAAATATAAAAAGGAAAATGACAATATAACATTAAATGGTTAAATGTTAGATATTATATCTAGTTTTTCTTCAAAAAAAAGATATTATATCTAGTTCAAACCATGGTTCAAGGTGTTGTGGGGGTTTAGTCTCTCCGGTCAGACTCAACCTTAGTTGGTTATTTATTAGTCACTTTAGAGGGTAATTTTAAAAACATTTTACCATATTGTACCAAAAACAAATAAAAAAAAACAAAAATTTACCAAAGTGAATACTAAAAATAAATAAAACATATCCTTTCAAAAAAAAAGTATGTAGAAATTGAACAACTTGCAATATATTTAACTATTTGTATAGACAACATTTAGGTGAGTTGGATTTCGATAACTCATCAAGTTAATGCAAGCTTTAAAGTTCAATGAACGTTTACAAATATACTTAATAGATCATCCATCAAAGAAATATGTGTTATTTAACTTTCATTCAAACAAGTTTTACTAAAAGATATTTCATACTATTTCCACTCATATTCCTAAATATAGAACTCAAACGAAATAACAAAAATAAAAAAGGCGATAATGATATTACATTTTTAAACAATTTTTTGAAGTTTGGTAATAAAGTTTGCTTCTTTATTGGGAAATTTAGAAAGGTTATTTTCTATATTGGGTTGTTTGCTCAGAAAGGTTATTTTCATATCATATCATGTTGATGTTTGTCTAGAAAGGTTATTTATTTATTTATAGGCTTAAATACCTTTTAGTATTTCCCAAAAAAGAAAGGCTATTTTCTGTTTTGGTTTGAAAACCATGAAAATTCAATATAACCGTGTTAAATTATACGCAGACGGCACCATAGCAAAGTTGTCAATTGTCAAAGGGAGAGGTGAAATTGTGAGCAAAATTGTCTCGTAGCTACGTCAAAGAGTAAGCAATGGCGAATGATATTGAAAGAAGGTGACATAATATACTATCCCTTAGTATTTATTTATGGCAAATTTCATATACTACTATTTTGTATGATATTGATATTGATAAGACAAAGTTGACTTGGAATTTTGTGGACATGTTACGCATTGGTGGGTTACTTTTGCACCAATGATCCAAACACAATAATAATTGAGGTTAGTTTTGACCAAGACATGGTTGGCTAATTATTGCTGCAACACTAATTCTACTATTCTTAACTTTTAGACTGATTCAATTTCTCTCTCAAAACAAAACAAGAGAGACTGATTCTCATCCACCATAGTCTTGCAATTCATTATTGTTGTAATTTCATTTAAAATTTTAATTATCTTTTAAAAAAATATTTATCAAATATGATGGAGCAAACATCTACGTACCTATAGCATGGATTAGAAGTCTCTTTATTTAATTGACACTTTCATTCGAAGATATATAGGGCTGAAGATCCTCTATATATTTTTCAACAAAAAGAAAAACTCAAATTATTAGGGAGATAGATATATAAGAGATTTATGGGACTCATTTAAAAACTATTTTTAAATATGAATCTCATCTTATTCTTTTTTGTGTTTAATTTCTATTAATTCGGCTCTTTATTTATCAAAAAAAACTGAGAGGATCTCAACTCAACACATAGCCCAGAACCTTATACTAAAATCAATCAAATTGATTGTAACTACCGCCAAAGACATGTTGATACCACAATCCTTATTCTCATCGGAGTCAATTACTTCTCGTATGCAGATTAAAGTTTATTTAATTACTATCTTTTATTTAATATTTAAGTTTATTTTAATTAAATTTAATATATTTTTATTTCCTTCTAGAACTATTTTACTTCAATTGCAAGTTATTTTATTTTAGGAACAAATATTTGTTAGATGGAGTCTTGGAGCAAAAGAAAGGGAAATTGGAGCTGATTCATGCCAAAAATATGAAGATCTCATACAAAAATATCTTGTGCAAAGAATTTGAAGATCTTGTACAAAAATATAACAAGTGGCGCGCCTTTTGCCCTTTTGCTGCTTTTGCTTCTTCGACAAAGCTGCCTATTTTAGTATTTCTGACCTAGAGCCCATGGTTTCTTGTGGAACCCTTTAGTGATTTAAATCTTGGGGCTCAAGTCAATGTTAGACTATAAATAGAGCAGCCATCTAGTTTGTAAAACCATCTTTTGTTCTTGGAATAAAAGTTCACCTTTATTTTATTGTTATTTACTTTTATGTTCTTCTTATTCTTCTTCTCTTCTATGTCTACAATGAACGTGAGTGAGTAGACTCTTCTTGTCTTGGGATTGTTGGATAAGTCTAATGACATAATCCTAATCAAACCAAACCATAAACCCTAATTTTATATAAATCTACTTTCTAATCTAATTTCACCGTTTTTATAATGAATTAACAAATACCAAACTCATAAAGCGACAGTGGAGGGTTAGTGTTTGTTAATTCATCATCACAAATATAAATTCATAAAACGACAACAGAGTTTTGATATTGGAACAAGTGAAATTAGACAAGGATTGCGAAACATGAGAATAGTCTAGCAAACCTTGAGACACATAAAGTTTCGTTCTTCAAGGATTCCAATAGCAATCAACCATGAGAATAAGCGTGGTTGCTAGAGGAACAAACTCAATGACTTCGAGAGAAGCTTTGATACGCTTAAGAGAAACTTGTCTTTAGAAAGTTGGTCCAATATAAAGTTTTGGTTTAGGGTTTGTTTTGTGAACGATTTGTCATCTAGATGAACCAATAATCCCAAGGCGCTTTTATTTTTTATTATTTTCTTTTAATTAAAAATCCAAACTTTATAACCCAAAACTCTTTTCTAATCATTGCTGAAAGTTAATTGAATTCCTAACTCCCTGTCAGAACAGTATCTTTTATTAGTACATCGGAAAACCGTGCACTTGCGGATTTATCTCATCAAGTTTTTGGCGCCGTTGCCGAGGAGTTATTGTAATTTGATTAACTTTTTAATAGTGGTTAGACTAAAAAAATATAATATATATATATATATAAAATAAAAATATAAAAAATATATATATAAGAGATTTGTGGGACTCATTTAAAAAGAAAAACTCAAATTATTAGGGATATATATATATATATATATATATATATATATATATATATAGATATGAGATTTGTGGGACTCATTTAAAAACTATTTTTAAATATGTATCTCATCTTATTCTCTTTTGTGTTTAATTTCTATTAATCTGGCTCTTTATTTATAAAAAAAAATGAGAGGATCTCAACTCAACACATAGCCCGGAACCTTATACTAAAATCAATCAAATTGATTGTAACCACCGCCAAAGACATGTTGATACCACAATCCTTATTCTCATCCGAGTCAATTACTTCTCGTATGTATGGAAATGCTAATCCAACTATAGTAGTTTGATATTGTAGAACAAACTTACTAGTCTACAAGGCCAGTCCTAGGCATTGGCCAATGGTGCAATGGCCTAGGGCCCATGACAAATTTTGTAGGGCGGAGATGTATATAGTAAAGCTTCATTTTATGGGGGTGTATATTGTAAAACGTATAAAAAGGCTCCAACAAACTTAAGCCCAACAACTCCGTGCTTTTATATAGGCCTTTACTTTTTCCACCCTATCACCTTCTCGTGCGTCCTATGTTTTTTACGAAAATGCCCATGTGATTTTCAGATTTTTAGAATCTAAATTGAGTTTTTCCTTTGTTATAGGGTGAAAAAGAATGAGTTTACCACCAATTCGGATTTTATAATCCGAAAAACTCAAAAAATAGCTGGCGTTCCTTACTTTTTTCGGATTATAGAATCCGAACACCCCCTAAACACCATTATTCAGGGAAAAATAGTTCGCATTATATAATTCGAACTGTATTAGCACAAATTTTGAGTCTGTTTGTAACATGGATAACCAGTTTAAGGACAATATTAATCTTCCTAACTCTCATCATTTTGTTTTAGGTCATTGTTAGCAGTTCTTAGTAAAAAAAATTGGTTTTTGAGCTACTTGATCAGATTGCTATGAAACTTCCCTAGAAAATAAAAAAAAAAAAAAAATCAAGGATCAAGACATCCATGGGATTCCGCTCCTCAAAATTCAAAATTCCATCATTTAGACCCATTTTAAATTTTTCATATTCTCAGAAAAATTCGAAAAAATTTGCATTAGTTTTATTTGATTTTTTGAATATTTTGTGGTATTTTTATGATTTTATTTGACAAATTTTTATCATTTTTTTTACTTTGTTTTTTAATTATTATTAATACTGAAATTCAAAACTGCTGAAATGCGAGAGATTCTGATTGCTAATTATACATAAGTATATTTTAAATTATAAAATCAGAACTTAGTTTTGATGTGTTCGGATTTTAGAATCCGAAATCCCATGGGAATTTTTGTAAAATATATAGGGCAAGTGAGAAGTAGATACGATGGGAAAAGTAAAACCCTATATATTATTGTAAGACTTTCTTCAAAAAAAAAATTGTAAGACTATTTCAAAAGGCCCAAACCCTAACAGAATTAAGCCCAACTGACCTTCAAAAAAAAAACTGAATTTATTTTATAACCCTACTCACTTCTTGCGCCTTCTTATTGATCATTTTTACCGTTTAGATTTTATAATTCGAAGCTTATTTGTTGTATTTAGATTTTATAATCTGAATTGTGATTACCTAGTTTTTTCAAAACAGTTACATAAACTATTACAATGACATAAATGAAAATGACAATTTAATGAGAGATAATACAAATTGTCAAGAATTGAACACATTTTATTATTTGATCAAACATAATATTTATTACAGCAAATTATTTAAACAATAACTTATAATAACTAACTATTTTTTTTTTTTTTTATGGGTTAATAGTGCTTTACCCCCTGTAATATAGGTTATTTCCGGTTTTTCCCTGTAATTTTTTTTTATTTACCTCTCTGTAAAAAAAATTATTTTGGAATACCCCCTAATAGGTCATTCAAAAACCAACTTTTATTTTTTGCAGAAATTTTCGTTTTTGAATGACCTAATAGGGGGGGTATTCCAAAACAATTTTTTTTTACAGGGGTAAATCAAAAAAAAAAATTTACAGGGGAAAACCGGAAATGACCTATATTATAGGGGGTAAAACACCATTAACCATTTTTTTATTCCTTAAAAAAAAACTAGTTTTTTTATTGTTGTTTATATGGCAACTACTTTTGTGAAAAATAGATTTGAGAAATCGAAGACATTTCAAATGATTTTGCATCTTAAAATGCTCGAAGAAATTGCAATCTTATGACGTTTCGATAAAATCGAAGCTTCTTTTTTTGTTGATATTTTATAAAACAATTGTAGATTCACAATGGTGATCTATATGTCCAAGTTTTATTAGGGCAAGTTTATTTAGATATGTTTGATATCTATATTTCATTTTACTTAGCTTTGTTGCCTGTTTGGTTTGCTCTGGCCCCCAACTTTTTTTGTTTCACATTCATCGTTTATCAGAAGAAAAAAATTATGAAATATTATTTAAGGGGTTCTTTTCTCAAACTTGGTCTAAGGTTTATAAAATGATAGGAACAACCCTGCTAGAGTAACATAAAATTATTACCATCAAACAAAATTTTGAGAGTATAAAATTATAGAATTTTCTGAGAGGAAAATTACACAGTTATATATCCAACATTTTCAAGTTATATAATTGCTCTATACATATTCATATTTTGAAATTGTTCAATACTTTCTAATTTTTAACCGTAGAAAAATAAATTGGGTATATGTGACAACAAACAAACATTCAATAACGAAGATTGTTGTTTACACTGAATGATTTGCTATCACATATTTGTAAATGACCAAAATACTATCAACGATAATTAACTACTGTTCGTTTTAAAAGAGAAAATTAAGCCGTGAACTGCAATTGAGGTCATTTCAATGGACAAAATTACACATGTATTCAATGATGTCTCACCCAAATAGATAATTGCGAGAAATTATTTTTTAGGCTAAAATATGGTTTTAGTCCTGCATATATGCCTCGTTTTGGTTTTAGTCCCTGTAAAAAAAAATTTGTTTTTTGTCCTTACAAAATTTTTTGTTTTTGAAAATAGTCCATTCCAGAGACTATTTTAAAAGACAAAAAATTTTGCAGGGACCTTTTTAAAAAACAAAATATTTTGCATGGACCAAAAAGTACAAAATGGATTCAGTATGTGCCACGTATGCAAATCATCACAAAAATGGGGTCAGAGACTATTTTAAAAAAGAAAAAATTTGCAGGGACCAAAAATTATTTTTTTACATGGATTAAAACCAAAACGAGACATATTTGCAGGGACTAAAACCATATTTTAGCTTATTTTTTAAAGTGGAATAAAAAATTGAAATGAGTGGATAAATCAAACAAAAAAAAGGAAATTGTCTGGCCATTGGCCCGCATAGCCATAGTGGTTATGTTTGATTTGATATTTTTTTTAAAAAAATTATGACCCTTCTTCATTCTCGTTTGTCCTCTGCTTTCTCAATTTTAACTTTGTTTGGCTTTTATAATCCGAAGCGTATTTTAGGTTTTTCGGTTATAAAATATAAAATGTATCCTTTTCCTTTCGAATCCCTTTGGCAATTAACCTTTTTTTGTTGGAAAAATAACCACTGCGAATTATAGAATCCCAACTTCTTATTTTAGATTCATCTTTTTACAAATTTGAACCAATAACATAACAATATGCAGATTCATCTTATTATAAATTTGAACCAATAACATAACAACATGCAGATTCATCTTTTTACCATGATCATAACACATGATGATACAATGCATACCTAACTTATACAAATGACATAATTTAAAATTGGCAAGACAATCTACTAATTCAACACAATATTACTATCCATTTAGATTAATATCGTCAACTGATTAAGATACATACACACATGGGAGAAATCTTATAATATCATTATTACAAATAGCTGCTACAAACATGAACTACAAACATGTTTGGTGACTAAAACTAAATTTGTAATATAAGAAGATGGACGACAAACTACATAACTACATAGCGAGGAAGTGCTTCAATTGACGACAAACAACCCTACTACATTGTTCACTTCGTACTACCTCATTTAAGAAAACGAACGAATGAGAACAACCCTAGATCCAAAGTGAACTGAAATACAAGATGATGGAAGACAATCTCGTGCTCGCCTGCCCGCTTTTTCTACTGTGCAAATTTATGTTTATAGATGATCATGTTTCTTTGTATAAATTAATATAATAGTATGTCATACACAAATAATTTTTGGAAAATGTTAACTTGTGCCCTTGAGGCACAAGTTTAGAAGCCAAATGTAGAAATATTGTATTGGAATGCGTGCATTAAATTTAATCTTTAATGTTTTAATGAATTGAATGCACAAAGTTTAAGAAAATATTTTTTTTTTTTGATTTCTTAACATGTGCCCTAAGGGCACAAGTTAACACTACCCATAATTTTTTTATTAGATTCCCGTTTCTCAATCATAGCGTAGAATATAATCAATAACCTAATTAATTTGTACTGTTTCTAGGAAAAGAATAGTTTTTTTTTTTTGAAGAAAGGAAAAGAATAGTTAAAACTGAAAAAATTAGACATGATTTAAGCGGGAAAATCATTTCATTAATCAATGATATTATTAATAACATTTGAAAGTCACATGTAATCATAGTTTTTTGTTTTTGTTTTTGAAATGAACATATAAAGTTAAAAACATTTGAAAGTCACATGTAATCCAATTTCATCTGACCAGCTACACACGAACCCGTACTCTTTAGCTGTTTACTCATATTCGAAAAGAGATCATGACAACACATGCATATCAAATTCCACAATTATAGTAATTAACAAATTTTCCCCACCTTGCAAACTGTACTGAATTCACGCATGACATGAGGGAAGGGACCGATTCCCTCTCGATAATAATACAATTACAATCATGTCTATGAAAATTGCTGTTGACACATTAGAGAAGGTTGGGACACACATGTAAAATACGTTTTTACCCCCTCGGCAGTTAACTGCTGAGGAATTAAAAATCCGGCTGCAGTTAATTGCCGAGGAATTCCTCGGTGGTTAATTGCCGAGGATCTTCTGCTACAAGTCTGGCAGAAGCTCTCTCATCTCCATTATTCATCACATCTTCAAAAAAAATTTCTCAAATCTCTCTCACAAATCTCTCTAAAAAACCCAACCAAATCCAACCAAATTTATTCAACAAAATCACAAGTAAGTAATTATAATGCTATTAACTTAAATTTTAGTTGTTATAAATGTTTTTATTTTTTAGTTTTTGAGTATATTTATTTTATCTCTCAAAAAAAAAGAGTATATTTATTTTATTTTAGTTTTTGAGTAGATTTACATAGTATAATTCATTTTTAGAGTAAAATGTTTGTATGATGTTTATGTTATAGTTTAAAGTTTATTGGTTATATTTTAATTTGGTGTTTTAAATTAATTTTTTATTTTAGTTTTTAATTAGATTTACATGTTATAAATCATTTTTAGATTAGATGTTAGTTGATTAATTTTGTTAAAATGTTTGCATGATGATTATGTTATAATTTAAAAATTTTAGGGTTATTTTTTAATTTGGTGTTTTATATTTTTAATTTTATTTTAGCAAGACTATATGATTTATTTTAAGAGTAAATATAATTTGAATAATTTTGCTATATTTTACGTTAATTTTTTTTTTAGACAATTACATTTTAGGGTTATTTTTATGATTTTTAGAGTCTATGTATAATTTGCAATGTTTGAATGAGTTTTTCATTGATTCTTTTAAATTTCTATGTGTGTAGATTTGAAACAATGGCCGGATGGATCGACGTTCATGCAACATTCAACGGCGGAGAAACTCATAGGTTGAAGGTTCGGTGCCTTGATGTAGCGTTAAGACGTCTCAAGGATCAACTGAATGAATTCTACCAAGGAGTCAACCCCAGAGACACAAGGAGGGTGCAAAATATTCTGTATAAACGTCCAAAGCTCGACGAGGGGAGCGTATCATTCACTTGGGTGGAGTTAAAGAACGACGAAAACGTGACGAGCATGTTTTGGGAGCACACCAAGTTCCAGTGGATCGATATGCGGGTGACGTTGCTGAGATCAACTGAAGATATCATCAACAGCTTGATTCTACCAGAAGATCGTCATTAGTTAGGGTAAGGTGCATTCAAACTACAACATTTGTCTCACCTCTGAAATGAGGTAATTCAAACTTGCCAAACAGCGAGGACTCAAGCATTTCGCTCACTATTCATGTTTTTCCTTTGAAAAGATTAAATTCTTGTTAGGCTGGTTTAGATGAAGGTATTAGGTGTCAAGGAATGGACCTCATTTCGGTGGCACTTGAATACCTTCATCTAAATCAAGCCTGACAAAAATTTATTCTTTTCAAAGGAAAGCATGAATGCCGAGCGAAATGCTTGAGTCCTCGCCGTTTGGCAAGTTTGAATTTACCCCATTTCAGAGGTAAGACAGTTGTTGTAGTTGGAATGCCCCATTTATGTAATGTAACGAAACCTGTATCGCAATATTTATTGTAATATTTATTCGAATTCACGCTATCGCAAAATTTATTCGAATTCACTCTATCGCAATATTTTAAATAACATAAAATAATTTTTAAAGAATTCGTAATAATTTTCTAACACAATTCTATTCTAAACAAAATAAAATAAAAAACTCGGCAGTCAAGTGCCGAGGAATACCTCGGCAGTTTACTGCCGCCGATTTCATCATTTCCTCGGCAGTTAACTGCCGAGTCGTCCTGAAGCCAGAATTTCTAGAACCTGTTGAAGGCAGAACCTGTTACATGTGTTTTTACACATTGTAAACACATTGTTTCGATGCCAAACCATAAAGCTAGTGAAATAAAATTACAAACATAATTGAAATTGAATATATAATACGGAAACGAGCAAGTGTCATAAAAAAATGTCATCGAAACAACGTAAGAACAAATGTACTGGAAGTACTAACAAAACGGCTAAATGTCATGAAAATACACCAAGTCCTAAAAATAAATCCTAAAAATAAGTCCTGAAAATACATGTTGTCCTACTGCTGGTCCTGGTCATGATGGTGCTGCTGGTGCCTCCTCCTCGGTCTCTGGGCTCTCCTCCTGGTAATGATCGGCGCGATCTGCTGCCTAACATCCTGCAAGGCCGCATACAGCTCCTGAGGGGTCATGCTCGTCACCTCCTGACCCAAAAACTAATCAGCATGGGCAACAGCGCCGCTAACCATGTCATAGGTGTCAGGGGAGCTTCTCGCCTCGTACCGCTCCCACTGCTCTGCAACGATCTGCTCCTCGTTTGGAGGCCTCGGAACATCTCCCGGGAGAAGTGGCAAAATCTGAGGGTGAGACACAACCGTGTACCATCGTACATAGCCCTCTGCCATACGCCATGGTTGCTCTCCTGCCTGCTCACCCCAATCAGCCGCCTTAAGCGTGCGAGGGCGGAAGTCGACGAAGGCCTGCACAATCTCAGCCGGTGTCAGCTCTGCAACATCCGTCGGAGGTCTAGGGACCGACTGGACGTATCCGTACTGCCTCAATACCCTCTCCGGGAGGTGACGGTACACCCTACGATCGCCGCACATGATCTTGCCAGAATACCAGAATACCTCCTCGAAAGGCTGGTACTCCCTGTGCCCTTCGTATGGCCTCCAGCATACGTCATCAAAAGTAATCCGATCAAGTGCCATCCGATACGTGGCCCCCTCTCCATGACCCTTCTGAAGAGTCCACCTCGCCGCAACCGGTAAATTTTCAATGTAGTCCGGGTTTGGATCAACAGTGTAAAACTTAGGGAAGTGCGACAAAAACCATGCCTGCACAAACCATACAAATCACAGTTATAAATAAATTAAAGTTAACTAAAAAAATAAAATTTCAATTTAACAAAATAATAATAGTAATAATAGTTAAGAAACAAAATAAATATAACAAAATATAACAAAATAAATATAACAAAATATAACAAAATAAATATAACAAAATATAACAAAATAATAATAGTTAACAAACAAAATAAAATTTAAATTTAATTTTTCTTACAGTGAGCAGTGTCACGCTTCCCCCAAGTTGTCTGTCTCCGGGCAAGCAGGCATGAGCTAACTCATCATAAAGGTATGCAAGTGCCATCCCTCCCCACGAATAAGCACGCATCCCCGCGTAGCCGTCCGCCATAGTCGTCAAATAAATCAACTGGATGCGCTTGTTGCTTCTATCCCCAAACAACAGGCATCCAACCAAGTATAGAAGGTAGCACTTCACACAATAAGTCCTAACCCTCTCCAACTCCTCCAGCTCCTCTGGATCCTGTGTATCCGCCAAAAGGTTGGCTCTACCAAGGTGCGTCGTATAAAACTCCCTCAGCTTTGGATAACTAATGTATCCACCATACTTTGTATTGCAGATTTTCTCTGCCTCCTTCCTCGACGCGCCCAAGTGAGTCATCAGTAGTGCCTCTCCCTCATGTCTCAACATCTTCTTCCGGTGGCCCAACATCCGCCCTTCAATCGGGACATGCATAAGACATGCGACATCATCCAAAGTCACAGTCATCTCCCCCATAGGCATGTGAAAAGTGCTGGTCTCGGGATGCCACCTCTCGCATAGAGTCATCAGCAAAGCGTGAGGCACAGTGGCGTAGCCCAAGTAGACCAAGTCATGTAAGCCACTCGCCCTAAGCGGATCCCAAAACCATCTCTGATTGGGGTTTGGACGTCCGAGACTCAAAATCTTGGGGCCATGATTAATTGGCTTTACAACACGCTTCTTGCGGCACTGAAAAAATAGAAAAATAAACATAGTTTAAACAATGCAAACATTTAAAACTTAATAAATGCTAAAATAAAAATAAAGAAAACATATAAAGAAAATCACATATTAATAAAAGTTGATATAATAATTAAAAAAAACATAGTAAGAAAACATATAAAAAAAACATATTAATAAAACATATAAATAAAACATATTAATAATAATTAAACAAACACACACATAATTAAACATATTAAACATATAAAATGGAGAAAACATATTAAGAAAACATATAAAGAAAACATATTAAGAAAACATATTAAATCAAGAAAGAAAAAATAAAGAAAATAATTAAACAAACACACACATAATTAAACATATTAAACATATAAAATGGAGAAAACATATTAAGAAAACATATAAAGAAAACATATTAAGAAAACATATTAAATCAAGAAAGAAAAAATAAAGAAAATAATTAAACAAACACACACATAATTAAACATAAAGAAAGAACATTTTAAAAAACAATACTTACGTCATCCTTATTATACCAAAGCGGCAATGCCACATGATTGGCATAAGAGTGAAGCAAAGATATGTCATGCGGTCCTCCAAGAAAGGGAGCGTCCGTAGGCAACACCTCCGGGGCAGCCGCCATAGCAATGTCATCCTCGTCTGGCTCCCCTGGCATATGCGGCTGCTCTGGCATATACTGCTCGTCGTACCCACCATCAGTCACATCATGGTGATCCTGATAGTTCAGGTACTCCACCTCTTGGGTCGGGTCAACCACCTGCGACTGTTCAGGATGCGCCTGAGAAGCCTCAGATGCCTGAGAAGTCCCTGAACCATCCGCCCTCCGACCTCTTCCCCTCTTTGGGATGTGCCCCCTTTGCCTCTCCCTCCGGTGGCTTTGAGTCATCGCACGCCTACCACCAATCATCTTAGATGGATCAATGGGCTCCTGATCGGCCATATCTACACATCATAAAATCAGTCATACAATCATCATTATGTCCATCATTCATAACCTAAACTAAAATCATCATTACAATCATCATTATGTCCATCATTTCCATCATAACTTAATCATTTCTATACACTTAATCATTTACATCATAATCTAAATACACTAAAAAATCAATATACACTTAATCAAACTATAATTAACATCACTTCTATCATTTCCATAACCTAAACTAACCAAAAAATCAATATAATTTTCGTTGAGGCATTTGATCAAACACTTTGTGTGCAAAGTTTCAAACATATTCAAATTGTGTTAATTTGACATCATTCAAAACCACATTGTACTTAAAACTCATTCAAACAACATTCACAACACCTACATTCAATTATAAAGTACATGCAATCATCTAAATATCAATTCCAACATCAATCCTAACCACATGCAAACTACCAATTTTTTTTTTAAAAAAAACTACACAAACTAACATTATGATTAAAAATGAGTCAAGATACTTACTTGTGATTAAATGGAGATGATGCACTTGATTTTGCTCAAAAATCGAAATTGAAGGGCACTTGGGGTGGTTTTGGAAGTGTTTGAAGACAAAGAAAGAAACTGGAACTGCTTCTGTTTCGTTTTGATTATGTTCAGAAAACCTCGGCAGTTAACTACCGAGGAAATCCTCGGCAGTTAACTGCAGCCGGATTTAAAATTCCTCGGCAGTTAACTGCCGAGGGGGCAAAAGCGTATTTTACATGTGTGTCCCAGCCTTCTCTAATGTGTCAACAGCAATTTTCCATGTCTATAGTACTCAATCCCTTTATCTCAAAAGTATAAACTTTTAGATAAAAGTTATTAATATGATAAAGAAAATTAGACGAATTAAACGAGTTTTGTTACATATTGTTTGTATTCTATTCGTTTCAAAGAATTAGTTTTGTAGTTGTACGTAGAGGATAACCGGTTAACACACGAAAAAAAATATAGTAACAGATAGTAATATAATAAAAATATCAAATTAATACATGATTGAAATTTGAAATCGACATATAAAGTTAGACAATATATGTGTAGTATCATTTTAGTGCTTGGTAGCCTATATTGGAATTTATAAGTTAAATAATCTACATACTGCATATTGCATCATAGTGAAGAATCATAGAGCCATACTTTCATTTCCAATGCTCCATTGACAGCAAATTAGGATAAGACATGATATGCAACACTACAAGAAATAAGATATTTCCCAGCGACTTTTTGTCAGCAATAATCAATTTATTGACAAAAACATATATATGACAACAGCTTATTTAAGTCGCTGCAATAAACTTATATTTTTCTCAACAATATCATTTTTGTTGGCAAAAATTATTTATCCCAACAATAAATATTTTCGTTGCAAATAATATAACTTTTTGGCAGCAACATAATTTATTGTTGGAAATAATGTGTGGTTTTGGCAGCAACATCATTTTTCGCGGGGAATAATACAATGTTTTGGCAGCAACATAAAACATGTGATGAGAATTATACAAGCTTTTAGGAGCAATATTGTTAGGTCGCTGGGAAATATATACTTATGCCAACATAACTTGTCGCTGCAAATTCTTTTAATGTGTGAATAAATTAGGCAATATTATATCCTAATAGGATATGATAGCTAAAAAATAATGAATTAACCTTGTGGTTGTGAATTTCAAGTGGTTTTAGCCACATCCTACACATATGTGATAAAAAGGATGTGTCGATACTTTTTTGATAGTGTCCGGTATTCGAACCCCAAACCATGTATTTATAAGAAAATTTTCAAAAAATCTTTTGGTCCTATATATAAGAAAAAGTCATAACTTTAAGGTTCATTTATTGTTTAGAAAACTTTTCTAACCCTCGTTTAATGTTTGTCTTTTGAATTTTAGTGGGCTTATTCAATGCTTCACAATTTTTTATGAGGGTATATTTGTAAAAACATTCAAAAAAAAATTACAATCACTAATGCTTCACAATTTATCCCATGCATGAGAACAATATAAAAAGAATTCATCTTCTTTTCAATCTCATCACACAAGGAGGAAGGTAGAGTAAAAATGCTCATGAAATAAGTTGGTGTTGCTTGAAGAACGGTCGTGAGCATTTGTTTGGCTTCGTAGATGTGAGCATAATATTATAATCCACAGTAATAGTGATATATTGACAGTAGTGTCACATTGAATTAATATAATTGGACATGTTTCATTTTGTCAAAAAAATAAATAATTGGACATGTTTCATAAAATAAATAAAAAATTAGGCATGATTTGAACGGGAAAATCATTTGTTTCGTCAATGATATATTAATCATAAAAAAAATTACTAAAAAAATAACAAAAATCAAGCTAGAGATATTTGAAAGTGACGTGTAATCCAATCTCATCAAATCAGCAGCCCAACTAATACTTAAAAAAATAGTCGGTGGTCATTTTAAGAGAGAAAGATATAAAATGAGTGATATAATAAACATGATAGATAGGTGATATTAAAAGAAAGATAAAGATGAAATAAAATATTAAATGAGTGTCGAAAAATATTACATGTATAAAGAAGTGAATGACCAAAGCTGGTCTTAGTTTTTTAGGTAGAGAAACTTCAATTTCTCTCTAAGTTATCTTTCTTTTTCATTCATTGATGATGAGTGGTTTTGAGTAATTTTTTGATTTAGAATCATCCATCTGCATTTTTTTTTGTTTCGATCTAAATAAGTGTTTTTCACATATATCAAGTTTTTTCATTTGTTTTTTTTCGTGATTTTCGTCGTTTTAGTGAGACATTGTGTTGTTCGTCGTTTTGTGCAGTATTTGATTTTACGTTTTGTATTAATGTTCATTTGGTTCATATTAAAAGAACGACTTCAGTTAATCACATATTCAATCAATGATTTAGATGTTAACATTGTAGATTTAGTGATTTAGATGTTAACATTGTAGATTTAGTGATTTAGATTTTATCATATTATTTGTAGGCATTTTGCCACTGTTAACTTGAATGTTGTAAATTTGTTCGCAGATTTACACTTTACATTTTTAGTTATATTAATTATGTTATTATATATGATGTATTCTATAATTTGAATGAATGAACATCGTTTTACAACGTTCAATGAAAGATTCCTAGGTATGGAAGGGTATTGTTGACCGGCTAATGTTTAATGAAAGATTCCTAAATGAGAAATGATATTTGTACAACCACTTTGTGACAACTTTTTGACAACTTTCTCCCTCATACTCACATTATACTCTTATTTTCTCTCTTCCTTTTTCTCTCTTCATTGATTTTAACCAATGAAAAAAGAGAAAAAAGGAGTTGTCACATAAGTTATCCCGCATCGTTTAACCAATAAAAAAAGAGAAAAAAGGAGTTGTCACATAAGTTATCTCGCATCGTTGTTCAAATATCACTAATCTTCCTAAATAACTACCCACAACCCCGTACTTTGTCGCTGTTCCCACCCCACATCATGACATGACAACACATGCATATCATTTTCCATAATTATATTAGAAACAAATTTTCCCCACCTTGCAAATTGCAGTACACACACAACACATTACATGAAGGAAACGACCAACTTCCTCTCGATTATACAATTACAATCACGTTCTTTCCATTTTTTAGTCAAGTATTACAATCACGTTCTACTAAAACAAAAAACTGTTCAATCACGTCTATTATATATTCGATCCCTCTGTCTCAGAATTATATGCGCATTAGGTAGGAAAAAAAACAGTAATAAAAACAATATAAGAAAATCAAGTCATCTATAAATAAAAAAATATTAATACAATTCTTCATGTTGGTTTTTTGTCATCTATAAATAAAAAAATATTAATACAATTCTTCATGTTGGTTTTTTTTTTTAAAGAGTTCTTCATGGTGGTTAATGAGCTCCAAAATAAATAATCTATATATTGGATCAATTTCAACGTAGATAAATCGTATTTTAAGAAGACCTAAAACAAAAACAAAAAACGAAGTCCAAAATAAATAAATAAATGTATATTTGCAAAATCTATTTTTATCTTGTACAAATACTAAAAACAAGAAACAGTTATACTCCATCTCAAAATAATTGCCTCTTTAATATGTTTTCTTGTCTCAAAATAATTGTCACTTTATAATACAAATGCAGTAGATATTATTTTATCCACTATTATACATTTTTTATTTAATTTCATCCAACTTTTTAGTAAATAATATTAGTTTTATCATTAAAATTAACACAATTAATTATTTTCTTAAAAATCGTACATAAACTTTAAACGACTATTATTTTGAGATAGAGGAAATACTTACAACAACACCATCATAGTTGTCTCGTAGATCGTTAAAAAATAATTGTTTATATAATGTACCTCAAAACACAAATCATTTCCTTCTTCTTTTTTTTTTTAAGGAGAGAAACAAAAATCACAAATTATTGCTCCTACTAGTACAAGTTACCTCACTCTATAAAAAAACAACTATACCATAAGTCATAACCAAACCAATTAACCCATAGAAAATATCAAGAGTTTCATCAACCATGGCATCTTCAAAACAAGAACAATCTTCCACCAACAAAGAGCTCCCACTAAAACAAATCCCAGGCAGCTATGGCCTCCCTTTCATCGGACCGATCTTTGACCGACACGACTACTTCTACAACCAAGGAAGAGACAAATTCTTCTCAACAAGAATCCAAAAATACAATTCAACAATCTTCAGAACCAACATGCCTCCAGGTCCCTTCATTTCCTCAAACCCAAGAGTCATAGCACTTTTAGACGCCGCATCTTTCCCGATCCTCTTCGACAACAAAAAAGTCGAAAAACTCAACGTCCTCGACGGCACTTTCATGCCGTCGACAAAATTCACCGGTGGTTACCGTGTATGTGCTTACCTAGACACAACTGAACCAAACCATGCACTTATCAAAGGTTTCTATCTTAATACTCTTTTATTAAGAAAAGACTCTTTTATCCCTCTCTTTAAGACTATACTTTCTGATGGTTTTAATGAGATTGAAGATGGGCTTTCTGGTAAAAGTGGTAAAGCTGATTTTAACTCTATTGTGAGTGTGGCTTCGTTTAACTTCATGTTTAAGCTTTTTTGTGATAATAAGAACCCTTCTGAAACTATCCTTGGTGATCAAGGTCCTAAAATGTTTGATACTTGGTTACTCTTTCAACTTGCTCCACTTGCAACTTTAGGACCTCCTAAGATTTTCAATTATCTTGAAGATATTTTGCTACGTACGGTGCCCTTTCCTGCTTGTTTGACAAGGTGAGATTCATACCACACCCTTAAACATAGGATCTTTTTGGTAAACTTCTTGTCTATTTTATATGAAAAATTACTTCAGATTTTTATGTATTAACAGCATTAATTATGATGAAAAAGATGAAATAATTATCACTAAGGACAAACTTGAAAAAACAGTACCAATTATATATTGATAAAATTAATATTATAATATTACTGAGATCAAATACTTGAACAGAACCAATTTTTAATTGTAGCATTTGATTACTTGAAACAAATTTTTTAATTGTAGCATTTGATTACTTGAAACAAATTAAAAAGAGAAGATAAATATGAAAAAGAGATGATAAATACGAGAAAAAGAGTGAATATTTTATAAAGGGAAAATGTTAACTTGTGTCCTTAAAAATCAAGTTAATGAGTTAAGGTAGAAATTTTCTATTGTAATTAATTAATGCATTTGAATTTCATTTTTTTTTACTTTTAATTAATTGAATGCGTAAAATTTAAGAATATTTTTTTTTACTTTTGGGTTGCTTAACATGTGCCCTAATTGGCACAAGTTAGCATGACCCTTTATTAAGCTGAGTTTTTCTAACATGTGCAAATTTACACATGTTAAGAAGTTTAAAGCAGTAAGTTTGTGGTATTTATTATCATAAATGCATACTAAAAACTAATAACTAAAAAGCAATGGACATAATATTAATTCGAGCAATTTTTTTTTTTAAAAAAAAGTGAAAACTATATTGTGGTGAAAATGTGATATGGTTGTAACCAAAAAAAAAACGTGATATGGTTATTACGGTACATATTATTTCAAGATAAAAGTTGACTTCTTGTTCTTTCATTCAGAAATTTAATTGTTCTTTTTTTGGGACAAAAAAAGTATTTAAAAATATGTTTACATATCTTTGTTGTTTTTATAATTATGGATAACTCTTGATGCAATTCTTTTTAGGGTTAATATGTGTTTACCCCCCTGTAATTTGGGCGAGTTTCGGTTTTCCCCCCTGTAAAAAATTTTGTTTGAATTACACCCTTGTAAAAATTTTTTTTTCCGGAAAACACCCCTCCCCCCTCCAACTCAGCAGATTCGCTGACGTGGCGCTGACAGGGCGCTGACTTGGCCTTTTTTTTCATTTTTTATTTTTTTTAAAATGCCACGTCATATTTTTTAAAAAATATTTAAAAATAAATTTTAAAAAACAAAAAAATCCAAAAAATAATAAAAAAATTTAAGTTTTTTTTCCAAAAATTTAAAAAATCGAAAAATAATTTTAGAAAAATAAAAAAAAACATAAAAATATTCAGTTTTTTTTTTCCAAAAATTTAAAAAATCGAAAAATAATTTTAGAAAAATAAAAAAAAACATAAAAATATTCAGTTTTTTTTTTCCAAAAATGTAAAAAATCGAAAAATAATTTTCAAAAATAAAAAAAATAATAAAAAATTTAAAAATTGAAAAATAATTTTAAAAAATTTTCCACGTCAAATCGAAATTTTTTTTTCAATAATTTAAAAATTATAAAAAAAACTATTAAGATTTTTTTGGAAATTTAAAAAATTAGAAAAAATCAGAAAATATAATCAGATTTTTTTAAAATTAAAAAGATTTTTAAAAATTCTGGAATTTAATTTTCAAAATACAAAAAAAGTAAATTTTCAAAATTAGAAAAAAAGGTCAGATTTTTTAAAAAATATTCTGGAAAAAAATTAATTTTTAAAAATCTGAATACAAATTTAGAGGTTTTTATAAAAGTCGTGGAAATTCCATTTTTCCTATAATTAAGCTCTTCATTAGAGGAGGTAGAATTCATAAATCATAAATCTTATAAAATCTTTCCACGACGATGACAAAACCCTCTGATATTATTTGAGAATAAAAATTCTTATTATAGCCCCAAAACGGATTTTTGTTAGAATCATTAGGCAAAAAAAATTTGTGGAATGAAATGTTTATTAAAATTGTGGTATAAAATTTTCGAATAAAAAATCTGACTATTTTTCTAATTTTAAAAATTTTTGAAAAAAAATCTAATTTTTTTCGATTTTTAAATTTTTTGGAAAAAAAATATGACTATTTTTCTGCTTTTTTATATTTCGGAAAAAATCTTAATATTTTTTCTGAATTTTTTGGATTTTTAAAATTTTGTAAAAAAAACTGAATATTTTTATGATTTTTTGGAATTTTTTATTTTTTCAAAAAATTATTTTTCGATTTTTTAAATTTTTTGGAAAAAAAACTTAAATTTTTTTATTATTTTTTGGATTTTTTTGTTTTTTAAAATTTATTTTTAAATATTTTTTTAAAAAAAATATGACGTGGCATTTTAAAAAAAATAAAAAATGAAAAAAAAAGCCAAGTCAGCGCCACGTCAGCGAATCTGCTGAGTTGGAGGGGGGAGGGGTGTTTTCCGGAAAAAAAAATTTTTACAAGGGTGTAATTCAAACAAAATTTTTTACAGGGGGGAAAACCGAAACTCGCCCAAATTACAGGGGGGTAAACACATATTAACCCTTCTTTTTATTGTCATTAAAATTCTTGCAAACTTTCTTGTGAAATCCTTATTTAAGATCAAAATCATGTGCAAACTCTGATACTTTATAATTGTCACTAGATTATTATTTTACTCAAACATAATAATGATGTCTAGGAAGAATCTAATGATTCCAAAGTAAAATTTAGATTCATGAAAATCAAAATCTAATTATTTTACGGATTTATTTGAATATACACTCAACTTTTTCATTGATAAGAGATAAAACTTTGAGCATTGTATAATGTTAGTGTATCCCTAACATTAAATTGTTACGGCCAGGTCCTCTTACAAGAAGCTCTATGAAGCATTTTCTACTTCAGCTACAACAATGTTAAACGAAGCAGAAAAAGCCGGTTTAAAAAGAAGCGAAGCCTGCCACAATATCATTTTCACAGCAGGCTTCAACGCATACGGTGGCCTAAAGAATCAATTCCCAATCCTCTTCAAATGGTTAGGTTCGTGCGGCGAAGAGATACACAAAGAACTCGCGGATGAGATCAGAACCGTGGTAAAACAAGAAGGCGGAGTAACAATTCAATCGTTGGAAAAAATGTTGTTAGTTAAATCAGTTGTTTATGAAGCGATGCGAATTGAACCAGCTGTGCCTTATCAATATGCAAAAGCAAGAGAAGATTTAATTGTGAAGAGTCACGACGCGGCTTTTGAGATAAAAAAGGGTGAGATGATATTTGGATACCAACCTTTCGCCACAAAAGATCCTAGGGTTTTCGACGATCCTGAGGTTTTTGTGGCGAAGAGGTTTGTGGGTGAAGGTGAGAAGTTGTTGAAGTATGTTTTGTGGTCTAATGGGAAAGAAACAGAAGAGCCTTCACCGGAGAATAAGCAATGTCCTGGGAAGAATCTTGTTGTGCTTTTGTGTAGATTGTTATTGGTGGAATTTTTCTTGCGTTATGATACTTTTGAGATTGAGACTAAAAATGTTGCTTTTGGTGCTTCTGTTACCATTACTTCACTCACCAAGGCTTCTAGTGTTTGAATTTGTTTTTGCATTTCGTTTATAGTTCTTGTTTTGTTCTTCCTTTTGGATTGTTTCTTCTCAATTTAGAATTTGGAATGGAATGTTGTACAAGTTTGTTTAATAATTTGTGTTTCCATTCTTTGTTAATTACATGTATATGAAATTTTATTTAGTAAATAAAATATCACTTATGTATTAAAAGTATTTCCACGTTTTAAGCGGGGAAGCACAATTGAGATATCATCTTTTGATAATAGAGGTTAATGGTCTTACTCATTTTCACAATGACTTAATTAATAAAATAATTGATTAAAAAAACAAAAAATAAGTATATTTAATTTTGGATTTGCGTGGATTAGTTGTCTGCCTGTAAGGATTAAACAATCTTCAAGGATCTAGGTTTGAATTATGTAGTTAATGTAAAAATCTTGTTGAATAATATATAAGCGCATATATGATAATTCTAAGCTTTATAATCTCTAGTAAGCCTTCTTTCAAAAAAAAAAAAAAAAATCTCTAGTAAGCCTTCGAGCCTAACTCACTTAAAGTTGAAATTCTATAAAAAAAGTGGGTATATGCTATATCAAAAATTGTTTTCTTGAGACAAAATATCAATTTATGTACATGGAAAAAAAAAAAAATCTCTTTTTACCAAAATATAATATTGAGACCGTAGAGATTAAAAGTCATGGCTGTCATAATTATTATTATTTTTTTTTTTTTACAAGATGGCTGTCATAACTTGAATATTCAAAATGTACATTGTCGATGCATGCTATGAATCTAGTTAAAGTTAATCAATTTTAAAGTATTCATATATGTCAACTATGAGAAAAGATGATCTTATTAAAATGGAGCAAACATTTCAATTATTCTATGTAAGTTTTTTTTTTTTTTTAGGAATTATTCTATGTAAGTTGGCGATAATATTTTTCTCTTATTTCTTTAATTCTATGAGATAAGCTTAATATTTTGTTGCAACCATTTGATCTTAATTATGTCGATACGATATTTTACAATTTGTCCTATCCATTGGATTAGTAAAATGATAAAATCCTATCATGGATATTAAAAAAATTTCAATTAACACGTGATTTTTAAAACGATTGTTTTAGTCCATTTTAGACTATGCTATTCTTTTTATTTTCTGTCAAGTAGTCTAGTGGCTATAGTCCACACATTTTAAATGTAGAGAAGTGGGGTGTCTAGAGTTCGAACTCCAACCCCTGCTTATATTATGTATTGTCTCTGTCAACTGAGTTATGTTTACGGGGACGACTAAGCGATTCTTTAATCCTATATGTTTTGTTTTTTGTTTGTCGAAAAAGTCTAAAGATGAAATTTATACACACTATATACTAAAAATTGAAGAATATTGTATGGTCAAACTATAGCACCACAATATTTCAAAGATAAATGCTAAGAAATACTCTATGAAAAAACATTATTTTGGAAAATCATATACTTAACCTATTGAAACTTTAAATAATTTCAGTTTTTTATTCTTTAACAAGTGTCCTAAACCCTAATTTAAAATATTCATGATGAAAGTTTTAGTGTTTAGTCATAGATCACTAGATACAAATTATAGCATATCATCAGTAACAAAGAAGGAACAAGAAATTGTGTACCTTTGAATTAGGTTGATGAGGTTGATGAAGGATAAACGTAGACAACTCCGACAACGATGAGAGGGATAACTACCCTCATTCCGTCCAGCTCTAGGTTTTCACCATGACATTCAACATAATTAACCGTCTGATGGGATGACGAATAAATAGCTAAACGGCTGAGGGCAGGGACCTCTCATTGAGCTTATCTAAATGGTCCAACCCATCACGGTCCATTTAGTAACAATAGTCCAATCACTCAAATTCATCAACTAATTAGTGCTTAACACAATAGACCATAATTTATAATATAATATTAACTTATAATAATTGATTATTGTCAATCCATAATTGATTAATTAAATAATTAATCCAACAGTCTCCCACTTGGATGACAATACCCAATTACTAAAAGAATTCAAAATTTCACTTGTCATAAAGAATTTGGTGAAAGCACTAATAAATCAAAAGATAAGTGAGCTTTAATGCTGCAGAAATTGAATCCGATAGGGAAAACAAATCATACAGATCAAAGATTCATTTTTCTAACAAATGATGATTTTATAGTGACACGTTTGAATTAAAAAGAATGTGTCACTAAAGAATAGCCCAAACATTTTAAAAAATGCTATACCAAACTCCCACTAACCCAAAATAACATAGACTTGATCAAATCATTGAGTTACAATACTCATATATATAAGTCTGTGGTTAGTGGTTCTGCCAATGAGTTTTCAATATTACAGAAGTCCTATATCCACATAGGTACACAAATAGTAATTACTTACAGGGATATCCTATTAAGAGTGTAATTACATATAGTCAAAGTCAATAAATGTTCTACGACATTCAATTAATCCAAGTTTTACAAAAAATGTGACTATGAAAATCCACAAAAGCAAAATAGGAAATTCAATAATCCCCAAATTGGATCAACATGGACACTTAGTTTAAAGAAAAAAATGTGGATTAATGTGGCCACTAGAATGTCAATAACAAAAGAACATCTATGATTATCTCAAATTATAAGTACCACAAGAACACAATATCATACTCGATAGGAGTATTGATATTATACATTGTACTTACTATTTATGACCTCAAAAATGTGGAATGTTGGTAAAACAGAAGCACAATGTATATTTGCATGCCAAGAAGTTATTGTGCATATTCCAACAAAATTGACTTAAGCATCCAATTATGATGCTCATTGAGATTGATAGAATTTTAATATATATCTCAATAGAATGAGACTAAAATTTAAAGTCTCATAAGCTATGCCATATTTTATAGTGTGCACAAGAGTATATGGCGATAACGAGAATAATATTGTGTACACATTTCTCTTGATCTCACATATATATTAACAAGAGTGAGATTTCTCATTTGAGCTCATAATATATAATGCTGTGTACACACTCCCACTAATCCCACATATATATATATATATATATATATATATATATATATATATATATATATATAAAAGAGTAAGTGAGATTTTCATTAGTGATCACTGATAACAGAGTTTCATGAACTCAACCACATATTTTGCACATAAGCATAGCAGAATTATTAACACAAGTGGTAACTCAAGGATAATATAAAACCCCTCAAATACATATTTTATCAATGACAGATATCATCAAGAATTGGGTTTCGTAGTTAACCACATATTCTGCATTTATAATTAAGGAGAATGTAAATTTTCATTTAAGAAATTTATAACACAAAATCTCCTTTTTCACAATTAAAATTCCAAAGAATTTTATAAATATAGTAACCTTTATATGACATAGTATGATGATTATATAAAAGGTTTATCATCATATGAGTGAGATAAGTCTCTATTATTATAAAATAGGATATGAGACTCTATTCACAATTTTAATAACTCACTCAAAACTCAAATGTTACAATTATACTTCAACACATTTGAAAAAATATCAGGTTACACGCAGCGGAAATACTCAAGACTTATATTTTATTATTACTGAGGATATAAAAGAAAATAGTCATAAGCTTCCATAAGTATTAAAGAATAGCAATAGCATAATTAATATCCTCAATATAAGTCTCTACAATAATTTCATATCTAAAGTTATGAAACAAATAAATATATTTGCTTATGAGATATAGTTAGTTGATATGTAGAATTTTTCTCACTTGTTGAAGAATGATATTTTCTCCACTTGGTGGAGAATGATAGTTAAACTATCTTACCCACAAAATGATGATTATGTTAAGTAATGTCATACCGATAGGGTATGTCCATCACGTTACACAATACATAGCAATGATTCTCCCACTTGATAGAGAACTAATCATGATAGTTGAATTAAAAGTTTGAAAATATTTTAAATAAAATATTCAACTATTTCTCTATCACAAAATGATATGTTAAGTAACGTCACACCGATAGGGTATGTCCGTCACTCACATAACAAAGGGATAGTAGGAATCCAAAATATATTTATATATATAAAAAATCACATTTAGGTAGAAATTTAATTCAAAATGTAATAATGTTGGATTGCAAAATTTATACAATTTTCTACATGTCTTTTAGCAAAGTAACTTACTTATATTAATCTCATTCAAGGATCTTAAGGATAATAAGTAAGAACTATATCATCACAATGTACAATTCTTATGTCTTACAAAATTTAAACCTTGATAGAGTATTCTATTATAATTGACATAAGTATAAACATTTTAGGTACATTGAATAATAACAACTATATTAATAACAACACACCGATGGGGTATGACTGTTACCAATATAATGCTAATCTGTTTAACAAAATTCGCATAATTGTATTCACGATAGGTGAGATTACAATTATACAAATAAATAATGTTTATGCTTAAGAGAATATGATACAATAATATCATGCATAAACAATTGTACTTAATTTACTCATCTTCGTTCATATTCAAATGACAGAAAAATATGCTTAACAATATTTTAAAATAGCACATCATGAATATGACTTTAGAATTTCTATTATATGAAGTAGTATAATAACAAAAGTTATTATTTGAAATACAAGTGTGTCAAATAGTTTTCTAATATATCCAGAATAGAACTCTTAGAATAAAATTTTTCAATACTCTGACTATAAATTAGAAAGAACATAAATACAAAATGGAGTATTATAGTAAGAAAATAGTATATAACAAAAGAGTTCTGTTTAGAATATTCTGGAAAAAGGATTTAATTTCTATAGGATATCATAATTGCACAAGAAAAGAGAAGAATAACTAAATTTCTTCATATGTGCAATAATAAGCAATAAGTCACAAGAGGATAAAATAATTAAATAACAACTTACCTCACAGAGTGTGACATTCATCCTTATACTTAGAGTCAATGTCTTTTGATGACTTAACGAGAATATCTTATAATATAGTCATCTCAAAATATTCCACAATAGAGAATAAACAATTATAAATAAGCATATGTTAGACTCTAATTAAAAAAATAAATCAATATGATTTATATAAGAATTCAGATGTAAGGATGATACATATTTTAAAAATTGCCTCAATTCTTAATAAGTTGTTTTGATAATAGTTAACGGATAAACAACAAAGAGGGGTACAAATTTTAATTCATAATTAGAATTTTAGCATTATTCACTATATATAAAATATATAGTTTAATATTATTGTGATCCAAATATTTAATTGCGACAAGACACATAATAATATTTGTCACAAAATTTAGAGTAATAAACTACGGGTCTAGACTAGAGAGTATAGTAGAAAGCATAATGTATATTAAAGAGAAATATGCCAATTTTAAATTCAATTAATATAAATGACATATATATACAACTCACTATACTCATTTTGAAAACAAAATATTATGAGGACCCTTCAAAACAATTTGTGACAAGAATCAAAGACAAGTGTCTTAGTTTAAATATGTCGCCAAAAAATGATCAATTAGTAAATTTTGGATCTTTATGCTAAAACAATATGAATTAAAGAATATATTATATTCAATATATTTGGCATTAGAATTAATAAATTGAACCTTCTAGAAATTCACAATAGTAACATTTCAATTGATTAAATAGTTAGTGTTACTAATGTAAGAGTGAATTTTCAAAATAGTTTAGGCTCAAAAATTGAGTATATATGATTTGAAGAGAAATTATTCTCAACGATCCTTTTAAGATTTGACAAAATTTTTGAAACCCATAAATCAAGAATAGTATAATAGTCAAGTTATTCTTGACACGACAAATAATTTTGAGGGTATCAACAAATCTCAAAATATATATTAATATAGAATATTTGATGCAAGATAGAATATTTGATGCAAGAATATAAGTCTGAGTCTAAATTTTTTCCACAATTACAGCACTTTAAAAAGAATAAATTTACATAAGTGTTATATTTTAGACTCAAATCTAAAGAATTCATGATTCAAAAGAACATAAGATTCTCATATTAGTATACATCAAATATTTAGAGATCTCAAAAGTAATTTAAATCCCAAATTTTAAGGGTATAAAATAAATCAAATCTTCCGAATATTTTGGGTACAAGATAAATTATATTTATATCCCAAAATAATATAATATTTACTAGTTAATTAGGGATGTAAAATTCCTCATTGACACATCAATCCCAAGTTTGAGAGGGTAAAATTTCTCAAAAATGTCAATCAAGAATAAGGAATATTCATATAAGTTTCACACAAAAAATAATGAGAATATAATTTAATTATCCCCAAATAATAACATATAAAATATTTACCTGTGTCAAAAAATTCCAAAATAAAATGCCAAAATTATAAGAATAGTAAATAACATTTATTTGGCATTTAAAGGAAATAAACTTTGTCCCTCAAAAAAAGGAAATAAAATTTGGAATCTTAGAGTCTGTCACGCATGTGGGTTCCTAGGATTTTTTTTTCTTTAAAAAGATGGTCTCTTCTATGCCCGATTTGCCCAGAAACGAATCGTAACGACCAACAAATAACCCGAATCAATTTAGCACTCTAGGATTCAGAAAATAACAATCAAGTATGGGTTAAATTTGGAATTGATCGACTAAGATATGCCCTCTTTCAATTTCACGAATTAACAATCCATTAGCGAGAGATCATAAGATCTAAAAATAATTGAGATTCTTATGAATCCAGAACGATTAAGCCAGACTAGAGAAAAGACAATTAAAAATAATAATAATTGGGTTTTGCTAATCCAGAATAAACCTATGAGTTCTCATACATGATAGGATATTGATTTCAGCAAAAGATTGATCAGGTTTCGTAATTAACTTTGTTCAACATATAATAAAACTCTAGATCAAAATTTGGAACGGGCCTTTTGATTTCACTGTAAAATTGATCTAACAAGAATAAAATTCATTCGATTTATATTCATAGGATTGAAACAAATATATGGCATAAAGAGATTATGTTGAAAATCATATGATACACGGAACAACAAGAATGATAGCCATAATCGTATCTATTTGGCTCTGATACCAATTGATGAAAGTTTTAGTGTTTAGTCATAGATCACTAGATACAAATTATAACATATCATCAGTAACAAAGAAGGAACAAGAAATTGTGTACCTTTGAATTAGGTTGATGAGGTTGATGAAGGATAAACGTAGACAACTCCGACAACTATGAGAGGGATAACTACCCTCATTCCGTCCAGCTCTAGGTTTTCACCATGACATTCAACATAATTAACCGTCTGATGGGATGACGAATAAATAGCTAAACAGCTGAAGGCAGGGACCTCTCATTGGGCTTATCTAAATGGTCCAACCCATCACGGTCCATTTAGTAACAATAGTCCAATCACTCAAATTCATCAACTAATTAGTGCTTAACACAATAGACCATAATTTATAATATAATATTAACTTATAATAATTGATTATTGTCAATCCATAATTGATTAATTAAATAATTAATCCAACAATTCATACAACCAGTATCTTGATAAGGGCACTTGTTAAAAAGACTCTTTCAAAATATCCATACAACTACTATCTTGATGTACATCCCTACGGTTGAAAGAGGTACGTAAAATCGTATTAAAATTGCTACAACTATATATAGATTGAATTTATCTTAATTGAATATGATTTAGTAGTAGTACCAGCGTACAAACTACTAATTCATTCTCAAATCCGGCCAATTTCTATATAAACCTCCAAACGTACTCCATCTGATTAAACAAAGCAGTGATGTGTAGTTTAATATTTACATATTTCAAGTTCTCGTGGAGCACGCATTCCATATTAATAATATATATATTTTTTAACCTATCTACCAACTGCAACAAATGCACGATAACGTTGTTTAGTAGAAAATGGAATATATGTTGAAGCCATCGAAGCGTCCTTATCCTTTTGCCCCCACCGTCTCCTCTTGTAATTGTTGGATATGTACTTCGAGCAATAGTCATTTTAATCCCTTACGATTAAATGCTTCGATAATATTGTCATATTAGTTTCACCAAATTTAATTATTTATTGTTATATCAGTCCTTATAAATACTTATTTAATGTTGTTATCAGAAGAAACACCAAACTTAACCAAGATATAGCACATCAATTACTTGCTCGAAATTGTGGATGATTCTAAAGCGACTATTTTCTCGCAACGTGCCTTTGATGTCTTGGCAGCCTATATAAAGCGAAGAATGATACAAAGGGAAGAATCAATATAGCACACCAAGTCGTGGCAGCCTATATTCTTTGCAAGAATTAATCCATGATGAATGGCAAATTGTATTTATGGATATAATTTATAGGGTTAATAACAGTTTTGGCCCCCTATTTATAGAAGTTGCGATTTTGGCCCCCTAACTAAAATAATTCGATTTTGGCCCCTAGACCAATTTTGACCAAGTCAATGCTGACGTGGCGTCACATGTGTAATTTTTTGTATTTTTTATTTATATTTTTTAATTAAAAAATAAAAAAAAGTTTTTTAATTAAAAAAATTAAAAAAGTATTTTTTAATAATTAAAAAAATAAAAAATTACACATGTGGCGCCACGTCAGCATTGACTTGGTCAAAATCTATGGGGCCAAAAGTGCAAAGGGGGCAAAACATAGGGGGCCAAAATCGAATTATTTTAGTTAGGGGGCCAAAATCGCAACTTCTTGAAACATAGGGGACCAAAACTGCTATTAAATATTTGGGGTTTCCACTTCTTAAGGGGAGACCTAAGAGAAGCGACTTCTATTTCATTATTGAGAAGATGCAAACCAGAATGGCTTCTTGGAAGAATAGGCTCCTCAACAAAACCGGGAGATTGGCTCTTGCGTCCTCTGTTCTATCTTCCATTCCAGCGTACTACATGCAGACTAACTGGCTCCCTCAAAGTATCTGTGACAATATTGATCAAACAACCCGCAAATTTATTTGGAGAGGCCCTAATGAGAAAGGTATCCATCTTGTTGGCTGGAAAAAAATTGCAAGACCGAAACAGCTTGGAGGTCTCGGTATTCGTACAGCTCGGGACGCAAACACTTGTCTTCTTGGTAAATTGGTTTGGGACTTGGTTCAAAATAAAGATAAGCTTTGGGTGACTCTCTTCTCAGACAGGTACACATCTGGTTCGAATTTTCTCAATGCCACGGTCAGTAACAACAGCTCTTCCACATGGTCTTCTATCATCCGAGCTAAAGATATTCTGAAGAAGGGTTTTGTTTGGCGAGCGGGTTCTGGTTCATCCTCTTTTTGGTTCAGCTGCTGGAACGATTTTGGGCCCCTCGGGTCGCTGGTTCCTGTTATAGACATCCACGACACCCATCTCACAGTTAAGGATGTTTTTACTGTTAATGGACAGCGTTCGTTATCTCTCTACACTACTCTCCCTTCGACAGTAGCAGAATACATCAACAACACAAATTTCAGATTTAATGATGAAGTTGATGATGTTTTTGTTTGGCCTCTCAACAAAAATGGAGTCTATTCCACCAAAAGCGGCTACAAGTGGCTTCTTTCATTACCCGGATCAAGCTCCGCAACCAACTCGACGTTATCTTGGTCTTGGATTTGGCACTTGAAAGTTCCAGAAAAATACAAGTTTTTTATTTGGTTAGCCTGCCACAATGCTGTTCCCACCCTCTCTCTTCTTCGCCATAGGAATATTGCTCCTTCTTCTATCTGCACTCGCTGTGAAGAACACGAGGAGACCTTTTTACATTGTATTCGAGACTGCAGATTTTCGAGAGCCATTTGGTCTCGCTTAGGATTCAATGACTCAGCTTTCTTTGCTTCTGACTGTGTGGCGGATTGGCTCAGAGAACGAACACATGGATCTCAACACATCATTTTCTCGGCTGGTCTGTGGTGGTCTTGGATTTATCGAAATGCTATGTGCTTGAGTAATGAAACTATGACTCTGAACCAGCTGTTATATAACATCCAGAGTTCAGTGGAAGTTATCAGTTCGAGCTTTTCTTCTCCGTCGCAGGCCGCTCCGATCGAAAGGCATGTAAGGTGGAACAACAATAATTTCGATTGTTCTATTCTAAATGTTGACGGGAGTTGTATCGGCAATCCGACTCGAGTAGGTTTTGGCGGCCTTATCCGTAACAGCGCAGGATTTTTCCTATCAGGATACTCAGGCTTCCTCCCATCTTCTACTGACATTCTTCAAGCTGAGCTAACAACTATCTATCATGGTCTCTCGATAGCTAAAGATATGGGGATATCAGATTTGGTTTGCTACACGGACTCTCTCCTCTCTATCAACCTTATTGTCGGTAACCTCTCGAAGTTCCATGTCCATGCTGTCCTCATTCAGGACATTAAGGTGCTTCTTTCCCAAGCCAATTTCAGAATTTTCCACACTCTTCGTGAAGGCAATCATTGCGCTGATTTTCTTGCGAATCAAGGAGCTCTCTCAGATGACGGTCTAACTCTTTTCCATTCCCCACCTGATGGCCTGCTTCCTTTGTTGAAGAATGATGCTTCAGGAACTCTGTTTCTGAGACTTTAGTTTCTGTTTTTTTCTTTTCTTTTCTTTGTTTCTGTTTCTTTGCTTTTGTAACCAAAAAAAATTCACAAATGTTTGTTATACACGCCAAACTTTGCATTAAAATTGGAATGGAATTGATCATAATTTTTGATATATTCATCATCCAAATCTATAATTGGAATTGATTAACTTTTTTAAAATATTAGCACATTATTTTTTTGTTCATGCTAAACCTAACTCGTGGGGAAAATATCATATGTAGGATGAATGGTCATACAGCACTTGATGACATTTTGACACTAGGAAGACACCATTTGAGGTGACATTTGGGACGTCTCCTCACTTGAGGAAAGGGTGAATACATTTTTGGGGAAAAAAAGAAGTGATGCTTGCTGGCTTGAAAAAGAAGCTCCTTAAGGCATAAGATGCAATGGAATTGTCAATTGGCACATATCGTAGAGATGTTTGACGAGTAAATAGGCAATTTCCCCTCCGAAATTGCAAAGGTTTGTCAAATACCCCCTGAAATTGTATAACGTTAATCAATTTACCCCCTCCGTCAATTTTTCTGTTAACTGTTTACGGTTATGATCAATTACCCCCCTGAAATTTTACACTTATGTGCAAAATGCCCCCTGAACTTGAAAAATTAAAAAAAATTGAAAAAATTCTAGAAAAATATTAAAAAAAATTCTGGAAAAATGAAAAATCAATAAAAAAAATTAAAAAATTCTGGAAAATTGAAAAATTAATAAAAATGAAAAAAATCTGGAAAAATTAATAAAAATCTGAAAAAATTTAAAAAATCTGGAAAAATTAATAAAAATAAAATAATCTAATAAAATGAAAAATAATGAAAAAATTCTGAAAAAATAAAATTTCTAAAAAAATTAAAATTCTGGAAAAATGAAATTTTCGAAATTTTAAATTTTAATGAAATTCTGGAAAATAAAAATTCTTGAAATTCTCAAAAATAAAAATGAAATTCTGGTAAAAAGAAATTTTAATGAAATTTTTTTGAAATTTTCATTAGTATTTCTCAAAAAATTTCCGGATATTTTTCTGTATTTATAAACCGAGAATAAGGGAAAAAATATGTGTATTTATAAACCGAGCTTAGGTTTTTTATGTATTTTTTGAAATTTTCTTTAGTATTTTTTCCGGGAATTTTTGTGTATTTATAAACCGAGAATAAGGGAAAAAATACACTGAAAAAACCTAAGCTCGACATATATACTAATCAAAATTTCGGAATTTCGAAAAATACATTTTTTCCAGAATTTCGAAATTTCGACATATATACTAATCAGAATATTTTTTATTTTCCAAAATTTTTTCATTATTTTTCATTTTATTAGATTATTTTATTTTTTTAATCATTTTTTATTTTTATTAATTTTTTCAGATTTTTTAAATTTTTTCAGATTTTTTTTATTTTTATTAATTTTTCCAGATTTTTTTAGTTTTTTCCGTTTTTTTTTCATTTTTATTAATTTTTCAATTTTCCAGAATTTTTAAATCTTTTTTTTCAATTTTTTTTATTGATTTTTCATTTTTCGAGAATTTTTAAATTTTTTTAAATATTTTTTCAATTTTTTTTTAATTTTTCAAGTTCAGGGGGTATTTTGCACATAAGTGTAAAATTTCAGGGGGGGTAATTGATCATAACCGTAAACAGTTAACAGAAAAATTGACGGAGGGGGTAAATTGATTAACGTTATGCAATTTCAGGAGGGTAATTGATGTTTCGTTAACTACAGGGGGTATTTGACAAACCTTGCAATTTCGGGGGGAAATTGCCTATTTACTCGATGTTTGACACACATCATAGAGATGTTCAGTTTCATGTCGGGGAGTGGGTTACGGTCAAGCTGCCAAAACTGGCCAAGCGTTTTTTTTACCCTTTAAGATATGTGTAACAACGTAAATCTTTTACATTTATTCAAACTTTATTTTTTTTCTTTATACCTCTCTTTCTATCATCACATCAACCTCACTACTTTTCTCTCTCTTTCTCAAGGTATCAAAGGATTTTGAGTGTTCACCAATATTTTTTCTTGGTATAATTAGACATGTTTCAGAAAAGAAAAAGTTAGACATTATTTAGGCGGGAAAATCATTTCATTCGTCAATGATATAATTAATGACAAAAAATTCACCAAAAAACATAAAATTGTAGTTTTTTTGAAAGGTACATATCAAGTTAAAGAGTTTTGAGTTACCATATTCAATAATTGTCACGACAACACATCATTGGATGATGTGTATAGTAACTTTGCATGGTCGGTGTACAATAATTAAACTCAATAATAAAGCATGCATGTCTATGAGTGTGTGGGAGAGGGAGAGGGAGAGGGAGAGGGTGGGAGGAATGAAACATCTATATTGTAATGGTAATATAATCATTCATGAAAAACAGGAAAGAAAAATTAAGAGAAAAAGTAGATATTACCAACAAACCAAATAAATAATTATATGACAAAGAAGATTAAGTCATTCATATTTAAATTATGAGAGGAAATTTGAGTTCAAGCTAGACAATGAGAGTTTTTTATTTATACATAAATGAGTATCCAAAGAAATTTGAAAGAGGATAAAGGTCTGAAAGAAAAATTGAGACTTTTAAGTTTTTTTATGCCATCAGTCCACAAAAGAAAGAATAATCCTTTTTAAACAAAATATCATTTATTTAGAAGTTGTAAAAGTTAAGCATAGGGTTTGATCTTTGTCAAAAAAAAAAAGTATAGGGTTTGATCAAGAGTTAGAGAAAACGAATATTAATTCAAAAATTATCACAAATTTATACTTAACAAACATAATCAAATACATTTCCTCATTGAAGTATAAAAACATGATAGGAAGCTTCAATTACTTGTATTTCACTAATAGGTCAGATAAAGGCAATTTGTCGTTCCACTGAAAACAACACAATTATGGATTGTTATAAATATTAGAGAACAACAAGCTAATAACTGCAGCACAATAAATAATTTGAAAATTATTTTCATGTTTTTTTGAAGGAAATTCTCATAAAAATAATCATGTGACATGTTAGATTATTAAGAGTTTGATAGTTTAATCAAAAAACTCTTTTAATGATACAATAACATAACATATAATCAAAAGAAGATGAGTACTTTTTTTTCTTTCTCTTTTAACTCTAATTAAATAACTAAATCCATGAATCAAACATAACCAGTACATTTCCTAAAAAAAAAAAAAAACAGAGAAATATGATACATATATAACTCTAAATTTTTCTACCTCAATATTTTCATTCTAAAAATTTATTAAATTAAAAAAATATATAATTAAAGTTTAATGAAAATTTTCCTTTGTATCTCAGATATAAAAAAAATTATAAGTATAGCGATTAGATTTGACTCATCGGTTGTTTAAGGTCTCAACCTCTTCATCTGCAAGCTGCTCCTCAAACACCGCCTTGTTGATCCTATTCGACGGGTAAAAATTCACCAATCAACTAGGAAAAAATCATTAATTTTTCAAATACAAATCAAACCAATAAAAAATCATAAATAGTTCAAATGTAAATCAACCTAGAAAAAAATTTATAAATTTTTGAATTACCTAGTGAAAATAAGTGGGAGAAGAAGGAGGAGTTGGAGAATCATTAATTTGAGTTTAAATCCAACAAGTAGATATGTGGTTGATATGTGTGGAAAAATCATCATATAAGATAACATTGAAATAAAACTAAACAAATAGGAAATCAATCAATTGATTTGAATTCATAATCAATCGAAACATACCTGAAATACCTGAATAAGATAGACTTTTCGATAACAGAGTCTCATAGCCTCAACCATGTTCTTAAACTGTTGATCAAATAACTAATTCGTATTGGTACGCTTGTTACCAATAAGATCTATCCACGACTCCAATATATTGAACCACTGACTTGCCATGATATTCGCCATCAATGTAACCATCAACAAGAGCAACCAATTGATCACAATGAGTACTATGGCCTGCAATACCAACATCATGGGTAAAATGAGCACCCCGCGTTGCTCATTTTCCCCGTATTGTTGGGATTGCAGGCCAAAGTAATCATGGTGCTCAATCAGTTGCTCTTTCTGGTGGTTATCGACGAGGAAGATCATGGTGAGTCAGTGGTTCCTTTATACTAGAAATTGGTGGAAGGGATCTTAGTGGTAACAAGCATAACAATAAAAATATTACAATATCACGATGGTTAAGAAGAGAAAAAGAGAGAAGTATGGAAACCCATTATTTCAATCTATTCTTTTAGTGGTTATGTTTCGATAGAAAGATAGAGAAAGTTAAGGAGATGAAGAAAACATTTATTTGGCCAAACAACACTGATCTCAATGGTGGTGGTGGAAGAAAAGCTCGCAGCGGCGATTGGGGGGAGGAGGATAGACTTCTATTTTCTAGGGTTTCAAAAGAATAATAAATGAAAGTGAGAGAAGAGAGGCTGATTTTAATGAGGAAGATTGGGCTTGACCCACTTTGTGTTAGTGCAGGGGGTTTAGATCTAAAATGGTGGTGTGAATAGTAATATAACCAAATTTGCATTTTTGTTAAATTTTAATAATGCAAATTTGTGTTGTGTCAAAACTTCTTGCATCTTAACCTTCCATAACCCATAATCATTACTATCGGTGAACTTCTCGATATCCCAGTTTGAACCCATGATACACAATTTACCACTTTACCCATTTTCCCCACGGTGGACGCCAATTGTTGTGAATTCTAACAATAAAATGACATCAATAAACTTAGATGCGTGGAGCAAAGAAATTAGTAATCAATAGGAAAAGCAACCTCAAGCAACAACAAACAGACCTAGATCTAAGTGTGACACAACACCACAAGTATAATCAAAACAACAAAGATAAGAAAGAAGAGAATGAAAAGAAAACACCAATGTTTGTTTACCTAGTTCAGTCCAAAATGACCTACTTTGTGTTGTTTTTGGATTCCCAAACTGTTGTATTTTGGTTTTCCAAATTCTATTTTCTACCGAAGTTGTTACTAGGTTGAGTCACGACCAGGTCGCTCTCTTTAAGACGTTTCGTGGCACTGCCCAAAATTGTGCAAAGCAGACTATCAACCACGCCGCCTCCAGGATAAAACAAGCCCAGCTACAACTGCTCGATTAACTACTGCACTGTAGAAAACCGTTCGAGAATTACACCTCCAATATGGTACCAAGACCATTCTTTTAATACTGAAACCACTTTAATATGGTATTGTTACCACTCTGTTATGGTGCTGAGACCACTCAAATATGGTGTTATCACCATTCTAGCTTTAATTTCTCCAAAACATCAATATGGCACTACGACCACTCAAATATGGTGATACCACCATTTCTCCTCAAATAGAAAAAATATTGTTATAATATTTATATACAGTTAAGATCATTCTTGATTCCGACGGGACATTGTTATTTCAAATAGGGACTATGATCTTAAAAATACTCTTTATTCCGAAGGGACGTATATTACCGAAGGGGCTATGTTTTTAAGACCATTCTTAATTCCGAAGGGACATTAAACCGAAAAGGGACTATGGTCTTAAGAACACTCTTAATTCCGAAGGGACAGAAAAATGAGATGAGGAGAAGAATAGCTCGTTAACACAAGCTGGAGGGAGAAGAGAGAAAGAGTTCCCGACAACTCAATGAAACTCTTTGGTGTGTGGAATGCACTATGTGAGTTCTCTATTTATAGGGAAAATTCACAACTAATAAGTGAGAAACTTTGGGAACAAGTAATATATTACTTTGTGATTAAGTAATTCACATATTAGATCTAGTACAAAAATATCTTAATTGAGTACCAAAATATATTATATTATGTACCAAAATATATTTCAGATCAAGTACTAAAATATATTAGATTGCGTACCCAAATATTTTAGCAAAACTTGGGGACTAAGAAAACACTTTCTAATAATGATTAAATTAATTATTTAATTTATCCTTTCCAAATAATAAAATATATATCGATATATATTTTTTCTCTAGTGCTTACTTCGTTCACATAATTATGTACCCCCATTAATTAGAGGTATGATAAGTGCTCAAAAGTGATATATTTCATGTATTAGTTTAGGCATTTTAGTGACTTGTTTTGCAAGATTTTCCATGGAAAGCTCCAATATTATGCAAATATGTCATTTATGCTTTTGGGCCTTATTCTACCCTTTTTGTGCAGGAAAATACAAGCAAGGAGCAAGAATTGTCAAAGTTCACAAGAAGTCGCTATTAGCGTGTTTTTCGCTGATAGCGAAATTTCTCCAGAGAGTTACGCTATCAGCGTATCTGGGGCGAGATCAGGAGCAAGCTTGAAGAATTTCGCTATTAGCGAAATTACTCCAGACAGTTACGCTATCAGCGTATCTGGAGCGAAGTCAGAAGATGGTTTGAAGAAAGTCGCTATTAGCGACATCTACGCTATTGGCGTAATAGCTCCAGGGGGCTACGCTATTAGCGTAATTTGGGCGAAAACTAATGAAGAACAGGGCACAAAGACCAACGTGGCACAACCCCATTGGCCACCACTTAAGCCGACATGCTTCGCTAATAGCGCATATTTTGCTATTAGCGAAATTTGCCAAACTCAGCCCATTTAAATAGAAGTTTCACCTCTCTCTTGCACTTACTTACTGTTTTATTAATTGTCTGCATTCTAGAGAGAGGTTAGAGCTATTTCTTGAGAGAGAAACACAAAGCAAGTGTGTTAGGAGTAGATTCAAGCCAAGATTTGTTGAGACATCATGGATCTTGTTAATGAATCTTCATCTCTTCTTCATCCTTTGCATAGCTTTCATAGACATATGTAGCTATCATCTACTCTTGTAGTTTTGAGGTAATCAAACAAGCTATTATGTAATTTCTTGATCTTTTAATATATTGTTCTAACTTAATGATTCAATATTGTTGTTATTCTTGTTTTAAATGTTTATTGAGATTCAAAATGATTTGGACACAAACTTTTGAATCTAGACTTAGAATAACAATCTATCTTAAGTTAATACTCTAGACATGGATATTAATATTTGATAATCACTGATAATCTAGAACTTAATGCTTTTGGACATTTAATCGGTTGGAAAATCGTCGATTAGATTATCCGAACGACTTTGTGATTGTTTAAACGTTTGGGAAATCGATGTTTAAATGATCCCTTAGAACTAACGATTTTATTTGGACACGAATGATATTGTCGAGTGATTGTGATAATATTGGTTATAAAGCTAGAATCCGTTAATCGATCGAGAGATTGCTGCTGTTACGCTTGGTTGATATCTCTAACCGCAAGCGAAATAGTTCTATCTCCTCTCGTTTTACTTTTATGTCGATTAGGAAAATAGTTTTACAAACAAACAATTTATACTCAAACCCTTAATGTGAAATATTGTGAAAACGCTTATGATTGAAGCAACTCTCTGTGGAAACGATCCTATATTATACTCACGTGTAAATAGTTTTATGACATGTAAAAATCCTACATCAAGGTACGCCCCCAGTATATAAACACTACTAATGTGTGTGTTCCATCCGATGTGGGACTTCCACTTTTTTTCAATTCACACAACACTAGTTCTACCCAACATGGGAATTTGTGTTTAGTCTTTTTACTCAATTTCCACACATGTTCCAACACTTTGAGGGAGAGAGCAGCTCTCTGATCCAATATGGTGAGAATGATACAAATAGGTTACAAGAAATTAGCTTAAAAGCTCACACATAACAAACCATAATTTTTACCCATTTTTCAAGTCACCCACACTTTCAATGAATCCTAAGAGAATACACTAAAGGAAGCATTTTTATCCTTCTAATAATGAAATCTCATTACCCAACATGTTTATAAATGTTTCTCAATCTAAGAAAACCTCTCACCAATGACACCTAACCCTAAGGTCACCTCCTTTGATTTTCCAAGCTTCTCTCTCTTGAAGATCTCTCGAAAACGTGAAGAAGGGAGCCTTATATACAACTTAAATCACGAGGAATCGTGCCACGATTTTTTATCATCGTGCCACTTTTGCATGTCTTTATGCAGTACGCACGGACTGTTATCCCACAATTGTGTCACGATATTTTCAGTGACTCACCCAAACTGCACAACACAAAATCATGTTACGATGACCAACTTACGTGTCGCGATTTCATAGATACTTCAAAATTAATAAGAATCATAACCTCTGAAGCATGGGTACTCCGAACATGGAGAAGTACCGGTACCGGATACACATCCTTACCGGGTACGTACGCGTACAGTACTCATAACTTACCCGTACCATTTTTACTGAGTTGTTTCGTCGTAGTTGGTGCAGCACAAACGTATGTGTGGTGGAAATATAACCAAAATTATTTTGCTTTTTATTGTATTTCAATTCTCTATCTTGCTTTTAATGAAAATAGTAGAGAGGGAGCACAAAAAAAGTAAAACTCTAAAACAAAATGATGGTAGAAATGTAGTTAAACACATGATCAAAATACAAATAACTGGTTATACTCGGGAAAAATATTGTTTGGATTAAATTACAACTAAAATATTTTATAATTCTCTAATTAGTTTATTAGTTTATATTTGACACAAGGTTGTGAGAGTATACTAAATGCACGGAAAGAAAATAACGCAAAAATATGAGTTTTTTAGTTTCATGCTATAACTAAAATAAATATCAATAATCATTTCACAAGATGTGCTAATAATAAAATAACAAAGCACAAGAATGTCAACTTTGTTCACATTCTAATTAATCAATATTCTACTAAAAAATTAATCAATATAATTTTTTTAAAAAAAATAACAAAAAGGGTAAAACGTTAATATAGCGTTAAGAAAATACACAGAGGCCTCCCTCAATGCAACAATATATATAGAGAAGATAAATGATCTAAAAATAGGATTATGTGTATAAACAAAACCATTTGTTCCCACAATCGTTCTATGTCACTATATTAAGATACAACAGGAATAATAAGAGATAAAGAACCACTTAAAAAAACAAAATATAGAAAATAAACAAATTAATGTTTGAGTTCAAGAAAAATTGACTTCACCATTCCTGTAAAGAAAATCATAGTGGGAGAATAAAATTGTGATAGGTGATGAACAAAATTGAAGCGTATAATGTCTTTCAACAATAACTCTAACAATCACAAAAGAAGTTATAAAAACAATTCATTCACCTGTGATATGTGAGCACAAAAATCTTTTTCCCTATTCATATGCTCCACCCTGATTGTGATACTCATCCTGTCATAATAAAAAAAAAAAAATAGAATTAATGAAAGGAAGGCATAAGAAACCCTAACCCATCTCTGTATATAGAGGAATAAGACAATAAATTTAAAAGTAAGAGAACAACTAATTTTAAAATTCAAATTTGAAATTTCAAGAAAATTTTAAATTCGAACGGCATGTTATTTTTGGACTCGCATTACCTAGCTATCTCATCAACATTTCAATCCTCAAGAAACATTTACTAAAATTAAAAAAAATCTTACCTTATTTGTAGGACTTGAGGGTGAAGATATTGGAGTCCCACAATACCGATACCTTGTTGGTAGCAGAGTTGCAGGGAAGTATCAAAAGCCATGTCAACCGAATATTGAAAAAGACTGAAAAAGTAAAGGAGGAAACCTTGAAGAGCCAGGTGAACCTCAACAACGTTGTTGAATCCATTCAGATGGGTAAAGCAAGAGCTCGTGACAATTTCAACAATGGCAAAAGAGGAAATTTCAGAGGAAGAGGTCGAGGAACCTTTAGAGGAAGAGGACGTGGCAACTTCAACCAATGGAGAGACAACAATTACAACAATTTCAATCCATCCCATCAAGGAAGAGGTAGAAACAATTTTGGTTCCAACAACCGTGGCAGAGGAAGAGGTTATTACAACCAAGGGAGGAAAAATTATGACTGCTTTCATTGTGGAAAGTACGGGCACAAAGCAGCCGATTGCAGATACAAACATCAAGCAAATGTGGCAGAAAGTTCATATCAAAACACTGGCGAGTCTTCTCAAAATCAACATAGTTTGTTTTTAGCAAGCAATACACTTTCTGAAGAAGAAAATATTTGGTATTTGGACACTGGGTGTAGTAATCATATGTGTGGGAAAAAGGAATTATTTTCTTCTCTGAATGAAACGGTAAAATCTACAGTGAAGTTTGGAAATAATTCAAATATTCCAATTGAGGGGAAATGCCAAATTGCTATAAGATTGAAAGATGGATCGCAAAATTTTATTGGTGATGTTTTCTATGCTCCTGGTCTTCATCACAATCTCTTGAGCATGGGACAATTGTCAGAGAAAGGTTACAACATGCGGATTCACAAAGGCTATTGCATGTTGATTGATAGAAATGGGAGATTCATCACAAAGGTAAAAATGTCACATAACTGTCTATTCCCTTTAAGAATTCAACATGATCAATTTCCTTGTTTGAGTTCTATAATTCCAAATGATGATTGGTTATGGCATATGAGATTTGGCCACTTTCATTTTTCTGGCTTGAATTATCTGTCACGAAAAGAATATGTTTCTGGTTTGTCTGTTGTGAATATTCCAAGTGGTTTATGTGAAACATGTCAAATTGGAAAGAAGCATAGAGAATCATTTCCAACTGGAAAGTCTTGGAGAGCAAAGAAACTCCTGGAGATCGTTCATTCAGATTTGTGTTAGGTTGAAATACCAACGCCTGGTGGTTGCAAGTATTTTATTACTTTTATCGATGATTTTAGCAGAAAGGCTTGGGTGTATTTTCTGAAGCAGCAATCAGAAGTTGTTGATGCCTTCAAGACATTCAAAGCGTTCGTAGAAAAACAAAGTGGTTGTCTAATCAAAGCACTCAAAACAGATAGAGGCCAAGAATACTTCGTCAGCACAAATTTCTTTGAGCAACATGGAATCCAACATCAGTTAACCACCATATACACTCCTCAACAAAATGGAATAGTTGTAAGGAAGAACATAACAATTATGGATATGGTGAGATGGATGCTGAAAGCCAAACAAATGCCCAAGGAATTTTGGGCAGAAGCAGTTGCTACTGCAGTTTATATTTTGAACAGATGTCCAACAAAAAGTGTTCAAGAGAAGACTCCCGAAGAAGCATGGAGTGGAAGGAGGCCGTTAATTAGGCACCTTCGAGTTTTTGGATGTATTGCATATGCTCATGTACCAGATCAAATCAGAAAGAAGTTAGATGATAAAGGCGAGAGATGTATTTTTATTGGTTACTGCTCAAATTCAAAGGTCTATAAGCTTTACAATCTAGAGACCAAGAAGGTGATTATCAGTAGAGATGTGACTTTTGATGAAGGTAGAATGTGTAATTGGTCATCAAAGTCACGAAAAGAGCCGATAGTAACTCCAAATAATTATGAAGAGGAGGCTGAGAATGTAGATATAACACCTGATGAACCAGACGGGCCTGATGAGCCAGAAACATTGAACAGAGCACAAAGAAATTGAAGATTACCAGCTCGACTGCAAGATTGTGTCTTGGGTACCGATAATGATCCATCCGATGAAGAGATTATCAACTTTACTTTATTTGCAGATTGTGAGGCAGTTACTTTTGAAGAAGCCTCCGGTGATGAAAATTGGATAAAAGCTATGGATGAAGAAATCAATGCCATTGAGAAGAATAAAACATGGGAGCTGACTGAATTACCACCAGACAAGAAGCCAATAGGAGTGAAGTGGGTGTACAAGACAAAGTACAAACCCAGAGGTGAAATTGATCGCTATAAAGTGAGGTTGGTGGCTAAAGGCTACAAACAAAAACCAGGTATTGATTATTTTGAAGTATTTGCTCCTGTTGCGAGATTAAATACAATTCGCATGCTTATTTCACTCTCAACTCAAAACAATTGGAAAATACATCAAATGGATGTTAAGTCTGCATTTCTTAATGGTACTTTGGAAGAAGAAGTGTATGTTGAGCAGCCTGCAGGATATGTAGTAAGAGGAAAGGAAGATAAAGTTTATAGATTGAAGAAAGCATTATATGGCTTGAAGCAGGTGCCAAGAGCGTGGTACAAAAAGATTGATTCTTATTTCATTCAGAATGACTTTCAGAGATGTCCGTTTGAGCACACACTTTACATCAAATTTATTGATCCTGGAGATGTTCTTATTGTGTGCCTCTATGTCGATGATCTGATATTCACCGGCAACAATTCAAAGATGATTGCTGAATTCAGGGAGGCTATGATAAGATGTTTTGAAATGACAGACTTGGGCCTAATGTCCTATTTTCTTGGCATTGAGGTCGTTCAACAGAAGGATGGAATCTTTATTTCTCAGAAAAAGTATGCAAGTGATATTTTGAAGAAATTCAAGATGGAGCATTAGAAGCCAATTTCCACACCGGTTGAAGAAAAGTTGAAGCCAACAAGAGAAAGTGATGGTAAAAGGGTAGACTCAACTCATTATAAAAGTTTGATTGGAAGTTTGAGATATTTGACTGCAACAAGGCCAGAAATAGTATATGGAGTTGGTTTACTTAGCAGATACATGGAGGAACCGCGTGTTAGTGACTTGCAAGAAGCCAAGAGGATTCTTCGTTATATTAAAGGTACTCTGACCGAAGGAATTTTTTATGGAAATAATAGTGATGTGAAACTTGTTGGATATACAGATAGTGATTAGGCAGGAGATATTGAAACAAGAAAAAGTACGTCAAGGTACGCGTTTCATCTAGGAATCGGTGCAATATCATGGTCTTCGAAGAAACAACCAGTTGTCGCACTTTCTACCGCAGAAGCATAATATATAGCAGCAACCAATTGTGCTACTCAAACAGTGTGACTGAGAAGAATTTTAGAAGTGATGCATCAGAAGCAAAACACTCCTACAAAGATATACTGTGACAACAAGTCAGCAATTGCACCGTCTAAAAATCCAGTTTTTCATGGGCGGTCTAAGCATATAGATATACGGTTTCACAAGATACGAGAGTTGATTGCTGAGAAAGAAGTTGTGATCGAGTACTGTCCAATTGAAGAGCAAATTGCAGATATTTTTACAAAGCCGTTGAAGATTGAGTCATTTTACAAATTGAAGAAAATGCTTGGAATGATGCAAGCTTGATTTAAGGGAGGCAATGTTAGAAAATTAAATCAAGCATTATCTAGAAGATTTTAGAAGTATGATGTGGCTTATGAGATAAGATTGCCACTTAACTACTAAGATAGAAATTAAATTAAGAAACATTTAGAAGAGTATAGAAACTTGGAGTACTCTTAGTCATCAAGTAAACTAGAAAAATCTAGCACCACCTTATCCATTAAGAAGCACCGCCTATGTCATTATCTTAGTCATTAAGTTTATCTATTATGTGAGGAAAGCTAGCCTATATAAAGGGTGCCTTGTAGTATCATGTTGTATCAAGTTTTCATCAATAAAATTAGTGTGTTCAAACATATTCTCTCCATTGTTCTCTTAGTTATTACTTTGTGAGTTTGTATGTGTTATATGTCCCACTGATATCAAAATTATTGTCTAAAAAGATACAACTATAGTTAGAAATGAAATCAACTTTGGAAGGCAGTAGTGAAGGCAAAGAAAATCAACAAAGAACAAATGAGAAGATTAAAAATAATTTAAAGCCCTAGCCAGATGCTTCATCCTATCCAGAATCTCACTTTCATGAAGGACATGAAATGAAAAACAAAGGAATAAGAAACAAGAGACGAAAGAGAGTGTAGATTGTATTGAAAAAAAAAGAAACAGTGAGAGCATTCAGATTTGAAATAAAATCTTGAGAAGAGGGAAGGTTAAATTTGTATTGGGAGGGAGAATGAAACGATAAGTGAAAGATTCAAAGTTGAAATTTTGAGATGTGAAGAAGCACTTAGGCTTTGTTAGGGAAGATTTTGAAGGGTTAGAAATATAGGGGAAAATCATAAAATCTTTCACAATTTTTTAAAGAGTAATTTTTTAGAGTATGACAAATTAATGTTTATGATTAATTAATTTTAATCATAAAAATCTAGTTCATTCCTTTTTTTATTCAAACTCTTCTCCTCCAAACTCTTAAATAAAGCCTTAGAGTGGGTTCCTAGAAAAAAATTACTATGGATGATGGGGGAGTAAAATAGGGGTAGCACTTGGGTGACATTGTGGTTGGTGACATTGTGACATTGGCCAACCACAATGTCACAAGTGTCTTTCTTTTTTCTCTTTCACAATAATTTTTTTGTTTCTTTGTACACATGTGACATTGTGGTTGATCAATATCATCAATGTCACCAACCACAATGTCATCCAAGTATTATCTGTAATATAGTGATAGGGAAAAAACTTGGATATGAATAGGTTTGCGTGTGTTTATCATCACTTGGTTGTACCGAAAAAAATTAAAGGAATAGCACACCACATATGGGTACCGTAAAGGCCATTAATTTCTCATACTATGGCAGTGTGATCGTATATCAATATTAATATATAAATAAATAAATATAAATATATAATTAAAACTTAAATAATTATAGTTAATTACTAATTATAGAAACTCAAAATAAATAAAGAACTCCTAATGAGTGACAAATGACAAACTTGACAAAGAATAACCTTACTCTTTTATATTGTTTTTTTTTTTGGTGACCAAGGTTTGAACCCCGGACCTTGCATATATTAATGTATTGTCCTTTCTAACTGAGTTAAGCTCACGAGGACAATATTGTATGATATTATACTATTTTGGGTTAATTTTTGAAAATTGTCCTTGTAATATACGTAAAGTCTAAAAAATGACTTTGTAAAATAAAAAACACATTTTGACGTTAAGAACAATAAAATAAGGCTTTACACAAAAAATTAAAAAAATTTGACAAGCGACAAAATAATTATGAATTTTTAAAGCGTCAAAAACTCGAAAAACAAAAAGGAAATCTTGACCTATAATATCGAATTTTGAGCTCAATGTATGCAGAGACATCTATAAAAATACATCAAAATGGTTTGCAAAGTTTCATAGCATTTCGAAGACAATTCAATTTATTTTTATTTGTCAACCAAAACGTGCAAAATTGAAATTTTGTTCCCTAATTTTGTAGGCATGGTTAGAACATAATAAGAACATTCACAATGAAGTCTTGCACTTTTTAAACGAGAGAGAAATTAATTATAAATTATTTAAGAAATTCATAATTATGGGAAATAAAAATTCATAGTTAATTTGTCCCTAGTCGAAAAAATGTATTTTTTTTTGTGTAAAGTAATATTCTTACGTCCTAAAGATGACTAAAAAAATCATGAAATAATTCAACCTCTAAGTCACTTTTTTGGACTACACGTATATTATAGGGTAAGAAATAAGAAGAATATCAAATTACAAGGTTATAGTATATGTTTTTTATTTTATTTTATAGAGTCATTTTTCAAACATTGTGTATATAATTACAAGGTCAATTTGAACAATTAACCATAATTTTTTTTTATTATAATTGATTATTTTCTAAGCATTTTTTTACAACAAAAATGGTAGTAATTCAACTTTTTTTTATGATTTATATCAACGTACTTCTACCTTTATTTTTTTAAAAAAATTTACCGTATTACGTGTCGGATATCATACCTGTATCTATGGATCATAGATCATAACTGTTAGAAAACATGGCATCCATGGAAGAATGAGAGAAAAGCTTAACCAACTCTTTGTATTGATGAAAATGAATGTTACAATATGAGAAAGTTATCCCACTAATGGGGTTATTATAAGTATATATACTACTACAACTAGTATCTCTAATAGCCTCAAGTTGGAAGGTGTGTTCAAAACACTTCCAACTTGAAATGAGAAAATACAAGGAAAGATGCCGGGAACACATTGGCTAAAAAAAAACATAGTCATCAAACAAGTGCTTATCCAACAAGAAGCAACCACAACTCAAGGTTGAACCAATTGAAGGAAGAAGCATCAAAGCAACGCTTAACCACCATCCGATAGAAGCAATCATCAACAAAGCCTTAAAAGGCACAACACTTAACCATCAAGAGTTCTCAATCACTCAAGATAGAAGCACAAGACAAGAAGAGAAGTGCAAGGAAGGGCCATAGTCTACAATGGAAGGAGGTCATATACAAGACCAAGGTTCCAAAGATATAAAGTGATGCCCTCCAATGCCGAGCCGAGACAAGAAAAACCAAATGCAGGGAAGGGCCACAGTCTACAATGGAAGGAGGTCATATGTTGAACAAACTTTCACACCAAAGGTACCATGAAGCAACAAGACCAAGGTTCCAAAGATAAAAGTGATGCCCTTCAAAGCCGAGCCGAGACAAGAAAAACAAAACAAATGCAAGCCAATAGAGATGCATAGCCATGTGATGTGCCTTCAAACCAAAGAAAATAAATCCATGTTGATGCAACTTCAACTCATATGCCAACAAATCAATGCTTCCAACAATGAAGCTTAAGAAAGAACCAACATAGCCAAAACCAGAAATCAAACAAAATGCAGCAGTAATGGTGCACCAAATAAAACCAAAATACAGCCAAGAGACATCAAAATGAACCCAAGAAGATGCTTTAAAGGTCTGCCCAAAATTCATCAACGATCCAGGAACAAGAGGAAAGGTAATCAATCAAAGAACTTCCAATAATCCGAAACTGAGCTGGAACCAAAAGCCTCACTAGATACCAAATTAAACATAAGCAAAAGAGGCGATGTTGATTGGATGAATAAGCCAAAACCAACATATAACAATCTGCTCATGAAGATTAGAGCACCAAGGATCACAATCCATAAGGAAGGAGTGAAAGAACCAACACTAGTTACCAACTTCCCAATATTAACCAAATAGACTTCAATAACCAAAACAGAAGACAAACCAACAAATAGTCGTCAATTGTCACAAACCTCTCAGATATGTGAACCAAATTACCAAGTGGAACCTCTAAAATTGTCTTAGTATAGTATGCTTATACCATTTTCAACAAATTTGGGAGCAAAAATATGGAACCAGAATTTGCAATTACATTGATCAGCAGCCATAGTGTAAAATGCACAGGAAATCAACACCAAAAATAATCATCTTTTGCACCAGAAGATCACCTCTGATCAACGTGCTTCACCAAACCAAAGTGCACTTCTGTAAACATGCTTCTACGAACAAGAGTCAGCAAATGTAACAATCTTCTGACAGAAACTTACCGCATCCAAAATCACGACCAAAATCTCTTGAATGTCAACAACATCTATCAGCAATACAATCAACTCTCAACAGAGCAGCAAAATTGACCACGAAAATCAGGAATCCAAGCAGTGAAACCGGAAGCATGATAAGTGTTTAAAAGTGATATATTTCATATAGGAGTTTAGGCATTTTAGTGACTTGTTTTGCAAGATTCTCTATGGAAAACTCCAAATATTGTGTTAATATGTCATTTATGCTTTTGAGCCTTATTCTACCCTTTTTGTGCAGGAAAATACAAGCAAGGAGCAAGAAAAGTCAAAATTCAAGGAAGCCACGCCATTAGCGTGTCCTACGCTATTAGCGTGAGGAAGAAAAGCCCAAGGTCAGAAAGGTACGCCAATGGCGCACCTGGAGCGTGAATCTGGAGCACTTGTGAAGCAACACGCTATTAGCGTAAGATACGCTATTAGCGTAATCACTCCCGAAAGATACGCTAATAGCGTACCTGGAGCGTAGCAGGCCATGAAGACACACGCCATTAGCGTGAGACACGCTATTAGCGTAAAGAGTCCAAAAAGCCACGCCATTAGCGTGGCTGGAGCGTAGAAGCAGGGCAAGGCCAACGTGGCAACAGCCCATTGGCCAGATTATAGGCCGACCTACCACGCTATTAGCGTAAATGGCGCTATTAGCGTAGGTACAAAAACACAGGCCCATATAAATAGCATTCTTACCTCTCTTTTAGGTCATTCACTGTTTTATCAAGATATTTTCATACATTCTAAGAGAGAGGTTAGAGCTATTTCAAGAGAGAAACACAAAGCAAGTTGTTGAGGAGTAGATTCAACTCAAGATCACTTTGGACACGAAGGATCTTGACATGGAATCTTCATCTTTCCTTCATCTCTTGCATAGTTTACATGTCTATGTGTAGCTATTATCTACTCTTGTAGTATTGAGGTAACTAAACAAGCTATTATGTAATCTTTTGATCTTTTAATGCATAAGGTTCTAGCTTAATGATTCAATATTGTTGTTATTATTATGTTTAATGCTTTCAAAGAGATTCAAGATGATTTGGACACAAACTCTTGAATCTAGAACTATAATAACAATCTATCTTATGTTATAACACTCTTGACAAGCTTGTAAACCTTTGATAATTGCTTTTAATCAAGAACTTAATGCTTTCAGATACTTAATCAGGCTGGACACGGTCGATTAAGTTATCCGATCGAATTTGTTATCGTTTAAGGAATTTGGACACGAATGTTTAAATGCTAACTTAGAAATAACGATGTCGCTTTGGACACGAAGGATGTTGTAGAAATGATTGTGATAATATTGATTCTAAAGCTAGAGTCTGTTAATCGATCAAGAGATTGCTGATGTTATGCTTGGTTGTTATCTTATACCGCAAGCGAAATAGTTCAATCTCCTCTCGTTTTTACTTTTATGTCATGTAGGAATATAGTTTTACAAACAAACAATTTATATCCAAACCCTTAATGTGAACTATTGTGAAAATGCTTATGATTAACGTAACTCCCTGTGGAAACGATCCTATACTATACTAATGTATATATAGATTTATGACATGTAGGAAAAACTTACATCAAAGCACAAAATTGGCTTATTGATTCAGTAACAATCACAATTGATGAGGATAAGCCACCAAAGATCGCACATGAATCGCACATAGCAAGCAACATCTCAAAACAAAACCATTGTAAAGCTGAAGCAGAACAAACTGCAGTGTCACTAACAATCAGCACAACAATCTGAACACAATATCAATATTTTTTTTATTGAGGACTTTCAACAAACACCTTGTGTGCAGAATAGTCACAAATTTCGAATCGAAGATGAAACGAAATCAGAAATTAGATTCAAAGGAAAGAACAGAACAAAAAAGAATGATAGAGATTGAAACCGACAAAGAATGATCGATTCAATCGAACAAAGAACACAACAGAATCGCGATCATAATGAAATGCGATAGAACAGAATCGTGATCCCAATAACAAGACAAACCAAAACACGAAATTGAAAGATTCATAAACTAGTAATTCGATCGATTACGAAATGGACAAAAAATGAACAGAAAGAAATCGTGAGATTTCGAAACCCTAAAAATTGGGGCAAAAGAAGATGGAGAGAACGAAGTTGCGATGAAAATGAAATCGCAAAACTGAATTGATCGAAACAGAAGTTAATCAAGAACAAAAGTGATGGAAAAATCGAACTGAATCGAAGAACAGAAAAGATGAAAACAGAACGAGAAATGAACAAAAGTGAGAAAAGAGAAAACCAGAATGAAGAAGAAAGAAAAAAAACCGAACGAAAAAATTAAACTTTCTCGAGAAAATGCAGCGGAAAATTGTTCAAGGTGGATACCAATCATGCTCTGATACCATGTTAGAAAATATGGCATCCATGGAAGAATGAGAGAAAAGCTTAACCAACTCTTTGTATTGATGAAAATGAATGTTACAATATGAGAAAGTTATCCCACTAATGGGGTTATTACAAGTATATATACTACTACAACTAGTATCTCTAATAATAACAGTTGTGTGAAGTGCATCAAAAAGTTCATGTAAAGAATCACAACAGTTATGTAAAGTGCATAGAACTCAATCAGGGGTTCATAAAATTTTTACCATAGTTTTAGTGGGTGGGACCGAAGCATTTAATTTTGCATTAGAGCTTGCTCTTCATTTGTCATTTTTTGACAGAATTGTGTTGGATATAATTGATTTTGTGAGAGGAATTATTTTCTTTATCTCTTCCATTCACTAACCATTTGTTTACTATCTTAGTTTGAACTTTGAAGTCACCTTATCTTTCTTGAATAAAAAAGAGTGAGATAATTTTTTTTGAAGGAAGTGTGATAATTTTTTGTTATTTGAGATAAAATCATACTAAAAGTTTTCATATCTCACTTATATTTTAACAAAATAATTGCTTTTAATTTGATGATATTTCTTATTTTATTTTTAAATTAAAGCAAGGGAGGAGGATTCACATATTATAAGAATAATTTTTATGTTATCACTTATCGAGCTCTCTTACTTTCTGTTATTAAAGAAAAAGCTCTCTCACTTTCTCAATTTCCATACAAGGTTATGATCTCCAACACGGTTTATGCCATGGATAGTAAGGTCAAACTAGATGACTATGTGTGAAAGAGGAAAACCGTGCGAGTCTACTCATTTTTGGGCTTGAGTGACTTTGTGTTGGGTGACTTTGGTGACTTTAGTGTATTTAAGAGGAAAGAGAGTGATGATTGAATGATTAAAATAAATTATTTTGATGAGAGAGAATTATTAGTTAGGAGAGAGATAGAAACAAAGGCACCGAAGCCAAAGTCACTGAAGCCCCACCATAGTTTAGGAGTAGCAACTAGTAACTTGTCATTGTATATGTCATTATCATTTTGTACAAGACTGCAAACTTCAACTCTACACATGTGAACTCATAAGGTACCATATTAATGCCTTGCACCTAGAAACTCTTATATGCCCATAGAAGGCTTTCATCTAATCTCTAACTAGAGCCAACTCATCAACGCCATCAATCTTGTTTGTGACATAATTTCCCATCTTCACCCTACTAATTAAGTCTCCTTTATGACATGATGAGAAGAATCCTTCATGAGGTGTTGCATGAAAGGATGCTTGATAAGTTTTAGTAACAATCAAAGAATTGTTTTTATCATATCAACAGACACTCACACATATTTTAACCGTTCAGTAAAATCTATGATTCTAAGCTAGGGTTTTGAGATTATTTAAGTTGCATAAACATAAAACAAGTGGATTTTGGAATATATAAAGATTAATATGTGTTTGGATTACATTTCATCAGTTACGTAAGTAATGCATCCTTTTCACAGATTATATACTTCCATTCTTTCTTTTATATCTTCACATGTCACTCATCATATTTATTGGTTTGTCATTGTAAACTTAACCCTACCGTATGTCCTTTATCTACCAAGCCTTTTCCAAGAACAAATTAAATCAATATATTTTGAATTAATTATTTTGATTTAATCCACTATTCATGTGCATTGATGTAAGTTGATACATGTTCGAACTAGAATCAATCAATGTATTTTTGAGTTGTAACTACTATTTTCTTAATCTTCGTCTCAGTCTCTCTTGGTCTTCACCTTGGGTTTATCCTTCTTGGTGATTGACTAATGCAAGTCTTTGCATATAAGTGGTCGTACATCATTGGCTTCCAATATTTGTAATTATAGGTAGTTAGCTTCAACATGATCTTTATCATGAGTGATAGAACCCTCCAATTTTAGTTACACGACGCAATAATTTCTTAAAACAATGTGACTAATATCATATACTAGAATAAATGTGTGATTTTGAATAGTACATCAGGGAACTTCTGAGGAAAGATAGGTGAGTCAATAAACTTTCATAAATATGCAATATATCGCTACGAAAATTAATTTCTAGCAACAAGATTAATATTTATTTTCTCATGTTAAAGATCAAATAAAATGCTGCAACCATAGAGTATACTAAGAATTTTTTTGTACGCGACAATTTAGTAACTCAGAGCAATGAGTGCTATGATACTTCCGTTAGGAAAATTATAGCGTGGAACTGAAAACCTTCTTAATGTGAGTAAGGAAAAGCTACAAAAACGGTATGCCTCTTAAACTTCCACTATAATATAAAGAGAATGCAATTCTTCACTTTTAGGTGAACCTTACTAAAATGTATCTTAATTTATTTGATATTCAACTCAACTCAATATATTTTTTCTCTCCGAAAATTAACCAAGACTATCTATATCTTGTGTGGAACACTCTAATTATTCGTCTTACTTTTCTTTTTCAAGCAAGGTTATCAAATTGCTTTAGCTTGCTTTTTGTTGAAGCCTCCATCTTTAGAGGAAATGAAGAAAATGAAGAACTCGTAAGTTCAAAGAATACTGTACCACCAGCTATTAGTGAATTTGTGCGCTTTCAAATTTAAAGCACTGAAAAATTGGTTGGACAATTTGCTTGGTGTAAATTGTCTTTAGTTCGACCCCACAGCTAATATGTAAATTGTCTTTAGTTCGACCCCACAGCTAATATATAAGATTATAAGTTAAAGGGAAATGCTAACGGGTGCCCCGAGACATTGGTTAAAGATATGAAAAAGGAAATTATATAGTAGTTAATGCATTGAAATTGTGTAATTAATTTATAATAAAGTCAAAAACAGTTTCATTTTACAGTAATAATTCTCTTTTATGGTATGCTTAACTAGTGCCCCGAGGGCACCAGCTAGCAGGACCTAAGTTAAATTATAAAACGTGAGACAATTTTGGACGGAATCTGTGTACCTTCAAATTTAATGCACTGAAATATTGGTTGGACAAGCTTGTTGTAAATTATCTTTGGTTAAACAATTACAATTTACTCCTACATAACTGAATTTATAAAACCCTATATAAAATGAGACAATTTTGTTAGAATAAATTATATCCAAGGCGTGTAAATGTTAAAGATTAAATATATTTTTTATCCTTATCGATATAACCTAAACCGTGTAAATGGTTTATTTGTTTGTTTTTAATCATCATAAACATGGTTGTCAAACTCGCGAGTAGATTTGCGGATCTATACGAGTTTACAAGTCTAGAAGACAAAAATGAGTAGACTCGCACATAGAATTGTTTTTGTGGTAGACTCTGGTGAACTCGTACATACTCTCATAGACTCACGAGTCTATGACGAGTTTACCGAATCCATGAATTTTTTTTAAAAAAAAAATTAATTTTTAATTTTGAAAAAGTCCAAAATACGGTCTAAATTCCAAATCAAACAAAACATGTGAATAAAAAAAAAAAAAACCTAGAATCTTATAACCCTAGAAACAAAATGTTACTTTCTCTCACACTCAGTTTAGAAACGAAAAGGCACTCTCTCAACGACTTTCGATCTCACATGGCGAACACTTCACCTCCTACGTTCTTCAAAGATTGTATTTCGTAAATCACTTACTTGTTTGTTTTCATCGAAAACGTTCACTTGCTTCCTTTTCATGTAATCGCTCCCTTTACAAGTTTGTGTAGACTCGTGAGTCTGACAACCTTAATCATAAATACATCCTTTTTACTTTTAATCCTATTATTTTATTTTAGTCAAATTTAAAATGTGTTCATATTAAAATAATTATAAATCTCTGCGGACTTAGTTTGGTACCTATTTAGTTTGTATAGAGGAAACTAAAATCAAATTCTCCAGATATCTCTGTGATAAATTTCAAGTAAATAACTATTTTCGAAATTTTCCTACAAAAAAATATTTTAAAAACTAAAACAAAACTATAAAATCCAAAATAAAAAATAGTATATTTTAAGGATTAAAAACAATAACAAAAAATAAATAAAAATACAACAAATGAAAACAAAGTGTGTGTTTGTTTCAAGTTTACCAAATTTATTTATAGGAACTAAATATGAGAATTTTATGAGAATTAAATAGGAACTAAACCAAATTTATGAGAATTTTATTCCAAGGTATTTAGACCATCCACAACAACAACAACAACAACAACAACCAAACCTTGTCCCACTAAGTGGGGTCGGCTACATGGATCAAATGACGTCATAGTGTTCTATCAAAAACCATATTTGGATCCAACTCATTGACCTCTAAATCTTTTCTAATGGGTTCTCTAATGGTTTTCTTAGGTTTTCATCTATCTTTTTTAACCTGATTATCCTCCATTTGATCTACTCTTCTTACAACGGCATTTACGGGTCTTCTCTCTATCAAAAACCATCCACAACAGAGCACCTTAAACTGGGTGCTTAAATTAATTTCATATGTCCATACTTAATAAGCATCCATTTTCTCCAACCCAACACCTTAACAAATATTATTAAATAGGTCCTATAAATAATTTTATATCATTACATTTCAACAAAATTTATTTATTTTATTAAGATTTATTAAATGAGATCCATGAAAAATGAAGAGAAAGAGGGTGCTTCCATAGCCACCCTTCTCCATAGCCACTCATATATTATACTCCACAATGGGGGTGCCTATTTAATATGGTGCTAAATAGATTAAGCACCCACCATTGTGGATGGTCTTAGAAAAAAAATGTTTGATTAATATTATAATATTTCTGGAAACCATAAAAATAAGGATTATAATGGAAAATTACACATTAATTTATTCTCATCTTAATGGAAACTTTATTCTCACACTTTTTTTTGGGAAAAATTTTCTATTCCCAAGAACGTTTTATACCCGGAAATAAAATTTAGTAAACTTGTAACAAACATAGGTATGCATATTTCTATCGTTTTATTGTCAGGAATCTACGAAAATAACTTAAAACAAACACACCAAATAAATATTTTTTTTCATACACATTGTTTTAGTCTTTATTGTTAAGTGAACATCTATTTTTACAGCTGTGTTTAGAGCACTGGAAAAAATTCTCAACAAAAAATGAGTTTAAAATTTAATTTTTCTAACTAGATTTTCAATATTTTTATTTTGAATTTTTTACCTTTAAAAAATTTATATTTAATACATCCCATATTAAAAAAATCTAACTTTTTATAAATAAAAATTGCTAATTTCATAGAGACTAAAAATATATTAAACTTTAGTATTTAAATTTAAATAAAGGCTTAATTACTTTTTTGGTACCTTAACTTATTTTTTGGTTTCGTTTTGGTCCCTTAAGTTATTAACGTTACAATTTGGTCCCTTAACTTACTTTTTGGTTTCGTTTTGGTCCCTTAACTATTAAAAGTTTCATTTTGGTCCCTTAACTTATTTTTTTGTTTCGATTTGGTCCCTTAACTTATTTTTTGGTTTCGTGTTGGTCCCTTAACTCTAATACATTCATCCTAACGTAAAGGACCAAAGTGGTTGACGGAGGAAGAGTTAAGGGACCAAAACGAAACCAAAAAATAAGTTAAGGGACCAAAACGAAACCAAAAAATAAGTTAAGGGACCAAAACGAAACTTTTAATAGTTAAGGGACCAAAACGAAACCAAAAAGTAACTTAAGGGACCAAATTGTAACGTTAATAACTTATGGGACCAAAATGTAACCAACAAATAACGGACAAAATCATTAATTAAGCCTTAAATAAAACACATATCATGAGTTCTACTACTACCACTCTTTATAAAGAAAACAGCTATACCCATTAGTCATAACCAAACAATTTAATCTATCAAAATATCGAGTTTCATATCTCACATGGCAGCATCTTCACCACAACCTTCCACCACCATCAGCAACCACCAGCAAGAGCTTCCACTAAAAGAAATCCCAGGAACCTATGGCCTCCCTTTCATCGGGCCGATTTTGGACCGACACGACTTTTTCTATAACCAAGGCAGAGACAAATTCTTCTCAACAAGAATTCAAAAATACAATTCAACAGTCTTCAAAACCAACATGCCACCAGGTCCATTCATTTCCTCAAACTCAAGAGTCATAGCACTCTTAGATGCTTCATCGTTTCCGATCCTCTTCGACAACAAAAAAGTCGAGAAATACAACGTCTTCGACGGTACCTTCATGCCGTCGACAGACTTCACCGGAGGCTACCGTGTCTGTCCTTTCTTAGACACAACTGAAACAAACCATGCACTTATCAAAGGTTTACTTCTTAACGTTCTTCTATCTGGAAAAGACTCTTTTGTCCCTCTCTTTAGGAGGATACTTTCTGATGCTTTTAGTGAGATTGAAGATGGGCTTTCTGGTAAAAGTGGTAAAGCTGATTTTAACTCTATTATGAGTGTGGCTTCGTTTAACTTCATGTTTAAGCTTTTTTGTGATAATAAGAACCCTTCTGAAACTATCCTTGGTGATCAAGGTCGTAAAATGTTGGACACGTGGATTCTCTTTCAACTTGCTCCAATTGAAACATTAAAACCTCCTAAGGTTTTCAATTATCTTGAAGATCTCTTGCTTCATACTGTTCCCTTTCCTGCTTGTTTGACAAGGTGAGATTAATACTATGTCTTTAAACATATAGTTTTATATTGAGAATTTTTCTTTTTCTTTTCATCAGATTATCTTTAATTATACTAGCGGAAAGACGGGCACTATCGTGCCCGTTTGTCCGCTCTTTCTACTGCTCTAACGCATGTGATTATTTTATTATGTTTGTTTGTATAATTTTGATTAAATTTTTTAAATTTTTAAATATTAATGGAAATTATTGATATATTGATTTATAAACAAAATATTGTCAAGTTATATAACAATTATTTATGAACTCAACATATTTTAGTTTGTTTGCATATAAAATAAAGAAAAAATAATGATTTTTTATTGTTTATTCTAATAGTAATTAGTAACATCATAACATAAATGTATAAATGACATTTTATGTAAAAGAAACATTTTTATGATTGCGATAAAAGAATATCTTTAAAAACTACATTTTTCGTAAAGTCTCCATCTTCTCCTTCTATTTTCCCTTCATTAATAAGAATTTTTGTTGAATTTTGAGAAACTTCTCTCGATAAAGCTACATATAATTGACCATGACTGAAAACATGTCGTGGAAGATAGATTCCGACATTGGGAATATAGTCTGCCCTTTAACATTAATTTTTGCTCACATTTGTTACTAATATTTTTTTAGAGGATTTAAAGTCCAATCTTTAACATAATATTTTGCTCACGTTTGTTACTAATATTTTTTTCCAGAGGATTTAAAGTTTAATCTTTAACATTATTTTTTGCTCACGATTGTTACTAATATTTTTTTTAGAGTATTTAAAGTTCAATCTTTAACATTATTTTTTTTCTCACGTTTGTTACTAATCTTTTTTTAGAGGATTTAAAGTCCAATCTTTAACATTATTTTTTGCTCACGTTTGTTACTAATTTTTTTTTTAGAGAATTTATAGTCCAATCTTTAACAATATTTTTTGCTCACGTCTATTACTAATCTTTTTTTAGAGGATTTAAAGTCCAATCTTTAACAATATTTTTTGCTCACGTTTGTTACTAATTTCTTTTTTAAAGGATTTAAATTCCAATATTTAACATTATTTTTTGCTCACATTTGTTACTAATTTTTTTTTTAGAGGATTTAAAGTCCAATCTTTTCCATTATTTTTTACTCACGTTTGTTACAATTGATCAAAGACTAAGGATGAGTAATTTAAATCAATAAAATAATATGGAATACTGTTTTTTGTGGAAGAGACATGAAAATACTTGACAATCTTTGTCGGTTGTATTGAGGGGAACAACACAGATGTACAACATAAAAGCGGCTGATAAAAAAGTAACATGAGTTGTTGTTTTGTGCTAATTTTTTTGTGAGTTTGATCTTTGGTTAACAGAGGTAAAAGAGGGTTAACGATGACGATTAGTGACATGGATTACTAATCCACGTACTATTTTATAATTGGCTATTTGTATTTAAAATTAAGGGTATTTTTGGAAAGAAAAGTCCAACCCAAAGGTGTGCTTATAGATAAAAAAAAAAAAAAAACACACTATCATAGTTTGTATAAGCAATTATAAACCAGCAAAGTCAAATAATTCTTAAAATTAATCGTAAATAATTTGAATCATAATCACTTATAAACCAGCAAAGTCAAATAATCCATAAAATTAATCAACTTTGATTAGTTGTAACATGAAAGAAAAAAAAAACTTACAGTTTAATTCTGAATTCTGATGCAGAGGGCGGAGAGAGGTTGAGAAAAACTAAACAATGGGAACGAACTATGAACTGTGTGAACCCTACTTATTAATATTTTTAATATAGTGCTAACAAATCTTTTTCTAAAAGATTTTGAATCATAATATTTTGCTCACGTTTATTACTAATATTTTTATCAGAGGATTTAAAGTCCAATTTTTAACATTATTTTTTCTCATGTTTGTTACTAATCTTTTTTTTTTGCTCACGTTTGTTACTAATATTTTATTAGAGGATTTAAAGTCTAATATTTAACATTATTTTTTGCTCATGTTTGTTACTAATATTTTTTTTAGAGGATTTAAAGTCCAATCTTTAACAATATTTTTTGCTCACGTTTATTACTAATCTTTTTTTAGAGGATTTATAGTCCATTTAATATAGTGCTAACAAATCTTTTTCTAAAAGATTTTGAATCATAATATTTTGCTCATGTTCGTTACTAATATTTTTATCAGAGGATTTAAAGTCCAATTTTTAAAATTATTTTTTGCTTAGTTTGTTACTAATCTTTTTTTTGTTCTCACGTTTGTTACTAATCTTTTATTAGAGGATTTAAAGTCTAATCTTTAACATTATTTTTTGCTCATGTTTGTTACTAATCTTTTTTTTAGAGGATTTAAAGTCCAATCTTTAACAATATTTTTTGCTCAAGTTTGTTACTAATTTTTTTTAGAGGATTTATAGTCCAATCCTCATCAGCTGTTATTTTTGTTTAAAAAAAAAATTAAAAAAAACTCATACACTCGTGAGAAATAAAGCCGGAAAAAACATAAACTTTGGATTATTTTTTTTCATAAGTGATTATTGTTCAAGTTTGATTTTCTCAAATTCTGATTCATTCATTCTTCTAACAAAAAAAAGTAAAAAACAAAGCTTGAATTGTAATGTTGGCGGAAAGTAAATTGCTCGAAGGATAAAACAGAAAGATATTCAATTCATGAAGTGGGCCTTAGAGATATTCCATTCAATTGTGCTTCAGAAGTATTAATCAAGTTCGTGAGCCTTGGAACTTCTAATTTTTTAGAGGTGATGAGATGTGATCAGAGGGTACTATGATGAATTCTGGATCGATTTGAATTCATGAGAAGAGACATAAAGAATGCAAATATAATTTTTAAACTTTTTGTGAGTTTGATTTGTTGTTAACGGTGGTAAAAGAAAGTTAGCGATGACGATTAGTGACATTGATTATTCAACCACATGTTATTTTATAATTGGCTATTTGTATTTAAAATTAAGGATATTTTTGGAAAGAAAATTCCAACCCAAAAGTGTGCTGAAAGGGGTAGTTTTCTTTATATACAGTATATATAAGGATTTGATTACTCTACGGAAAAAAAAAAATCTATTTTCATTCCAATTCAAAACTTCTTTACAATCTTTTGTCCTACTTTATAACTTTGATATCGAAGGATCAAAATCCTCACTCTTTGGGGGATTTCCGCCCCATTTCTCTATTTGGGAGTCCTTACAAGTTGTTTAAAATTCTTGCCAAGAGCAAAGCATATTGTTAGTCGTGAAAAATCAATCAGTCTTTTAAAGGGGTAGTATTTGGTGGATGAGGCTATGGTGGTGAACGAGGTGGTAGATCTTGCAAAGAGGTCAAAGAAGGAATGTCTAATTCAAAGTGGATTTGAAAAGTCCTATGACTCAATAAGTTGGAGTTTTTAATATTTTTTTTGGAATATATGCTCATGTGTTGGGGGCGCGGGTGACTTATTGCATATTCTTGGGTTCATACTTCATTATCGGTTCTAGTAAACAATAGACGTACGGAGGAGGTGGCAGCGTTCCTGTTCTTGTTGGTGGTGGAAGGATTGGGCTCTCTAATGTTAAGGCGGTAGAAAAGGGGTATTTCAAAGTGTTTCGAATTCTTGAGTCGGAAGTGAGGTGTTCCATATACACACGACACTATTTATATGGGAGACATGTCTTCGGAACTTGTGATCTATGAAGGCTATTTTGAGGTGGTTTGAATTGATATCCAACCTAAAGGTGAATTTAGCAAAGGTTTGGGTGCATGGGTGAATGTCAAAAATGATTTCATGGATGAAGGCCTCATTCTTGAATTGTAAAGTGCGTAAGTTGCCTTTTATTTATCTAGGACTTCCAGTGGGAGCAAATCCAAGGAAGGCTTCAACATGACAACCGATGTTGAAAGTTCTTGATAAAAGCTTAAAGTCTTGGAGGAATCAGTTTGTAAATTTTTGTGGTAGGGTGATCCTCAAAAACTCGATATAGGCTTCAATTCCACTTTTCTATCCTTTTCTCAAAATGTCGGTTTGTATGTTGAAAAACATTCTTAGACCACAGAAATTTTTAGTGGGGAGAAGTGGCATGGAGTAATTAAATTTGTTGTGTAAAATGGTTGGATATTTGTAGGTTGAACATGGGGAAGTTTAGGGGTAAAGGATTTAAGGTTATTAAAGTATGCGCTTTTATCTAAATGGCGATGAAGGTGTTTAGTCGAAGAAGAGTCTTTATGGAAGAAGGCGTTGGTTGCTAAGTATGATACTAGTATATTGGCTCAAATCCGGTCATTCCATGTGGCCAAAGCCGCTGTGGTAGAATATAAGTGGAATTGGTGTTATTCTCGATATAGGGTGAAATTGATTCTCGAAACTGGTTAGCAAGAAGGATGGTAGTGGGAGTGAGATGCCTATTTAGGAGGATCATTGTGGTGGGATATATAAGTTGTTGACTAAAACATTCACCCATATTGCAAGAATATTGGAGCAATAAATTAGTTTGGTACTCCCTCCATCACACCATAGTTGTTCTATTTGAGTTTTACATGGTTATTAAGGAAATGATTAATAATTTTGATTTTAATGGTAAAATGTGTATCGTTTACTAAAACACCATTGTTAATTGTGGTTAGAGAAATAGTTATAGGTGAGTGAAATGCAAAAAATAAGGGTATGTTAGTGGAAAAAAAAAAGTAATATATGTTGTATTGATATTGTAAAAGGGATAAATAATTCAAGACAAAAAGATTTAAGAAAGGGAACACCTATTGTGAGACGGACGGACTGTAAGAGATGGGGGACTAAGACGATGGTATGTGGTGTTGGAAGTGTATATGGAGGCGTCCATTAATCTTTGTGAGGGAGGAAGAAATTTGGAGGAATTTTATGGGGTTGATGTCTTCCGTGGAAAATCTGAAAAGGGAGGATGAGTGGTGTTCTCGGAGGAAATTGTGCGTCCATTAAAATTTGAATTTTATATATATATATAAAAAAAGTAAAATTACATAATTCGTCTTTTAACTTAATTTTAGGCAACATCTTTGTTCTTTACCTTTTTTTTTGTTCTGATTTAGTCCTCTATGTTATAAATTGTCAACAAAGTTATCTTTTTTTTTAATGAAAAAAATCATCAAAAACTCATCAAACTCATAAACAAACCCAAATCTCATCTTACAAACCAAAAAACTCAGATTTTATTGAAAAAATCTCATTAAAAATGATAAGATATTGTCATTTTATAAGCTAAAGCTCTGTTTGGGAGTTTAGAGGGGAGGGAAATGGAGGACTTGAGAATAAAGGAAGAAAGAAGTGGAAAAAATGAAGAGCTAGCTTCAGGAGAGGAGGGCTTTGAGGGGCTTAGTTTTCTTCATAATATAAATTTGCTCAATCTGGGAGAACTAAAAAATTGTATTGGATGAGAGTTTTAGGGGGTTTGAGTAAATTTTTCAAATCCAATATATATTGTTATGATACTCGCAAAATTAAAAGTATATTAATCATAAATATTCTTTTATGAGTAAATAGGCAATTTCCCCCCCCCAAAATTGCAAGGTTTGTCAAATACCCCCCTGTAGTTAACGAAACATCAATTACCCCCCTAAAATTGCATAACGTTAATCAATTTACACCCTCCGTCAATTTTTCTGTTAACTGTTTACGGTTATAATCAATTACCCCCCTGAAATTTTACACTTATGTGCAAAATGCCCCCTGAACTTGAAAAATTTTAAAAAAATTGAAAAAATTCTAGAAAAATATTAAAAAAAAATTAAAAAATTCTGGAAAAATGAAAAATCAATAAAAAAAATATTAAAAAATTCTGGAAAATTGAAAAATTAATAAAAATGAAAAAAATCTGGAAAAATTAATAAAAATAAAAAAAAATCTGAAAAAATTTAAAAAATCTGGAAAAATTAATAAAAATAAAATAATCTAATAAAATGAAAAATAATGAAAAAATTCTGAAAAAAAATAAAATTTCTAAATTTCTAAAAAAATTAAAATTCTGGAAAAATGAAATTTTCGAAATTTTAAATTTTAATGAAATTCTGGAAAATAAAAATTCTGGAAATTCTCGAAAATAAAAATTCTGGAAAATAAATTTTAATGAAATTTTAAATTTTCGAAAATAAAAATGAAATTCTGGAAAAAAGAAATTTTAATTTGAAATTTTCATTAGTATTTCTCAAAAATTTTCCGGGAATTTTTGTGTATTTATAAACCGAGAATAAGGGAAAAAATATGTGTATTTATAAACCGAGCTTAGGTTTTTTTATGTATTTTTCGAAATTTCGAAATTTTCATTAGTATTTTTTCCGGGAATTTTTGTGTATTTATAAACCGGGAACTTTTTGTGTATTTATAAACCGAGAATAAGGGAAAAAATACACTGAAAAAACCTAAGCTCGACATATATACTAATCAAAATTTCGGAATTTCGAAAAATACATTTTTTCCAGAATTTCGAAATTTCGACATATATACTAATCAGAATTTTTTTTATTTTCCCGAATTTTTTCATTATTTTTCATTTTATTAGATTATTTTATTTTTTAATCATTTTTTATTTTTATTAATTTTTTCAGATTTTTTTTATTTTTCCGGAATTTTTAAATTTTTTCAGATTTTTTTTTATTAATTTTTCAATTTTCCAGAATTTTTTAATATTTTTTTTCAATTTTTTTTATTGATTTTTCATTTTTCCAGAATTTTTTAATTTTTTTTAATATTTTTCCAGAATTTTTTCAATTTTTTTAATTTTTCAAGTTCAGGGGGCATTTTGCACATAAGTGTAAAATTTCAGTGGGGTAATTGATCATAACCGTAAACAGTTAACAGAAAAATTGACGGAGGGGGTAAATTGATCAACATTATGCAATTTCAGGGGGGGTAATTGATGTTTCGTTAACTACAGGGGGATATTTGACAAACCTTGCAATTTCGGGGGGGAAATTGCCTATTTACTCATTCTTTTATCATTTGCTAGAAAAACACTCGCTCAAGTTTTTTGAAAGATTTCTCTATTTTATTTTTCCCTCTAATCTCATCCCTCCAAACCCTTCCCCTCCATTCCCCTTCAAACTCTCAAACAAAGCATTAACCATTAAGAACTAAATTAGGACCAAAAAAAGATAAAGGACGAAAGTGTTAAGGAACGAGTGTAATGTATACTACTTTGGTATAGGGTTCACATGATGTATATGAATTTTCATTCAAGTTTTTGAATGATATAAACTTGAAGTATTGTGTAATGATGTCTTGTATTGTGTTATAAAGATAGTGTGACTGTGTGAGTTCGTTACATTAACTACATTACGATGTGTTTGGCCAGGTCCTCTTACAAGAAGCTCTACGAAGCATTTTCTTCTTCAGCTGTAACAATTTTAAACGATGCAGAAAAGGCAGGGTTGAAAAGAAGTGAAGCCTGCCACAATATCATTTTCATGGCAGGCTTCAATGGATACGGCGGATTAAAGAATCAATTTCCAACACTCTTCAAATGGGTAGGTTTATGCGGCGAAGAGCTACACAAAGAACTCGCAAAGGAGATAAGAACCGTTGTAAAACACGAAGGTGGGGTAACAATTCAGTCGTTAGAAAAAATGCCGTTAGTTAAATCGGTTGTTTATGAAGTTTTGAGGATTGAACCTGTGGTTCGTTATCAATATGCAAAAGCAAGAGAAGATTTAATTGTGAAGAGTCATGATGCAGCTTTTGAAATTAAAAAGGGTGAGATGATATTCGGGTACCAATCTTTTGCTACGAAGGATCCTAGGGTTTTCGATGATGCCGAGATTTTTGTGCCAAAGAGGTTTATTGGAGAAGGTGAGAAGTTGTTGAAGTATGTTTTATGGTCGAATGGGAGAGAAACTGAGAAGCCTACTGTGGATAATAAACAATGTCCTGCGAAGAATCTTGTTGTGCTTTTGTGTAAATTGTTTTTGGTGGAGTTTTTCTTGCGATATGATACTTTTACGTTTGAGACTAAAGATGCTGTTATTGGTGTTTCTATTACTATTACTTCCCTCACCAAGGCTTCTACAATATGAATTTGTTTTTTGGGTTGTATTTTACGTTCTTGTTTTGTAATTTGTTTCCTTCCCATATTGTATTGTTGTCGTTCAAGAGATCTCAAATTAGTTGTAAGAGCTTGACTATGTAATCTCAATACACATTGTTCAATTTCCATTGAGATATTTGTAAAATTGTCGTTATAGTGTCACCGTTACTAATTTTTGGTTGTTTCTTATTAACATTGACTTTTGAGCGGAATGTTGTAAAAATTTGTTTAATACTGTAATTTATGTTTTTTAAGGCAATACCATAATTTCTGTTGTTTGTTGTTATTGTTGTTATTTTTTTTTTGGCTACATAGTCTAGTGCCTAGAAATTCACTATATATCAGGATGAATAAGTAAGGGGTTTGGGATCCGAATCGCTTCCTACTAATTGAGTTAAACTTATGGGAACGTTGTTGTTGTTATTATTAGGGAAAAGTATAATAACCTCTTCCCCGAAGTTTGTTAAAATGTCACTCACACCTCCTCCATTTTTAAACATAACACAAACCTCCCCTACTTAATTTTTGGGTGACAAACATCTCCCCTCCAATTTAACATTGTTATGTTCTCTCTTAATGTCTCTCACAAACTTCACCTACTTACTTTTTAACTGAAAACAAATATTCCCTCTTCATGTTTCAGGTGACACATCAACACATACCTTTTTTCAGGTTCTACTATTCTTCATTTGCGATTGATCAACTGAAACAATTCTCACAAGAAGAGGAACTCACTTAAACATTTTTCCGAAACGAAACCAAAAAATTGCGAGGAAAGACAAAATAACGATTGGACATGATAATACAAAAGGACAAATCAATTAAAGAGCACAGACTGGTATATAGAAATAATAGGTTTTGGGTGGACGGGGGTTACTCAGGAAAATAGAAAGGCAATAGGCAAAACAAAATATAAACTTATTGTACGTTCAATAAAGTGATCATCTTCACTCTGAGAGCATGTTGACTCCCGGGATCTAGATACACATGGTTCACAGTTTTAGTCAACGTGTTCAAGTAGGAAAAGTACACGTAAAAGTAATATGTCTCTTAATCCTAAGACACTTATGGTTAAAGTCGAGATCTCACACAAAGAAAAAATCATGTCATTCATGCACCAAATTATTGAAAAAGTGGTAGATGTAGCCGGTGATGGTCATTGTGGATTCCATGCAGTTGTGGGCCTACGTAAAATGTTTGTTGATGATTATAAGGTTATCCGTTATGAGCTTCTCAAAGAGTTGGCCAATGAAGATCGCTTCAACGAGGTCAAACACAGTATGATCAGTGATGATATTGGCCCGACTTTGCTGGATAAATGGATAATATGTCAGATATGAGTTTCCTCATTGTTTAGAAATACATGCATGCAGTGTTGTCCATAAAAAAATCAGCAAGACCAAGCCAAACTCTCTGGTAAAACACACCTCTAAACCCTAGTTTTGGGAGCGGTGAATTTGGACATAACAATTTATAAAAAAATGGACCTCTTTTGTCAAAAAAAAAATGGACCTCTCAATTATTATAGTTTTGGTCTTTCAAAAAAAAAATTATAGTTTTAGTGTACAAATGTTTAATTAATGTCTCATGTCATTTATTTTAAGATATTTTAAGAAATTGAGAGGATCTTTAACTCTTTGAACAACGTGCAAATCGAGGCATTTTTGCATGGGCACAAACATAAATGAATAGTATTTGATCACACACACATAAAAAAAAAAAAAATTCTTAAGTTGTATCCAAACAAACTAGATTATTTGATTATCATTTGATTATCAATTTTTTTTTTATTATTAGAAAATATTTTAATGTGTACCAAAAAAGAAAATATTTTAATGTGTGTGCCCCTAAACACTCTTGATTTATGTTTCTCACTTCCGTGCAAATCTAACGTCAACCCATAATCTAACACCTTCCACGTGGCACTTCCTTTTTCGGAAAAGTTCATTGTCCTTGAGTTCACAGTTTACAGCAAAACACTAGATCTTTTCCTCCTTTGTGTTGTGTGTTCTTGTCTGTCACAACAACATTCATCTTTGCCATTGATGTGCTGAGTTTACTACGAAATGTGGAAAACGAAGAGTTACTTGGCAATGAGGACGGATTATCAAGACGAAACAGCAGCTCAATTGATTACCTCTGATCTCACTGACCTTGCTGTGGCTGCTAATAACCTCGCTCACCATGTCATCATCATGCTTGGTGTCTCAGGTTCTGGTATCTCCGTCCTCCAATTCATTGCTTCCATTTCTGCTATGTATGTAATCTAACCTTTTAACTCCCTCTCCTTTAATTACTTTTCGAATTGATTCCTTATATTTATTTCATTTTATTCATCACTTGTTGTGCTTATATCTGTTGTAGATATGCAACTTATTGTGTTGGTTTTGTTATTTTGTTTTGATTAGGGTTGGTGTGTGTGTTTAGTTATGCGTTGAAAAAGATTTATTCTGAATTAATTGATTTTTGTTAAAACTAAGCCAAATGTGAAGTGGTTTATGTTTGAATCATATGGTTTATGTTTGAATCATATAAAAGTGAGTTGATAAAAAAAGGATTGAGTTTAAAAATCACGTTTTAAATTAAAAGCTACAAATCATAGCTTCAAGTTAGAATAACTTAGAATTTGTGTTTGGACCTAACACACAAACCCATAAAACCGGTTTGTAAGGTGAAGACGGCCCCCACTTAGGGGTGGACTTGAGGGTGGGCATCCCAGGGCACAATTTTCTTAGGGGCACCAAAATTATTATTTTTACTTGGTACTATATAGATATATTCTTTTTTAACTCGCTTTGATTAATTCTACTGAAAGTATATTTTTAGAACACTTTGATTATGAATGAATCTTTGGCAACAAAAAATGTAAGAATAACATTCAAATAATTAGAGGGCACAACTTTATTGATTCAAGGCACCAAAAAATTTAGGAGCAGCTCTATTCTCACTTATAAACATTTATTCATGCCATATCTCTTCCAATGTAGGACACCCACCTCAAGCCCTACATATGGAGCATGACCAGAGTGACCCGATAGCGGAAACCTTATAGCAGGTGGTTCTGCGGATCTTGGATAGACTTTGATACTATCTTTAAATTTGTTGTTGGGCTTAAACTGTAGTCATGTGTTCTGACCCGTACTGCTACATTCCTTGCACTTTCGGCTCCAATTGCTCTGCTACCATTAGCTCGAGTGTCTGCCCTCTTATCAATGAACACGAGTCATATTCAACACACTTCAATTTTAGTCTGTGTTGAGTTAAGCTTTCCTTTGTCTTCTAAAGCTATATGTAAATTTGATGTGTGTCTAGATTAAATTTGCTACAAAGTGATTTGCCAAAGCGGGAGTTTTTCCATGTTATGGATGGTAATTTTTGTTTGTGCACTGCAGTTATTTGTTGATTTTGGATCGTACAAACTGGAAGACCAACATTTTCACATCACTACTCATTCCATACATTTTCTTCAGCCTGCCTTCATGGATTTTCGGCGTCTTTAGGTGATTACCTTGTAATGCTTTATTGTTATCAACTTCACTTTACTCCAATACCAAATTGAGTTTGTTATTTTGTTATCATGTTACTTATTTTCGTGGCTTCACAGGGCAGAGATTGGGAGATGGATTGCTCTCATTGCTGTTGTACTACGACTTTTCGTTCCAAGACACTTCCCTGGTATGTTACAATTTCACAGAGAGTGACATCACTCTTTTTTATTAGATGCACATTATAATGGCGTCTCTGTCAACATATTTGCTGTTATTCATTGACATAATTTATATATATATTTCTCAGTTCAAACTGGCCCACATCACCTCAAAGTTATATAAATAGATGTTAATTTGTCCCTAAAGATGTAGCCTAGTGTCATGAGTTGGAACGCTGAAGGAATACTAAGAATAAGGTCTAGGGTTCAATCCCTGCTGTTAACAATTTCCCCTCGTCCTAACAAGTAACCACTTTTTCCCTATGTGGTTATGTTATGATTGTTGGATACTGCGGATACATGTTTTCCGTTCCCCTAGTCCATTAGGAGCAGCCTAGAATTTGCAAAAAGGGAACAAGAAAGAATACTACGAAACATTTTCTCACTGTAATGCGTAATTTTTCGTCACGGTTATCGCAGATTGGCTGGAATTACCCGCTGCTTTGATTCTTCTTATTGTTGTTGCTCCTGATCTATTTGCAAACACCTTTAGAAGTGATGCAGTTGGCGGCGTGGTAGTATGCCTTATCATTGCATGTTATTTGCTGCAAGAACATATTCGGGCATCTGGTGGTCTTAGAGATTCATTCACAAAAGCTCACGGCATATCAAATACAATTGGCATAATTCTTCTGCTAATCTACCCCATATGGACATTGGTTCTCTATATTACTACATAGGCATAAACATACAGTGAAAAATTTGTATTTGGCTGGAAGTGTAACGATTTGGCTTCGATATCGTTAATTTGTTCGTAACTGATATCTAGGGACGTACACATGTGCCTGTAGTTTGTCTGTGTATAAATATGAAGTGAAATATTAGTGGATGACTTTTTAGCTTCATCAATCCTTAAAAATATGATTAGCAATGCTGTATTTTCGTATCTTGTGTATTCACAAACTGATTATTGTACTTGGAAATCATAATTTGGTTAGCCTGTGTACCAAATATCATTGTGTTTCTTGAAGTGCAGTCATTACTATTTGAGTTGGAGAAAATTTTAACATTTATACTTTTGAAAATATTGCTGTAAGTAATTATTCTTACACGAATTACATTCGGAGTTGCAGTTTTAACATATATGATTACTATCATACTTACAGATTATCATCACTTTAGTAAATACAATCAAATGTACAGAAAACCAAATGGATTTTGCATAAAATGGCCACTTGACATGTGATCATGCCATTGTTCCTTTTGTTTCCTTGTATAGTTCATCAATTTGATCCTGCAAAGCATTGTTCGCAAATAGTAACTTTAATTTATTTGAGAAAAGCATTCCAATATTTAATTAGAGTTCACAGATAAGCATTGTATCCTGATGCATGAAAGCCAAATTGTGAAATTCTACTTTAATCCTAGTTAAGGAATCAAGATTTTTTTTTTTACTAAAATCTTACAGTATAAAGTGCAACAGAAAGTTCTATAAATAGGCAGTGTTATTTTCATTGCATCGAAATTCAACAGTTTATAAGATGCATGGTGATGAGAGCGAAGGTGTTCGAACAATCCCTTTAATAACCATTCTTCTTAAAAACTAAACAAAAAACCACCAAACTAAATACTTCCTACTACTTAAATTTATTTTGTTTTGAATTGAATGTGGAGGTGTAGATATTTTAAAAGATGGGTGGTGATGGGAGAGGTGTTCAAACATACAATGATATGAACAACTTCTCTCTCATCGTCACTCCTCGTAAAAACTAAAAAGAAGCCATAAAATATGTGCCAAATCTGAATGATTTTTTGTTTTTTTTTTTGTTTTTAGCATTTTCCCTTTTATCACCTTTCCTTTTATCATTTTCATTAACTCATTTATGGTTTTTCTACATGCATTGTTTGATCGTTTGATTTTGTAGCATACTCAGATAAAATGTGGTGTTATGGAGAAACAAGATCGCAACGGCAGTTAGCTAACTACTAATGAAAAGAATTCGACGGTAGCTAACTACTGATGAGGTTAAAGTTGTCATTTCATGGTGTTTCTTAACTTTCTTTAAACTGGGAACATCAATTTTTAATTTTATTGGAATCAAAGTCTTGTCGAAAACCTTGTGTTTTATCCTGGACTTAGAGAATTTTGCAGTTTTGTCAATCATCCTGCATGTCGAAATATACATAGAAAAATATATGCTAACAAGGGGTCCTTTAAGGATTGAGGTATGCTAGAAGAGGAACTCACTTAAACATTTTTCCGAAACGAAACCAAAAAATTGCGAGGAAAGACAAAATAACGATTGGACATGATAATACAAAAGGACGAATCAATTAAAGAGCACAGACTAGTATATAGAAATAATAGGTTTTGGGTGGACGGGGGTTACTCAGGAAAATAAAAAGGCAATAGGCAAAACAAAATATAAACTTATTGTACGTTCAATAAAGTGATCATCTTCACTCTGAGAGCATGTTGACTCCTGGGATCTAGATACACATGGTTCACAGTTTTAGTCAACATGTTCAAGTAGGAAAAGTACACGTAAAAGTAATATGTCTCTTAATCCTAAGACACTTATGGTTAAAGTCGAGATCCCACACAGAAAAAATCATGTCATTCATGCACCAAATTATTGAAAAAGTGGTAGATGTAGCCGGTGATGGTCATTGTGGATTCCATGCAGTTGTGGGCCTACGTAAAATGTTTGTTGATGATTATAAGGTTATCCGTTATGAGCTTCTCAAAGAGTTGGCCAATGAAGATCGCTTTAACGAGGTCAAACACACTATGATCAGTGATGATATTGGCCCGACTTTGCTGGATAAATGGATAATATGTCAGATATGAGTTTCCTTATTGTTTAGAAATACATGCATGCAGTGTTGTCCATAAAAAAATCAGCAAGACCAAGCCAAACTCTCTGGTAAAACACACCTCTAAACTCTAGTTTTGGGAGCGGTGAATTTGGACATAACAATTTATAAAAAAAATGGATCTCTTTATTAAAAAAAAAGGACCTCTCAATTATTATAGTTTTGGTCTTTCAAAAAAAAAATTATAGTTTTAGTGTACAAATGTTTAATTAATGTCTCATATTATAGTGATGAACATTGTCATTTATTTTAAGATATTTTAAGAAATTGAGAGGATCTTTAACTCTTTGAACAACGTGCAAATCGAGGCATTTTTGCATGGGCACAAAAATAAATGAATAGTATTTGGTCACACACACACACATAAATAATTTTTTTGCAGGGACCAAAAACTATAAAAAAAATTTGCAGTTACTAAAACCAAAACCGGGATTATTTTTGCAGGGACCAAAAACTATAAAAAAAATTTGCAGGGACTAAAACCAAAACTGGCCTATTTTTGCAGGGACCAAAAACTATAAAAAAAATTTGCAGGGACTAAAACCAAAACTGGCCTATTTTGCAGGGACCAATACCATATTTTAGCCTTTTCATTAACTCATTTATGGTTTTTCTACATGCATTGTTTGATCGGTTGATTTTGTAGCATACTCAGATGAAATGTGGTGTTATGGAGAAACAAGATCGCAACGGCAGCTAACTGCCGCTGGAATTGAACCGACGGCAGCTAACTACTAATGAAAAGAATTCGACGGTAGCTAACTACTGATGAGGTTAAAGTTGTCATTTCATGGTGTTTCTTAACTTTCTTTAAACTGGGAACATAATTTTTAATTTTATTGGAGTCAAAGTCTTGTCGAAAACCTTGTGTTTTATCCTGGACTTAGAAAATTTTGCAGTTTTGTCAATCATCCTGCATGTCGAAATATACATAGAAAAATATATGCTAACAAGGGGTGCTTGAAGGATTGAGGTATGCTAGAAGACTTGATTTTCGGCGCGTCAAGTTACATATGGATTCAGCGGTGGTGGTCAGGATTCTCCAAATGGAAGATCTCTAGTGATGAAGATTCGAAGGATGTTGGATATGGATTGGAAAGTGGTTGTTCATCATACTTATCGGGAGGTATAAATCAGTGTGTGGATGCATTAGCAAATCTGATAGGTTCCTTGGATTCCAATCTTGTGTTGTTTGATGCATGTTCGCCGCAGTTTAGTTATTTGTTGGTAGCTGATGTTTTGGGGATTATCATTCCTCGTTTAGTTCTTTGTAGTTTTTCTTTTCTGAATTCGACCCTCTTTGTATTAAAAAAAAGAAAAGAATTATATATATCCTCTAAAAAATTGTGGAATATTAACATAAACACTTATGCTTTGTAAAGAGAGCGTTACATGATGTGGGTTTGCATTGGAATTGAGCAAGTTCGATGCTAAGGAACAAGACCACTAATTCTTCAAGTCTCTCTCTTAGCTTCTTTATCCTCTCATTCAAAAAATATAATTTCAACTTAATATTATGCAAATTACTTTCAAGTTGTTTTACTATCATTTATATTTATGATAAATTGTTAATACATATTCAATAAAAGTAATTTCGTATAATAATTATATTTATTTTTTCTTCACTACATGTTATAAGTATGAATTTTTCATACCTGTAGTTTTTTTTTTGACCAATGATAATGTCCTCTTAGTTGAATTTTTTTCTATATTTAAGAATAAATAATTGAATCGCCGTAAACGTAGTTCAGTTGGCAGAAACATTATATGAAGAAGGGGTTTAAACCCCAAATTTTTCACTTATCCCATTTAAAAATGGTGGAATTCTATCTACTAAATTACTTGACAGGAAAAGAAAAAAATTGAATCTTTATCAACATGCTCACCATATCTTAGTATATTTTTTCGAGACCTAAATCTATTACTATAATCAATCTATTCTTGACAAGCTCAAATATTTTACGTTGAGATGATAGATCCCAAAATGTTTATGACATCAAATATGATTACTTGCGCATATTTTTTTCTTTTCTTATTTTTGAATTTAAATATAATTTTATAAATAAATATTTCATCAACAATATTATAAATCAAGTAACCAATCAATTTTAATTCAGATCAAAATTTGAATCAAACATCAACCCTAGTTTTAAAAGCGAATTTGGACTAACAACTCAACAATAAACATCCACAAAAAACTTTTTAAACCGAGTTTAATAAGAATAAAATAATGATGCAATGTTTTATGACTTAAATAATCAATTTATAAAAAAGGGTTAAATATGTTTTTGATCCCTGTAAATATACCAACTTTTCGTTCTAGTCCCTCTAAAAAATTTCTTCAACTTTTAGTCCCTATAAAATTTTGAATCACTACTTTTGGTTCCTATTTTTAATTTAATTTTTATATTTTTTTAGTGAAATGGTGCAGAAATGTGTAAAATATTCTAAAAAAAATTCCCAAAAAAAATTAGAATTTTTTAACAAAATACAAATTAAATATGAATTTTTAACCTTAAAAAATATAAAAATTCATATTAAATTCATGTTTTGTTAAAAAAATCTAATTTTTTTTGAGAGAGATTCTTATAATATTATGAATTTTTCTGCAAAATTTTATTCAAAATTATGAATTCTACATATGAGTTTACTTTAAAGGAGGGACTAAAAGTGAAAATGGAAAATTTTATGGGGATTAAAAGTTGAAGAAAAATTTTAGAGAGACTAAAACGAAAAGTTGGTATATTTATAGGCACCAAAAACATATTTAACCCATATAAAAAATAACAAAAAACACTTAATTGACTTGTTATTTGACTTTATTTTTGATATACAATTGGAACTTGTAGTCGAAGTGGAAACTGGAAAGTATCATTGTCCTACGAGTTCACAGTACACAACAGTACACCATGTCATCATCCTACTTGCTGACTAAAAGTCAAATTACTTCTGATCTTACTGACCTTGCTAATAACCTCGCTCAACATGTCTCAGGTTCTGGATTCTCCGTCCTCCAATTCATTGCTTATATTGTTGCTATGTATGTAATCTAACCTCTTAACTCCCTCTCCTTTATTGTTTTGTTTTGATTAGGTTTAGTTTAGTGTGTGTTTAGTTCTGACTTGATAAAAATTGATTTTAGTTAAAACTAAGTCAAATGTATGTTTGAATACATTCATATCAAAGTGAGTTAATAAAAAAAGGCTTAATTGCATTTAAGTGATGTCGGTGCCACGCATTGACTTAGTCAAAATTGGTCTGGGGCCAGAAGTGCAAAAGGGGTAAACTTAGGTGGCTGATTCGTTATTGTTTTTTATAGGGGGCCAAAATCGCAAGATTGCGATACTTAGGGGCCAAAACTGCAATTAAGCTTAAAAAAAAACTGAGTGTAAAAGTCACTTATGAAGTTAAAATCTACAAATCATAGCTTCAAGTTAGATTCTCAAATTTCACGAAACCAACTTGTAAGGTGAGAGCTGCCCCCACTTATAAACCACTTATTCAGGCCATATCACTTCCAATGTGCGACACCCCCCTCATGTCCAGGACTGCACATATGTAGCCTAACCATAGTTGCCCGATACGGGTAACCTAAAATCAGGTGGCCCAATGGATCTTGGATAGACTTTGATACTTTCTAAAATTTGTCGTTGGGCCTAAACTGTATGTGCTCTGAACCGTACTGCTACACTCGTTGCACTTTCAACTTCAATTGCTCTCCTCTTATTGGTGAATATATGAGTCGTATTAAACACACTTCAATTTCAGTCCGTGTTGAGTTAAGCTTTCCTTTGTCTTCTAAAGCTATATGTAAATTTGATGTGTGTCTAGATTAAATTTGCCACAAAGTGTTTTGCCGAAGCGGGAGTTTATCCATGTTATTGATGGTAATTTTTATTTATGAACTGCAGTTATTTGTTGAGTTTGGATCGTACAAACTGGGAGACCAACAATTTCACATCACTACTCGTTCCATACATTTTTTTCAGCATGCCTTCATGGATTTTCGGTGTCTTCAGGTGATTAGCTTTTCATGCTTTATTGTTATCAATTTCCTACCCTTCACTTTACTCCAATACCAAATTTTGTGTTTGTTATTTTGTTTTCTTGATACTTAATTTCATGGCTTCACAGGGCAGAGATTGGGAGATGGATTGCACTCATTGCTGTTGTACGACGACTTTTTGTTTCAAGACACTTCCCTGGTATGTTCAAATTTCACAGTGATATCACTCTTGTTTATTAGATGCACATTATAAGGGTGTCTCTGTCAACATATTAGCTGTTATTCATTGACATAATATATATATATATATATATATATATATATATATATATATATATATATATATATATAGTCAGGATCCGTTGACACCAGGTGTAAGTCAAGAGACTTACACCAAATCTCAACCATTCAAATTAACTAATCTTACGGTCCTAATAAAACTAAACAAAATTAGAATATTCAGATGTCGTACACGATCTTTCTCCTTTCTCCTTCCTCAAACGTGTTCGCTTTTCCCTAAACTAATCCCACTCGGTGTTCAAACTTGCCGTCTCAACTATGTCTACGGCAATTATGTGACAATGATTATTGTCTATCGACCTTTAGTTTTGCAAGAACAAACACCAAATAAGGGTTGTGCGTGGATAGAACATAAATCAAAGGAGTAGCAAATTGAAACGAAACGATCGGAATCGTAATATAAAATATAACACTTTGATTGATACAAGGATGATCTTACGTAGCACAATACCCATACATGATACATGGTCATGAAATGAAACTGAAGGGCATCTAAAAGAGAAATTGGATATTAATTTATAAAATTGATTCAATCTCATCATTTTTAATTTATATCTAAATATGTTAGCAAATTGGGAGATTTAGGAACACTAAGAATGTGTCCTAAATATTGATCGAATGAAGACAATAAGAATGTGAGATTTAGGAGATTTAGGAACACTTAGAATGTGTCCTATATATGTGTCCTAAAAATTGGGAGATTTAGCAAGAACTGTTGGTGGAGGTGAGATTGATGGTGATGGAATGAATCTCAAGCACCGTCTAAGGAAGGGGGAAGAGAGGAAGGGAAAAGATCGCGTACAACTTCCCAACATTCTAATTTTGTTTAGTTTTATTAGGACCGTAAGATTAGTTAATTTGAATGGTTGAGATTTGGTGTAAGTCTTTTGACTTACACCTGGTGTCAACGGATCCTGACTCTATATATATATATATATATATATATATATATATATATATATATATATATATATATATATATATATATATATATATATATATATATTTCTCAGTTCAAACTGTCCCGCATCACCTCAAAGTTATATAGATAGGTGTTAGTTTGTCCTTGAATGGGTTGGAACGCTGAAGGAATTCTAAGGAGGTCTAGGGTTCAATCTCTGCTGTTAACAATTTCCCTTCCCCAAGCCCTAACAAACTAACCACTTTTCCCCTATGTTGTTATTTTATGATTGTTGGATACTGCGGATACACGTCTTGTGTCCTCCTAGTCCATCAGGAGCCACCTAGAACTTGCAAAAAGGGAAAAAGAGAGAATACTGTGAAATATTTTCCCAATATAATGCGTAATTTTTCGTCATATTTATTGCAGATTGGCTGGAATTACCTGCTGCTTTGATTTTTCTTATTGTTGTTGCTCCCGATCTATTTGCAAACACCTTTAGAAGCGATTTAGTTGGCTTGGTAGTATGCCTTGTCATTGCATGTTATTTGCTGCAAGAACATATTCAGGCATCTGGTGGTTTTAGAGATTCTTTAACAAAAGCTCATGGAATATCAAATACAATTGGCATAATTATTCTGTTTTCACAAAAGTTCATGGAATATCAAATACAATTGGCATAATTCTTCTGCTAATCTACCCCATCTGGAGGTTCTCTATATTACCACATAGGCATTAACATAGAGTGAAAAATTTGTATTTGGTTGATATAAGTTTAACGATTTGGCGATTTGATCGAAACTGATATCTAGGGACTTAAACATGTCCCTCTAGTTTGTATATGTATCAATTTGAAGTGAAATATTATTGGAATACTTTTTTGGCTTCATTAATCATTAACAATATGATTAGCATTGTTGTATTTTCGTATCTTCTTGTGTATTCACAAACTGTATATTGTACTTGAAAATCATAATTTGGTTAGCCTGTGGATCATACACCATTGTGTTTCTTGAAGTGCAGTCATTGCTATTTCAGTTGGAGAAAATTTTAACATTTCATAATTTTGAAAATATTATTGTAAGTAATTATTCTTACAAGAGTTGCATCTGGAGTTGCGGTTCTAACATATATAAGTACTATTATATTTATAGAGTATTATCACTTTAGTCAATACAATCAAATGTACAGAAATACAAATCGACGTTGCATCAGATGGCCACAGGACACTATACTCATGCCTTTGTTCCTTTTGCTTCCTCATATAGTTCATCAATTTGATCCTGCAAAGCATTGTTCGCAAATAGTAACATTAATTCATTTGAGAAAAGCATTCCAATATTTAATTAGAGTTCATATATAAGCATTGTGTCCTGATGCATTGAAGCCAAATTGTGAAATCCTACTATAATCCAAATTAGTTAAGGAATCAAGATTTTTTTTTTTTTTACTTAAATTTTGCAAGAGAAAGTTAGTAATTATGAAATATTGATTAAAGCACATGAAGCAAATTACCTTGTAGTATTTCAGTAATTGTGGTCTCTTCAATTTAAATGTTGGAGTTACTAGATCTCTCTCTATGTCAAAGGGAGTTGGTTCCAGATAAATAGCTTTGAGCTGTTCAAATCCTCTAAGCTGAGAGAGTTTCATTTCATGTCAGATGTAGCTATCACATTCATTATACATCATACTATCAAAACTTAGCAGAATAGGATAAGAAAATCAAAATCATATATACATACTTGGAGTTTCTGACCAGTGCTTTTAAGCTCATCCAAAATGTATTGTCTTGCCTTTAGATTTTCACATAAAGATTTGTAGTCACCATTAAAATTGTGCTCAACTGCCCAATCCTCAAGAGCCTTTCTGTCGGGGATTACCACAGCCACCAAGAATGACTCAAAACTGTTTCCATATACCCAAATCTGAATACACAGAAAGTTTTTATCAACTATTGAAGCAACCAAGGTAAGTGGATTTCTGTTTTTGTTAATGTTATAGACTGTTCTTTGATTGATGTAGAAGCATACCGATGATATAAGAGGGCATTGCAAATACTTGCTTTCAATATTCTCTACAGCAATGTATTCTCCTTGAGATAATTTAAAGATATTCTTTTTTCTGTCAATGATTTTCATGGCTCCATTTGGTTGCCATTCTCCAATATCGCCTGCAATGATTTCAAAATGTTATCTAAACATACCGCATTTAGAGCCAATGAGACAACTTGAATAATATAGGTTTCACATGTGCCTCAATTGCTAGGAATAAATCAATATACCTGTATGAAACCAACCATCAACTATAACCTCTTGAGTAAGGTCTTGTCGCTTGTGATAACCAGAGAACAAGGAGTTTCCTCTCAGGCAAATTTCTCCACGTGGCTCACTGGAAAGTGCGTCATATCCCATCTCTGGTACAGATTCAAGCCTGGCCTCGATGGTTGTCATGGGAATTCCAACCGTTCCCATCATAGAAAACACATCGCCGATTGCTGTGAAACACCCAGCACAGCTTTCAGTAAGACCTGTCACAAAAAAATAAATGATAATAGATTAATGTCATACATATACTGTTTCTCATAAAAGGTTACTTCATTTAAAATGTAAACTTTGATAAAGTTATGTATTTGAGTTATCATCAAAATATTCTGCTTAGCATTAGATTCAATCTACCATACCATATCCTTGTGATAATGTGGATCCACTAGTGACTCTCAAACACTCCTCCACATGAATAGGCAAAGGCGCAGCTCCGGATAACAGGATACGAACGCGTCCACCTAGCGCTTGTTTTGTCTACCAACAAAACCAATATTATTTTAGTTGCGATTAAACCAAACTTTGCAAAAAGAGTTCACAAAGATACGTAGTGTACCTTATCAAACACAAGTCTATCAAAGAAAGGTGCTGCTTTGTGTTGTGGAAGACCCTTCTCTAGATATCTTAACTTGCTGTTAATGGATTCTGGATTAGTGTATACAAAGATATATAACCAAAACACTAAAGAGTTTTGTGCTAAAAACGTACTAGTTGTATGCATACTGAAATAAAGCACTTTGCAGTGACCCAGCAGATGAAACTTTGCTTTTGATACCTACATTTGAAAAGCATATAGTCAACATTAATTGAGCAGTATAGTTACACAAGTATAACTGTATAAGAAAGTTATCTAAATATGTTAGTTATAAAACAAGAGAAGAGCATAAGAAGAATATAGTTGTGATTTACCAGCACTAATACGATCGAAAACTCTAGGAACACCACAAAATATAGTCGGTTTCAGTGTCTGAACATCTTCAAGCAGGAACCTGACATCCTGCAAGAATAAAGAGAATATTTTATAAGCAAAATTAAGAGTTGAAACAAAATATTTGAAAAATTGAATCTGAAACTGTAAATCGATGTCTTACGCCTTGCCAAAATCCTATTGCGGATCCCTTGAAGATGCAATAGGTCGCCATTATCTGGTCGTATACATGAGCAAGAGGAAGAAAGGAGAAGTAGACATTGTCGTCTGCTTCTGCTGCCTAAAAATATTACAATGTTGTATATTTCTTGTCAGCACTATATAGTTTCACAAATATAGGAAATTAAATTTCACTCATTGAATGAGTTTGAACAAACTTTCTCAGAAGTAGTTACAGAAAAGAAAAAAGTTTAAATGATTATACATTAACCATAAAGCATAATGTTCTATTAATCACATAATTTGAAATCAATGTCTGCATATCAATATTTTCAAAAGGTTTCTCATCCTATAAATACCTATAAACTTATTAGAAAAGTACTGAAAAATTGAATGAATTGGGAGCTAATTCGTTATTGATATGAAATCCTTAAAGTTTAAAGAAAATTGTCATCTTACCACTTTGTCTGTCAACCTAATAATTTGGTCAATAGACAACACTTCAGACATGAAAGCTTCATTCTTAATAATGACACCTTTGGGTTCTCCTGTTGTTCCACTTGTGTACATTATTGTGCAAATGTCGGTTTTCTTTTTTGGTGGTAGATCCCAATCCAAACTTCCCTAAAGAACAGAAAAGAAAGGAAAATATCTAATAAGTGAGAATGTTGAATCAAAATTGTCCATGCTCCTAATTTGAATACTGATAGGAAGATGAAAACAAGGTTAAATTTAGTCCGCAGCCGCAATTGTGGCCACAATATAAAAAATTTTGAGGTCTCTGCATGTAACTGCAATTTCGACCACATGGTCGTATATTCCCGCAATATAAAGATTTGCTGTGTAACCGGAACCGCAATCTAATACACTATGACTTACCAACTGGAGAAACTCTCCCCAGGAGAAGCAGGATGTGCCAAATTCCTCAGCTTCATTCTTTTGTGTGGCAGAAACATTTCCAAAGCTCACAATAGCTACAACATTAATTTGTCAACATTAAATGGAGGAACAAACAAACACACCTTAATCTGGACTGAGAGATAATAAAACAGCAATGATTGACCTACTTTTAAGATTTGAAGAACACCGATCAAGGCATGACAAAATCTGTTGAAACAAATGTTAGTTCAATATGGGAAAAAAATGTTCTATGGTTAGTTCTTTCTAAGAAGATTTATCAATAGAACCGTTAAATGTGACAACATTGAGCTGAAAGAACAAGAACATACTGATGGAATCTTATTTTCCTGTACAAATGCAATTGAAACTTCAGCATGGTTTATGATAAACTCCACAGCATTAGGACCTGTTAGGATATGTTTGAAATGATAAAAGAAATCACATTAGCTTGTTTGGATTGACTGTTTGTGTTTATGTATGAGCTTATGGAAACAACTTATGAGTTATGACATGTTCATAAGCTGTTTTCAGCTTAAGCTATCCAAGATAGCTTATGAAAAATATTTATAGCTTATACATGAAAACAATTTGACTTTATTTTATATTTTGTAATAGAAGTAGCTTATACATAGGTGCTTATATAATAGATGTTTATGCTATAAACGCTTAGTTAAGTTGTTTATCCAAGCAAGGCCAAAACAACTGTGAAGTTAGAAAAGACATACCAAGGGAGTCATATAGTGGAACATATGTTACTGCAGAGCTATTGCAAGCCTGCAATATAGTAAAATTGAATCATTAACAAATACAATTAATTTGCAATAACAATGATGATACAATTACAAACAAAGTACTATACCTCCATTGCAATGATCCATTCAGGACAGTTGGCACCATATATGCCACAGTGATCTCCCTAGTAACATAAAACCATTAATCAGATAATAAATTTCACATTTAATGTGTCTCAATATCGACCAGTTACATGTACTTTTTTGCTTATATTTAAGTCCAGAGAGAATGTTGAAAGAGAAGGAACTGCTGAAAACTCACAGGATTGACGCCACGGCTTCTCATGGCTGAGCCCATTTGGATGGAAACATCATAAACCTCTTTATATGTGAGCCATGAATAAGGTCCTGCCTGAAAATTCAAACTCAATGTTCACATAAAGTTTTCACAATTTAACAGGAAAAAAAGAAACAAGATTTTGTTCTCTTGAAACTACAACAAAGAATAAATGGAATTGATATACATTGAAGACAAAGTTAGTACCTTAGAATCGAGTTTTTGACGCCTTCCAAGCATTTGGTTGTTGGGGCTCCTCTTAACAGAATCCCTGCCAAAGGAAACCATATAAACTTCTAAGATTAAAAGCTCAAAAGCCAAATACTACTATTATACATGTTCAAATGAACCTATAAAAAAGATGAGGACTCGTAGAACATGGATAATGAGTAAACTAAGTAAATCAAAAACCATAAGTTAAAGTAACATAATCAGTATTAACAAAGTTGGTTAGACTAGAGCACACTTGTAGTACTAGTAATACTACTTATGATTGACTAAATGTATTGCATTAGAGAGAAAAAAACAGTTGCATCGAAAGATATTCCACCTAATTAAATGCGTTGTCAAGTGCTTGAACGTCATTAGGGTCGGTTTGAATTGACTTATTTAAGCTTATTTACTAATTAACATAATCACTTATGAAACTGTTTGAGAAAACAATTTATGACAAGTCCACAAACTGTTTTCACCTTCTTTTCATAAGCTATAGTTAATGAAAACGGCGTTTAGCTTTTATAAAATCAATATTTTTGGTCTTAATCCTCCCGGATCCCATAGAAAGAGGGCTCTGGTAATCCAAAGTTTGCCTAGGAGATAAGTAAAGTCTGGCCAATGATTGATCCAGTCACGATTCAAACTCAGATTCTCCTGAACATTTTTCCCTGAAGTGAAATACATAAACATTTGCGATAAACACTCTATAAGAACTGAATGAAGTTCTTTATACAAACAAGGCAACATAACAAAATATCTCCTTCAGTTTTTCCTAAGAAAGGATTGTCCTTAAACTGCTCCAACATAATAAAGTCATGCATTATAGATTAGCTATGTTGTCCATAAACTAAATGAAACACTTGAGCTACATGCATGATAATTTTTGTTGATTAGCATGAATGACATGAAATAAATCAACAAGTAGAATAGTGACCTGAAGAAATCCCAAGGGGACTCTAAACCAGAAGGCAACTCCATAAGACCATCTTTGGCATAAATGCATCTATAGACAGGGCCTACTGATGGCCTTCCATCAGATGTAGCAGGCCTTCCTTCCTCAACTTTCACAGTATAAACCTCTGACATTATGAAACTGAAACTTGAATGAAATCTGCAGCAAAAGGTGTGTTTCAGAACTGTGACTTGCAGGGTAGTTGAGTTCTGATAGAAATAAATTCTAAGACTACTTTTGGTATTGCATGTGTTAATAACAGTTTTTTCAAAGCTGTTTTATACACTTTTTCAGCTGTTTATGTTTGTTTGCATGCTTTTCAGAAACTTTAGTCCTTCTAAGCATTTATAGTGGCTGTAAAAGGTTGGTGAAGCTGCAAACTACCTTTGTCACTATTCCAACAGACAAAATCAGAAATAGGAAAGAAAAACATTCAATAAAAAACTTTGGTTCTGGTTTTATTATTTTAAAGAAAATGTAATGAAATTATTAAATAGTCAAACCTTTCAAGAGACAACCAAAAATCCCTCAAAAAAAAAAAAAAAAAAAAATAGACAACCTAATTATTAGTCTCTCAAATTAGGTGTATTTTTTTTATTCCATTTATAAAATCAATACATCAATATTTTCGTAGTAATTTTTCCATTAACATAACCTTATTTATTGCATTTCAATCATTTAACTACTTCACTAGTTATAATTAATATGAATATTTTAGTAAATAAAACACACTTTACCGTTAAAATTAAAATAACTAATCATAATTTGAGTCAGATGAGTAGATTATTTGGATTTTACGGTATCTTGTTTGTATTTTTTCTTAAACTAAATGTCTATCAATGTATGGCAGTATAGTGCGAATTTTTATATGAAAAATGCTAACATGTACTCTAATAATGATTTTTTTGAAGGAACTAATAATGATTTATATCGCAAATTTATTTTTTAAAAGTCGAAAATTATTTTTTCTCAATAATTACTTGTTATTTGTGGAATCCTTAATACGTGTCCTTAAGACACATTTTAGCATGATCTTTTTTATATTCGTCATAAAAAAATACTGCAATCTATTTTTAATCATTATTATATATTGACAGATTATAGTTTTGAACAATGAACATATTATTATTAGTATTTTGACAATGCATTAACATACTAATGCATGCCTATTGATGACCAATTTGCTGAAAGTTAAGCCACTTGGCTGGCCAATAATGTACCCTTAAATCCTGCATAATACTAGTATCATGCTAATTTATTGGTCACCATTTTTGTTACATACTATAATGAATTCATGAAGGTGTCGTACTAATGCATTTATTGAGTGAGTAGTTGGTGCTTTCCAATGCCGGCAGAAAGAAATATTTTCATTCTGTATACACCTGTTTAAGATTAATGTCACCAGAAATGTTGTGATGATCTAGTCAAAATTTCTTTCTTTTATAAAATTATCTAGTTTTAGCATTATGTACTTCTAACGTTCTCTAGCATTTTTCACCATATCTTCACATTTTGTAATTTTGGAAGAGAAAATAGGAGTAATATAATTAATCTCTTAAATATATTACTAATTTTTACCTTAAAATTTAAATTTTCTTATCCTGTAAATATAACTCATATGATATAAGGCTACATATACCTTTGTCGCGGCATAAGTTTGAACCCCTACTTCTCAGAATTTAGTGTAAGTTTCGTCTAAGGTTCAAACCAAAAAAAAAAAAAAATCTTATATTATAGTACACATTAAAAACTCATTTAAAAAATAGAATCTTACTGATATAATTTTAGCATAAATATCAATATTATTCAAACAATAATATTCTTTTTACTAATTTAACTATTTAATTATTCGACTTTTAGACAAGTTGGTAACGACGGATTGGAAAAAATGAAAAATAATCCCAGATATATAAATATAATTAATTGATGAAAAGAAAACGATTTGCTAGTTAAGTTGGGGTGGAAAATTGGATGCATGCAGTTGTGAATTGGTGCAACAAAACTCATTATTAGGTGCATTACGATGCCGTCTTCTACAATAAATTAAGTAACTTATGTGACCATAGTCCACTATATGGTTGAACCAATACTTAATTCAACATATGATCATATTCATAGCAATGAAATTTTTCAAAAAGCTTTCTTAAGTTGTATGGTTAATTGGTGATAGAAATATCTTCTGGATAGACTTTTTTAATAGAAAATGACTATGACCGTGTAAAAACATAGGTAGAAATGATAGTAACATTTTCTTGTGAAGAAAAAAAGAGAACGAGGTAGATAAAGTTAGTGGCCAATTGAAAAGATAGACACTTATACCTAATTTCTTGTGCTAGCCTTAATGTTTCATGCAACATTTATTACTTATGGCATGCATGTGGGTACCGCAAAATGAATGGTACAATACCCTTGCTTTTTTGGTTTGTTGATTGTTACTGGTACATGTTTAATTTTATCATTTATTTACGAATATTAAAACCAATGAAGAATAAATCCAGTGGTATAGATTATTTAAATACTCTAAAAATTTCATTTCTCAAATGAAGGACAATGCTCTAAAAATTTATTCAAATCTAACCATGGTATATATTATGTTGGGTTAAATATGTTTTTGATCCCTATAAAATTGGGAACTTTTAAGTTTAGTCCTTACTTAATTTTAATAGGTTTTTTAGTCCCTACAAAAAATAATTACTTCTAATTTTAGTCCTGTTACAACAAAGTTTGTTTAATTATCCTTAAACTCTTAAATTTTTGAACGATTTTTTTGAGACAGGTTTAGAACACTATGAAAAGGTTCATTTACTAAAATTTAGATTATTTTAACATGAAAAGAATTAAATATGAATTTTTTAAAACGGCCAAAATTAAAGATAAAATTAACAAAATCTGGACGTAGAAATCAAATTTTGCGACAATTTTTTGCAGACGAACTTTTAGTAATGTTATTAACAAGTCTGCAAAAAAATTGTTCAAAAACTTAAGAGTTTAAGCATAAATTAAACAAATTTGAATTGAGGAGGGACTAGTACTGAGTGTAGAAATTTTTTTTAGGGACTAAAAGAACTATTAAAATTAAGTAAGGACTAAACTTAAATGGTCCCAATTTTATAGGGACCAAACACATATTTAACCCTATTATGTTTAAATGGGTAAAATGTATTTTAATACATGGCAACCGAATGTTGAATGTTTGATTTGACTTATGACCTACGAAGAAATCAGAGTTTGCATGGGTAGATCGGATGAAGATTTGAGTTTGGTTGATCCATTATATTGTGTGTGTTTTATTATGTTCTTGAACTATGTTCTTGAATTTATTATGTTGTTGAAATTGTTATTTTTAATGGATGTTGTTGAAATTAAAATTTCTTGTGTTCTGAACCCTATCAAGTTCTTCAAACCTCAAGTTTTAACATAGTCTGAGACTAATTCAGATTATATAATCCGAAATATTATGAGAATAAATTCGAATTATACAATACAAACCTTCTCAGTGTGTGGATTGTGGCATTACAGACAAGGTTAGAACGGTTAGTGGTGTGTTTAATGCATTTTAGATGTTTCCTTTAATTGTAGTTATAGTATAGGAACATTTTATGGCTATTAAATAGACTTACATTCTTCAACATCTTAATTCATTCTTCACTTTTCATTCATTCTACAATTCTATTTCTTAAATTTCATTTTGGAAGTTAGTTATGATAATACTACCTCCAAAGTTGGTATGCAGTTTATGTGGGGATAAAACGATGATCAAAAGAGATATTTTTATCAATTAAAATAAGAGTTCTAGGTTTTTGGAGTTTTGGGGAAAGTGTAATCCAAAAATCCCTAAAAAGAAGTTCAAATTATATAATCGAACAAAGATATTTTTAGAATATAGGAAGGCGCGTGAGAAGTGAGTATGAAAAGAAAAGAAACAGTCTTATATTTTAAGGTTTATATAGAAAAACTTTTTTGATAAATGTTCATAGAAAATTTAAAACATACAAAATATTAGAACTAAAACATTAACAATTAGTTACAAATATAAAAATATATTTATTCATTTGTTAAATTAAATCATTATATAATCAATAAAAGTGATTGATCCAAAGGATCGCTATAAAGGCTATCAAAAAAGTGACACTCTCATAAAAAAAATTCACTTATTCGACAATGAAGTTTGATTCAGTAGATAAAAAGTTAATTCATGCTCTACAAGAGTGCGTATTTAAATCTCCATATCAATAAGTCCAGCTTTAAATATAGTGTGTGTATTTAAATCTCCATATCAATAAGTCCTGCTTTAAATATAATGAGCTCCAAGACTCAAAACTATATCATTTGCAAGTAAATAGTCTTTTGTTGGTCCAAATTAATTAATGTTTCTTTGAAGTTTGAAGTAGACCTGAGTTGAAGGCCAAGAACATTATGATAATTTTTTTCACTCTACATACTTCTCACGCTCACTCCAAAATTTATAAAATGCCTTGGAGTTTTTCGTATTCTTAAGTTCAAATGGGATTTTTCGACCATTTTTAATGTGTAAAAAATTAGCCACGGTTCAGTCGTGATTAACAGTTTTGTTTATGATTTTTACCAATTCAGATTCTAAAACATGAACAAAACAAGTACTTCAGATTTTAAGATCTGAACACCTCCTTTTACATGCTTCGAACCCCTCTTGCAACTAATAATTATGGGAAAATGTGAAATTTAATTTTGACACACGAGATGTTTGAAGCATGTAAAAAAGGTGTTTAGATTTTAAGCTGAGTGGTAAAAAAAAACACTTGTTTTTGTTCCGATTATAGAATCAAAATGGGTAAAAATCTTGAGTAAATTAGTTAGACATGATTTAAACCGTAGCTAAAATGATTATGACTAAATTTTTTTCTTTACAAATAGTGGAGAAACTCATTTTGAACTCTAGAATTCGAAAAAATTCAGTGACATTTTCAGATCTTTGGAGGGTGCGTGAGAAGCATGAAAGATAAAATAAGAAATTCTCAAACATTTTTTCAAAGGAGTTCCCAAACATTGTTAGAAGTGTATGATTGGGCCTTATCTGCAGTATTGCTACAATCTCTAGAGGGAGTTTCTTTTTCTCACCCCTTTATTCTTAAAAACACCTTTTTTTTTCCTTGCCATATAAATGTTTATTGATCCATTTTACCTACCAGAAATCGCCTCCGATTTTCCATAAAAAAATCTTCACACTCCCAAATTTTATTGGAATTGGAATTTGTGCCTGTCCTTGCCCACTCAGAGATCAGGTTTTCTTGCCTCTGCACATATACATAAAATAATAAAGTATTCATTTTATTTTAAATTCACGTAACAAAATATTTTTTGATTGGTAACACAAAGTAATTATTAGACACATCAGTAAAATGAAATACTATAACATTTATATTGTCATATATAGAGAAGAGATTAAAATCTATTTTTTTTTGGCTTAATTACTATTTTGGTCCCTTAAGTTATTTGTTGGTTACATTTTGGTCCCATAAGTTATTAACGTTACAATTTGGTCCCTTAAGTTATTTGTTGGTTACATTTTGGTCTCATAAGTTATTAACGTTACAATTTGGTCCCTTAACTTAATTTTTGGTTTCGTTTTGGTCCCTTAACTTATTTTTTGGTTTCGTTTTTGTACCTTAACTCTAATAACATAAAGGACCAGAGTGGTTGACGGAGGGAGATTCCTATTAAAATCTATTATACATTAAAAGTATTAAATAAAATGGATCAGTATATGAATTTAATAAAGATTTTTTTTCTTAATAACAGTGAGTTCGATGCATATATCAAGACACTTACTCGTTCCACGCCCCCAACTTTGAATTTAGGGAAAAACCCAAACCCACACAATTGAAGCGAGCTTTCCTGTTTAAGTCGGGACAAGATAAAGACGGATATTCACATGTGTGTCATGCTTAATATTGTAAAATAAAATAATTCTATGAATGTTCTAATTATTTTAATTTTTGACATTTCATTCCTTCTCTTTCCTTCTTCTAATTATTTTTTTGGTCATAAAACAACTTAAGACTTAATAAATTTTATTTAATAATGTGTACATAAAACAACTTAAGAAATAAATTTTAGCTAAGCTGCCAAATATATTTAGTTACTTTTTGTTGGTATAGGATGCTTAGTTACTTAATTTGTAAGGCTAAAGGAGAGTTGGAGGGAATAATTTCATTTTTCACAAAGATAAAAGAGAGATGAGTACAAATGACGCAGATCACAAAATTCATAAGAGAATAATATTCAACTTATACATTTAATCTCCAACAAGTACAACTATTCCATAAGAATTGGATCAAGTAAGTATCAAAACAAATAACTCTCACTTTCTTGAAAGTTCATCATGTTTGATTCTTTGTTGAGATAAGAAAAAAAATAGTCAAAATATGAAAACAAGTAAGAAAAAAAACAGCACCTTTAATTATTCGTGTTCAGCTACCCAGCATTCTTTGATTGGTTCTCTACTCATTTATTTCATAAAGAAGTAGAATATAGCATATATAGATTCTAACCAATTATTCATCTCTCCCACTATGAAACACACCTCTCTCCATGAGACACGTTGTACTAGTATATTTTTTATGGTCACAAAATATTCAAGAATTTATTTCCTTAGATTTAATTTGCATAATGGGTTATTGCATTCTAGATGAAGATGCATGCAAAATTTCTTTATGAAGATATTGCTCCTAAAAGGCTAAGAAGGTAGAGAACTATAAATTAAGGTAGGTATTTATTCGTACGTCCTTTCTTTAAAAATTATATTGGTGGCGTGCTTGTGATGCCACATATATATCCTTAGCTTTTAGAATTCTATTCTTTGCGTCATTATAGGAAGTAAACTGTAACTTATATTAATTCCATTATAATGTTAGGTTCCAATCCTAAAGTTACCATTCTAGTGAGGATATATACTTATATTAATTCCATTATAATGTTAGGTTCCAATCCTAAAGTTACCATTCTAGTGAGGATATATACCTAGAAGAAACTGCATACCATACCACCTACGTCAAAAGATTTGAATAAAAAACTGAGTTTATTTCGTAATATAGAGTTAATTTGTTTGCATGTGTGCAGAGAGACGGATCTAGACATTTGGTATATGTGGGACTAAAATTTCAAAGAAACAATAATGCAAACTATATTAAAAATAAGAAATAATATTGTTTGATACAATACGTTACAATGAAAATCGTCTCATATCCATTTGTTGAAAATGAGTTAAAATGACATCATTGCTAATTGCTAAAAGAACATCTTTTTTATAAGTTACAAACAGTTATTTAGCCACTGATCACCCATTTTGTTACATAGTTGACTCTTCACAATTTTCATAACTGAAAAAACACGTTCAATGCTTGCAATTGCTACCGGCAAGAGCAAAGCCAACTTCAAAAGTTTATAAATCATAACAAATGTGATGCACTTGTTTGTTTCCACAAGTTTTGCAAAAGGTTGTTGACTTGTTCTTATTCTAAACATATTGTGTTTTATTTATAAGGGGTAATAATCATTTTGATCCCTGAATGTGTAAGGAGTAGCCATAATAGTTCCTCAATGTATCAAAATTTCAAAGTAATTCGTGATTGTGCACTTTGTTAGTCAAAATAGTCACTACATTAAAATACTTGGTTAATATTGTCATATTAGTGTTTCAATATACTTACTTATTGTCACTTCAACGACTATTTTGACTAACAAAGTGCAACATCAGAGACTATTTTAGAATTTTAATACATTGAGAGACTATTGTGACTACTCGTTACACATTCAGGGACCAAAATAATTATTACCCTTATTCATAATAAAAAAAAGGGTCTTGTTAACTTGTGCCCTAAGGGCACAAGATAAGAAACTAAATGTAGAAACTTAATCTTGAAAATTGTGCATTCATAACCTTAAAAACTTCAAAACTTATATTTTCAATGCAATATTTATTTTTATATTCTATTTTAAAGTTAAAATAGAATATAGGAAATATTCCTTAAAGTTGAAGAAATTTAGGAAATATTCTTCTGGGGCACAAGGCCCACAGCCTGATATACTTTAGCACAAATATTTTATCATATACCCATTAAAGGAGGGAGATAAAAAGGAAAAATGCAATGTATGACTTTTTTTTTTTATTTGAAGAAAATGCAATGTATGACTTGATAAAAATGAAAGAAAAATAGAAAAGCCAAAGATTTTCAAAAGACAGGGCAGTTAAAAAAATTTAGTATGAGAATGACTTTTTTTTTTTTTTTTTTGAAGAAAATGCAATGTATGACTTGATAAAAATGAAAGAAAAATAGAAAAGCCAAAGATTTTCAAAAGACAGGGCAGTTAAAAAATTTAGTATGAGAATACTCTTTTTTGGTGGTGGCCGAGGTTTGAGAATACTCTTTTTTGGTGGTGGCCGAGGTTTTTCAAAAGACAGGGCAGTTAAAAAATTTAGTATGAGAATACTCTTTTTTGGTGGTGGCCTTGGTGGTGGCCGAGGTTTGAGAATACTCTTTTTTGGTGGTGGCCGAGGTTTGAACATGAGAATACTCTTTTTTGGTGGTGGCCGGGGTTTGAACCTTGAAACTTTTTTTTGGTGGTGGCCGGGGTTTGAACATGAGAATACTCTTTTTTGGTGGTGGCCGGGGTTTGAACCTTGAACCTTGCATATACTATAACTATGCATTGTCCATACCAACTGAGCTATGCTCACGAGGACATGAGAATACTCTTTTAGTAGTACTATACATTTCTCAATAAATTTCATTGAATACTTACTTTTTTGCTCAATTTCTTCATATACTAAATAAAATGTGTTATAAAAGTATGTTGTTGACAAAACATTATTACTGCATGGTTAATGTTGATTTGTTTTGTTTAATAACGATTAATGGAGAAATTTGATCAAATAATGAGTAAAATTGAAAGTCGTAACATTTGGATTAGTACTAATGATGAGAGATTTGAGCAGCAAGTGATTAAGAGTTTGATCCCATGACTCTTGTGTATGGAGAAATTTTTTGTTGGGAGGGGAGAATTCACTTGTATGTTTGTATGTTCTCGCAAAGATATTAATCATTGTCAAATGGTGGTGGAAACTTCATAACTATAACGTGGTAAAAGCAAAAATGGTAGCAACTTGAAGCATCTTATAGAAAAATTGTTATAAGCAAAATTTAATATCTACTTTGCTACGGTATAGAATCTAATAGGGAAACAAAATTTTAAACTACATTACTACGGTATAGAATCTAAATCCAAAAATCTAGAAGTAGTTTGAAAAATTAGAACTGTATATCTTGTGCTTTTCTGTTATATACGTGGAGAATCCCATCCCATGAACTATTTTTCCTTTACAATTGCTTGAACCATAAGCTAAATTTGATTCACCCTCATCATATATAATTCATATAACTTTTCTATCCTTCCACATCCAAATAAACTATCCATTCTTACAAGCAACCAAAAAAAATCCAAAATAATGTATTCCATAGCCAAATTTTCTCATCATAAAGACACAACTATGAACACCACAAAAAGATACAATGAGATATCTCATTTTAGCCATCCAAAACATAAACTAACATTCCAATACTCCGAATTTCCATTCAAATGTGATGGCTGCAAAGAAATTGGCATAGGTTCGCGTTACAGCTGCAACATTTGTGACTATGATCTTCACATGCATTGTTCTATTCCATCCCCTTCTCTTTTCCATCCTTTCTACCCAAAATGTTGCTTCCAATTCCTCTCAAAGCCACCGGGGGAGATACCTCGTTATTGTAATGCCTGCGAAAAGAGTGTCACCGGTTTTGTCTATCATTGCTTTTCATGTGGTTTTGATCTTCACCCTTGTTGTGCAAAGCTTCCAATGATACTCGATGATCACGGTGAAATGAAGTTGTATCTATATAGGAAAGTGAGTTCATCGTGTCAACGTTGTGGACAAAAAGGACGAAGCTGGAGTTACAGGTAAGGATGAATTTGCTAACAAATTGACGGTGATATTCGCCCCACTAAATCTTCAGTTTTTTGAAAAATTAATATATGCATAAGTATTATATAAATCTATAATATTGATTAGCACTTAGCAGAAACAAATTTCATACAAATATGAAGGGCAAAACTTGAAAGTGATGACTTCAGAATAAAGTTACAATGTATATTTATACTTTAGAAAATAATATGCTAAATTTTTAGTACTACAAATTTATATAAGAATTTTTAGTCATAATTTCTTAGTTTGTCCCTGATTACAGATCATCATGTAAGAAGTATAATTTGCATGTGGCATGTGTGAGGGAGATGATTGTGGAGAGCTGGCATCAGATGTATGTCGGACGAAGCAATGGAAGAACAACAACAATGGCAACAATGGTTGAGACAGGGGTTCCTCTGACTTTGAAGAATAATCTGCATACTGTGCATAATGGAGGTGGAAAAAGCAAAGGGAAGGTGAGGAAGTGCGCTGAGATGGCTGGAATGGCTGTACAGATTGTTGTGTCAGCTGTTTTGGGAGATCCGACGGTTCTTATTGCTGGGATTATGGGGTCGTTGATATCGCGATCTTGATCTTGTGGTGGATGGTAGTTCATTGTATTGTATCAAAAGTCTGCTAGTGTGAAAAATGTAAGTGGAATATTTGTGTATCAATTTCAATGTATATTCATATCGAAGTTCTTATCTTGGAATTGGTGTGCATATACCCTTGTAAGTTGTTTCTTGAACACCAATATTTGTACATGTGCATTTTTGGTGTTGAGTGTTATGTCGATATTTGTTTTCAAGTAGCTGTCGTGAAATACATATGCAGTAGGCGATTGCGTCTACATGAAATTGCAGTCATACAAACTGAAGTCATTAGCCAAAAAGATGAATGAGAAGCTCAGTCCTAGATTGTATGGTCTATTACCAAATCAATAAGATCATAAGACAAGAGGCTTGCCAACTCAATCTTCCACCTAAGAGTAAGATCCATCCGAATAAAACTTCAAAAGGCAAGACAATCATAAGGCATAATCAATGAGAAAATATAAAATGAGAAAATATTTGGACGGGCATAATATATCGTCCAAATATAGTTTTGCTGCTTGTAATATATCATCAACTTGATTGCAAACTAAAATGCTATAATTGGCCAAAAGAAAATGTCACAAGACAAGACAATTACAAGGCATAATTGAAGAGAAAATATAAAACTACCTGTCTGACGAACATATATCGGCCAAATACGCAGACATGATCAAATTAGAATAACAGTAACCAAAATCATCATCTTATCACACAAAACCACATAAATCAAGATCCCTTTAGACTACATCAGCTGTAGTTGACATTTTCAACATTAATTAGAATACATTAGCCAAATAGAAACATGATCAAATTTCATTAATTAAGCAAATGAGATTTTCTGCTAACAACGGTGGAATACATGAACATTAGTACAAAGAAATATAAATCTAATTTATGTCTCTACAGCCACAATGTGACTGTGATTTGTGTTGAGAAGCATGATAGAGATCAAAAAAGAAAAAAGAAATAAATCAAGAGAAAAGTTGATTGCAATGAGCAATGTTTTATTTAGTTATTATAACTAAACTAATAAATATTAATCAACTTTAAACAAACATCATCTGTCAATATGTCCGAGTGGTTAAGGAGACAGACTTGAAATCTGTTGGGCTACGCCCGCGCAGGTTCGAACCCTGCTGTTGACGTATTTTAATTTAAAGATTAAAGAATTAAATATCACATTTTTATATTTATTCAATTTTTTGGGACGAACCCTGCTGTTGACGTATTTTAATTTAAAGATTAAAGAATTTAAAGATTAAAGAATTAAATATCACATTTTTATATTTATTCAATTTTTTGGGACAAAAATATTCTCATCATATCCTAGTCCTAGTTTACATTTGATGGTAAAGATCTAGATCAATTACATAAATTCCAACTGCAATTTTTTCAGGAAATTTTTCCATTGCAAGAGCTATACTCATTCCTCCAAAGCTATGTCCAACAAGAACCACTTTTTCATTTGGATCAAGTGAGGCTAATAACTCTAACAAAGGCTTAGCATACTCAGCAAAAGTTTAATTTTGTGTGTGTTGATGCCACTAGCTGCTGGGTTTACATGAAATTGCAGCCACACAGATTGAAGGCATTAGCCAAAAAAAAGATGAAAATCAACTCAACTCTTCCACCTTTGTACAGGCCACCACTCACGGATTGATAACTAGCACGATTAGGTTTGACACCGTGTTTTATCAGCACAGCTACTGCTCTTTTTTAGCACTTTTCACCTCTTGTTCTGTAACTAAAGTACTGACGTTTAAATAAGGCAATTGCTTGTTTAAATTGACCGTTGATGCAATAGCCATAGATTAGAGGGTTATGTGGTAAGATGAAAACCATGCATTATCTTCTTAACAATCATTTCAGAAAACAAATCACGAGCTTCTTTTAAAAGCACCTCACAGTAAAAGCATCATATATTTGTTTCTTGCCAACATTCTGCAGTACCTCTTGCAACAACTGTGTGACTATTTTAGTTTCTTCTATCTCACATAAACCATTGATTAGAAATTTAGAATAGAATAACTATGATGGTTCAACTGAAAACCCTTTAGTATGGTGTAATTATAAAACATAATTGCTTTATAAATCTGGCCTCTGCGACATAAACCTCGAAAAAGATCATTCAATGTGGAAGTAGTAGGACGATGACCGATTTCAATGATTTTACGGAATAGAAAGACTGCTGAGAACATGTTATCTGAGTCACAATGACAACTGGTGAGGATTTTCCAAGCATCAATGTTTGGGAAAATATTGTTATAGGTTTTGGATTTCTCCCATCGTTGAGCAAGTTCAAGACTAGTTAAGTCATGGCCCGTTTTGTGAAGGGAAGAAAGAATGTTGTTATAATCGGATATGGAGTAGCAGTCAACGCCAGAGGGAGAGACCACGAGTTTGAAAACCAATATATTATGAGAAGAACAAGGGCTAGGAGTTACAAGATTAATGTTCGAGGATGTTGTCAATGAAGAGAAGGAACCAAGGTATGAAACAAAAGGACGAGGTGGAGGACCAATAGATTAGAGACAGTAGCGGAAGCACAATACCTCATTAACCATGACAACAATATTTCTAATGTATGTTTTGCACAAAACACAGATTCAATAGTACTACGGAAATCCTAACCCTACTATATATGCATACAAAAATGTCCGAAAATATTGGGACAATTAAGGATGAGATGAGAATCTAAGATATTATTTCTTCTCTTTTTTGTTTTTTCATTCTTCCTAGGGAAGTCAACTTTGTTTGATATTCACTTTTTTTCTTCTTCTTTTTTTTGTTATCGGTGTTATTTTGTAAGAGACATTATCTTCCTCCAAAGCTTTAAAAAAAATTTCTGCAAGATTGATTTAAATTTGCATCACCCGAGATTTTTCTTTATATTTTATCTCCTACTCACCTCTTCTTCCTCTTTAATCGATTTTCACCTACTTATCTTGGTTTTCCGGTTTCGAGGAATAAAAGGGGAATATGTACGAACCAATTCACAAAAGTACCATGAACTGGTATGCAAGTACCAATTGCAGTTCGCAGAATGTCAACAGAATTATGTGACTATGGTTTGAAGAATAATCTGCATACTATGCATAATGGAGGTGGAAGAAGCAAAGGGAAGGTTAGGAAGTGTGTTGAGATGGCTGGACTGGCTGTACAGATTGTTGTGTCAGCTGTTTGGGGAGAGCTAACGGTTCTTATTGCTGGGATTATGAGGTCATTGATGTCACGAGCTTGATCTTCTGGTCGATGATAGTTCATGGTATTGTATCAGATGTATGCTATTGTGAAAAACTTAAGGGGAATATTTGTGTATTAATTTGAATGTATATTCATATGGAAATTGTTATCTTGGAATTGGTTGATGGATTTTTTAGGGGTTTTGTCTATAAAAAACTTTTTCTATGATTATGACTAGTTAATATGTACAAATTTAAAAGTGGCATAGGATGCATTACACATGTGCTTAATTGGGATCTATATGGTGTAACAAAGAGAGCAAACAAAAAAAATGGAATCACAATTGCAAACAAAATAACACTATTCTACACAAAGTAGCAATGACAGTGATTATGTTCAGAAAGAAGCTCCTTGTAAATATGTTCACAAAGTAACAATGACAGTGATTAGCACTCAAATAACAAATAATATATTCCTTCAAAGCCTTGCTACTGAGCTGGATTGGATACGAAGATAACTCTTGTCCATCTAAAACTTCAGAAGAAGAAGAATCTGTTGCGCAGCACACAACAATTATATTTATAATTGTAAAAAAATTAAAGTGACATATTACTTAAAAAGTTTGAATAGATGCATCAAATTTCTCAGCAAATAAAGAGTCTAATAATGAAGAAATCTTGATAACAGTTAGTGTAACTGTGTTGTGCATCCGAAGTTATCTACCTTACAACGTTGTTTAGTTTTATGTTCAAGTATTTCATCTCAGTTTCAAATATGTGGTCCAATATTTCACACAAAAACAGGATATATGTTAAAGTGAAAAAGGTTTAAAAAAAACAGAAAAAAATTACAACTTAGCTGAGGTAACAACTTAGCATAAATATATGAAAACCGGTCCCAAGAAACAAGTAGCAGAATCGGAAATGATCACAAGCTTCTAAAGTGAAATCAATATGAGATAGTCTCAAGTAGTTTGTAGGAGCTAAACATAGTAGAATGCTAAATCAAGGCAATATCTAAGTTTATAATACTGCAGCAAATTTCTTTAGTTGCAACTTCTATTCAAATTCAAATCCATTAGCCAAAAAGATGGACAAGAGTTATTTTCGTATCCAAATAATACTGCATGAAATTGCTGTCGTACAGACTGAAATCATTAGCCAAAACGACGAATGAGAAACTCAAACCAAGATTGTATGGTCTATTACCAAATCAATAATAAGGCATAATCGAAGAGCATATATAAAACAAGAAACATAGGAAACTATCTGCTTGATGGAAATATATCAGCCAAATATAAAGGAATAATCAAATTAGAATTAAAAAAACATTGTTATTTTCTAGTGCACAAACTTGGAAGCAAACCTACATATAGAAATGCAATTAAAAACAGAAGCATAGTCCTTTAATTAGAAAACTAGAAAGCACACTACCAAAAAAAGAAAACTATAGAAAGCAAATAGTCTACAATGTTCTACATGAGAAGTAGCTCCTTTGTTTTTGGCACATCCTTATTTCTTGTATCGTACAGCTAGCTTCCACAATAATGGTATTTTTCCAGAAAAGGTTTGCAAAATTGCAAACTCAGCTCTTCCACTTTTCTTGCAACCTTAACCCTTCCACCTCTGTATAGTCCACCAACCACAGATTGATAGCTAGCGAGATGAGGTTGGACACCACGTTTTATCAGCACGTACAGACAAGGCTCGTTTAGCAGCTCTGACCTCATGTTCTTTACCTAATTCTAAAGTGGGAATATAAGTACTCGTGTTGATATTTTATGTTGCCTTCAATTCTCTAAACATGGCGAGAAGACAACTTATGAAACAGAAGGACGAGGAGGAGGAAACAACTTATTGTTTTGGATGTTATCGATCCCTCCCGTTACGATGGGTCTATAATCCGGAGTTCGATCAGAAATCAAGTAAAGTGTGACAAAGAAGTGTTCCTTGAACTTGATTGTTTTGGATTATTCTTTGTTCTATTTGTTATTTCATTCTTCAAGTATTCCTTTCAAACCTAGGGATTGTCATGGTAGTGTAGCCTTAAGACATCAGAGTGTCATCCTCTCCCCTCTAAATCTAAGGTTCGAATTATTTTAGTGCTAATAGCTCATGTATTGGATCGGTTCATACATGCTTTGCTTTGGTTTCAATTGACCCAGTTAATAAACGGTGAGATTGGTCTCTAAATTAGTTGGTCACGTCAGACAAACATCTATTTTTTTTTTTTTAAATGTATTCCTTTCATGTTTTCTCATTGGGCTTTTTTGTAAAGAGCATTGGACTTTTTATTTAATTTCAGATTAAACTTAAATTCTTTTTTTGTTTTTAATATTCCAAAACATTTTTTTTCAAATCCAATTACATTATCTTCGACGTTGGCATATGAATAACACTTTTAAAATGTTGTTTAGTAAAGAGATTCAAATTTTCATTAAACTTTACTACTTCCATCGCAGTGGCGGAGCCACGTCGGGTTCAGGGGATGCACCAGAACCCCCTGACCTTCTTTAATTTAAATGTGTGTGATGCTATGCAATTTCTATATTGAACTTTGAACCCCCTCTGCACCAGTTCTCTCTATCTCACTCTGCAGTTGACACATGTTCGACAAGCACAACAAAACACTAAGGTTAATTTCTTTTTTAACAATCTAGAGATTTGAATATATAGTTATATTTGTAGGTATATGTACTTTTCTATTTTATGATATTGGGTGTTGTGAGTTTCTTCACAGATTTATCTTTTTGTTTTTAGAGACTTTGCATTTATATTGTATTGATGTACTCTATCAATTTGAATGAATCAATATCATTTATTTTTATAAATAAAAATGTGATGTTAAAATTCTTGTAGTGGTTGGTGCAAAATCATCAACAAAATTGGGTATAAAATTTATCTCTATTCATACACTAAACCACATACCTTGCACCTAAAATAAATTATATATAGTATAATTATTAACAAAAGTGGTAACATAATGATAATCATGAATAATAATTATTCATACACTAAGCCAGGATAAACATGGATAATAATTATTTAAAGTGTGCAGGATAATTCTCACATGCATGTTCATGGCCGTTGGAATTTTATATGGAAGTTAAAAGCGCCTCCTAAAATCAAAAAATTTCTTGGCGTGTACGTCATGGTTGTTTTCCAACACGCGCTTGCCTAAGTAGTAGAGGAGTCTCTTGCCCATTTGAATGTGTTCAATGTAATAACAATTATGAAGATAGCATTCATATTCTCATTGAGTGTCCTAAAGCTGTTCAAGTATGGCGGAATGCGAATTTATGGGACACAATTGACAGGATGATTCGTCAAGATTATAATATTCACGCTCTCATATTCACTCTTTTGCAGTATCTTTCTTCAGGGCAATGTGAACTATGGCCGCAATTATGTGGAGTCTTTGGAAGAGCTGGAACTTGAAACTTTGGCAGCAACAGAATGAAACCAATTTGTAAGTATCTCAACGTGCAACTCAACTTCTAGAAGAATGGAGAGCAACCCAAGTTATTAGGCCTCGCAACAGCACCCAAACCACCGTACCACAGGTGCGACCCATAAGGCAAGAAGAAGATAATGGGAAGAAACCGGCACCTGACAGGTATAAATGCAACACTGATGCATCCTTTTCCTCTTCTCTTAACACGGTTGGTCTGGGCATGTGCCTTAGGGATGATGATTGTGCTTTTGTTCTTGCAAGAACGGAATTGTTTGCTCCTCTTTGCGATATAGACGTGGGGGAGGCTGTTGGTTTGCACACAACTTTGGATTAGATTTCTAATCAACAGTTTGACAACGTCGATTTTGTTCTTGATTGTAAAAGAGTTGTTGATTGTCTCAATTCTAGCCTAGATGATAGTAGCGAATTTGGGTGTATTATTACTGCTTGTAAACAACTACTAGTGGTGTAAACAGCTGCTAATGGATAGATTTCAGAACTCTCATGTCGAGTTCAACAGGAGGCAAGCAAATAGGGTAGCTCACGAGTTAGCTCATGCAGCCATGTCTAATCCTAGCCCCCATATTATTGATGATGTACCTACCTTTATTTGACATATTTTTGCTAATGAAATGTAATGAATTTCTTCCTTCAAAAAAATGATATTTAAAGTGTGCAAATTACTCTCGTGACCTGTTCGGGAAAAAGTGTCTCGCGACAACGAATATTATCTATAAGAAAACACTACACAAAGGTGAAAAATCAAAACAAACGAAAGAAGACTGAAAATATGTGGAAATCACTTATTTAACTAAAGTAGAAAGAAAAATTTGAAGGGTGATTTCAAGTCAAAATTGAAGCTAAATCACCCTCTTTGTTAGGTCAACAAGAAGAATTATGGTGACGGCTAGGATTTGAGAATGAGAAAAGAAGTGAAAGAGTCGAAGGTCATATGGTTTCAAATACAATAAAGGAGTATATATTATTTAACCATCAATCTATATATAAAAGTTGCCCCAAGCAAACTTTGTTGCCCTAATTTCAACCTAACCCTAATGCTTAATATTACTGTATTACCCCTAAAGCAACACATCACTCCTAAATACTTCTCTCTACGAACCTCTTTCTCTTCCCTGAAAACCATCACTCCTCTGACCTAACACACCCCTCTCTCTCTCCCTTCTCTCTCACACCCATTTTTTGAATACCACCATGGACCTCTGCCACCGGAATCTAACGGTTCACCGGAATCTATATCGCTCTTTCGTTCTCTGCAACAGTTTTTCCCTTTAATCGCTTTCTCTCTTCACCCTCTCTCTCACGAATCGTTGATTCGAAAGCTTCTGGGCCGGCGGACTCAGCCGTTAATTTTCTCCTCCGGCCTACTCTTTAGGTCTCTCTGTCCCGTTGTCTCTCCCGCTTCCCATTCATTCAACACCAACGCCATGCCAGTACGACGAACACTCTGATGAGTCCAATGTTGCCGATCATCGTCACGCTGATCCGAATTCCGAATCAGAATCTCCCGTTGTGAATCAAAAATCAACCGCACCCTTCCCACTATCTCCTTTCCCATGCGAAATCGAATGCCTCTTCAACGGTGTCACCTACAGGTTTAACATTTATACCTACTTTCTCCTATTGGTAATTTTGACAGGTTTGTTTTGTTCTTTCTTTAACATTATGTCATAAACCAACACCCCCTTCTCAGTTTTAGTTTTTATTTGATTTTGTTGAATTTTTTAAGAAACAATTATTGAGCTGTAATGATATCTGATTGTTCACTGATCTTAATTCAACTGTTAATTTTATTTGGTTTTGACATTGGAAATTAATATATTATGAAAATTTGATTGAAATTTAATTGTTGCTTTGTTTCATTATTCTTGATTTGCAGCTTTGATTGAAGGTAATAGATAGCGTTCTGCAAGGTTGGAAATGTCGCACATGAATTCTTTCATCATGGCAGGAAACAATTGGAAGGTTGCATGTGATTTACTTAGCTTAAAAGGTTGGTTCATTATTGTTTTAACTTTACCATAATATTAACTTTCGTATCTTAATTGTCTTTGTAGTAGCATTGGGATATAGTATATAGTAAAAAACGTAACTTGAATATTTCAAACAGAATTTTAAATAGTATAGTCGTACTGTGATGTGAATGATTCATTTCGTTGTTCCCTGTATTTGTGCAGGTGTGAATTCAGTTTGTATACAATTCTGGAAATTGAAATAACGGTAAATGGACATAGGTAAATGCTAAACTCAAATTCAACAGAATTTTATGTAGTATAGACGAACTGTGCTGTGATGATTCATTTGGTTGGTCCCGTATTTGTGCAGTTGAAACATAAACATCTTAAAAAATTCTTCATTATGTTTGCAGTGTACATGTTGTTCCATTTAAATAAAAACTCCTCCCTGATTAAGACAAGTTCATGAATTATGTTAAAGCCTATCATGACAAGAAATAGCATCCTAACTATATGTGATAAAAATTGCATTCTTACATAAGAGTATGTATGGCAGAACCAGTAATAATTGTATAGCTGCTTGGAACAAAAGTAAAAAACATGGACTTAAATATATCACTTGCAAATTGCAATGTACTTTCTGAAATTAGTGTTTGTTATATTAATGTATTTTGAAACACCAAGTAGATAGCATATGACCCGTGTAGTGTTTATAAATCTTGGACAGGCCTCACCTTTCAAGCCGGTTTTGTAAGGTTGAATTTGGCTTAACCCAATTTCCAAGAACAATGATAGCAGAGGTTAATTAATCATTATATTTGTGTTATCATCTATGTTCAGGAATAAAATTTCATCTGTACGTCTTGATGGGACATTGAATCTGCAGCAACGGGAAAAAGTAATCAAACAATTCTCAGAAGACAGCGACATACAGGTCTTAACATATTTCATCATGTTTATCTGTTACCTAATCAGTGTAGTGAACTGTTTCAATGCTTTGACTAATAATAACCATCACCAGTTATCTCTTGCACCAGGTGTTGTTGATGTCACTTAAAGCTGGTGGAGTTGGTATAAATCTAACAGCAGCTTCCAATGATTTTGACATGGTAGGTGCATATCAGTTTGGTGTTGCTTAAACTCATTTGTATTTGTCTAGCTTCAGCTTTTCTAACATAGGGCAAATGAAGTATTTGAGTTTGTTGAATGAGAAAAACTAGGACTTATGGCGAGACCATGTGTTTCAACTACACAATGAGCTCTCTTTATATAGACGTCAAATCAATTAATACAATAATATATACAGGATATTCTGTTCTTATTTACACGACATGATAGGATACGGTTCTTATTTACATGATATGATAGGATACGATATGCTGATCCTATATATATAATAAAGTAAATACATGGATCCTAATCTTATTTTTAATAGGATTCTTTTGAGGTTTTCTAACAAGGTTTCAGTTGATACTTGATAGAAACACTGCCTAAAAAAACTGAAATCTAAACAAGGATCTTTGATTAATTTGAAGCTGGGCGATAAATTAATGTAACAATGTAAATTTAAGTTATTATATCCACAATACTTTTACTGATTTCTATATAAATTTACAGTTTTGGTATTCCAAATAGTTAGTTGTTTTAGTATATTTTTTATAGATTAAGAAATTTAATCTATGCAATTTATAGTTAGTTGCAATGAATCAGAAATAGGAGTATTAAGGATTGGGAAAGTTGCAGCAGAATATGTTTTTTTTTAACAAGCCAAGTTGCAGCAGAATATGTTAATGAATAACCAACCTAACAGATGTGGCATTATTATTGATATTAGGGAGGTTTTTTTTTTGAAGTAATTTTAATATAGATAGTTTGTCAATGTGAATAGGACCCCATGGTGGAATCTAGCTGTTGAGGAACAAGCTGTTATGTGTATTCATAGTTCTTTCTCATACGATTTCAATTTCATGCTACATAATAATTATGCACGTTGATTTTTCCCTCTGTTTGTGCTTAATAGCGCTCTTTGTCTAATTAATAGTTCTTTGTTTGGTTAATCTTCTATAATCTATTATGATGTCCAAATATAATTTTTCCCTCCTTTTATGATGTTACATGTACTACTTTGCTAGATTGTTTACCTGTTCCCAATTAAGTCTCTATCCACAAATTAAGCAAGTATATGGTGTGTTAGTAACATAAATTAAGTCTCTATCCAAAGAGAAATGATAAGTGAACACAAAATGGTTTACTAAATTAAGCAAGTGTATGGTTTGTTAATGTTTTACTTTACTTTATTAAATTAAGTCTCTATCCCGTCTTGAGATTTTGTTTTTTACTGTTCTTTGTCAATAAGGCTTTTGGCACAACTATTCTTTACTGTGTTTTTTCACTATTACAATCTACTGGATATATCGTCTTAATATAGCTTATAAAATATAAACAATCATTGCCTCTCATGTTGATTTATTTTATTTTTTTTTTTGGAATTTTGATAATTGAGATTTTTAAACTTACTTGAAATCTTGACTGCTATAATCATAATAGATATGTCTTTTTTTTTTCTTATTCATTTCATTAGTGATCTGATGTCTGATCTGCACTTTTTCTTTATTGCAGTGTTTTAAATTACAGTGATACAGATCCTAACATTAATATGCTTCCAATTCTCAAACGGATTGTTCAAAACCATATTCCAGTATGGGTTTTTAGGTAACTAATTTCAACAAAAGAGACCAATTGGCTATTTAATTTTGCCTTTTGATAGTAAGCTATGTTACAGAATACTAATTATGTTAATATCAATAAGTTAGTTATAAATTAATTAGGTGATCTGTCCCTATAGATACTATACTTTATTATTCATTTTACATCTTTTATCAGAACGACTCCTTACAAGTTTTACTCACTCTCAGGCTTCCAAATCTCTATTGATCATTTCTCTTGAAATCCTCTGATTACTAAGAAGCTAATCATTTGTTAAATTATTATGACAGCGGAGACCAAGATTCCGTTGTGCCATTGCTAGGTTCTCGAACACTCATTCGTGAACTGGCTAATGACCTGAAGTTCAAGATTACAGTCCCATATGGAGCTTGGTTCCGCAAAGGCCAGGCAATTTTTATTTTATTTTAACAGTTTAACCATTTTCTGTATTTCGAAAAATAAGTTCAGTACTCTATAGTATGGTTATTCAATTTTTTCGCTCCAGTTTTCCAAAGCAACAGTGGTTTTTGTCACTGTTGTCAAATAAAGGCTATAGTGGCGCTATTGCGTAGTGGAATTTAAACAAATCATTATTGTTATGAGATACGCTATTTAGCAGTGCTATAGCATTGTAGCTTTGTAAAATTTAAGCGAACCATTATTTGGACGGGTAATAATTGATTAATTGCATTGCATATCTATGTGTAGGTTGGAGGTTGGGCAACTTTGAGTATGGAAATTTGTTAATTTTCGCCACCGTACGGGGAGGTGCTCACATGGTACCCTATGTACAACCTTCTAGAGCACTGCCTTTATTCAGTTCCTTTGTGAATGGTAGGAGATTGCCCAACACAAGACCTTCAATTGAAGGATGAAAAAAAATGGGATGATGAGTCTGCCAACTCTATATAACATGTGGAAATAGAAGATTGTATATTCCAGTTGATTATTATTAGATTTGAAGAATTCATTGCTTAAAAGATGTAGCAATGAAAACGAAAATTGTTAAAGAGTGTTTCTTTGTAGGACCTTAGCAAACTGCATTTGGAAAATAAATTTACAAGGGGAATTGGGAAAATACGTTATTCCATTCTTTTTGTTTTTTATGATATTTATTCACCATATTGTTCTTTACACAATTTGTTCTGAAATGCCTTCAGTTCGGATCATTTTTTGACTTGAACCAATCAACAGCACGGGTGTATACGGGTTGGTTTGGTTCGGCCTGTTGAATTCGTTGGATTTACCCGGTCCACTTACACTCTTAAAATATAGTCTTTTAAATGATAAACGCATTTATGTACAAGCAGAAGCCAATTAATGTTTTTAAATTCATTGTTTACTTAGGTTTTGAAAACCAACCTCTTTTAAAGTACAATTAATACAGAAAAAAGTTCAGAAAGAAGCCTAACTGGGATTGATATAGATATGAATCTGAGTTCACGGGCACAATTTTCAACGGTCACCTCAAGAAACGGTCTAAAAAAATTGCTAATAGATGAAGACAATGTTTAAAGAAATTTTTCGAAATGTGTAGACACAAAAAACTTCCATTATTATTGAATTTAAAGTTATGACATTTGAAAATATACGATGTATTTTTGCTTTTCCCTACTACATTTACATTGTATATGACCCGTGCGACAGCACGGGTGAAAAGTCTAGTTAACTATAACATTTTTCATTAAACAATATTTATATAGTAGGTTAGGGTTAGCTAGGGTAGCGGCAGTACTCTTGAATCTGTGTTGTGACTTGTGTTGTGCGCAAAACATACATTCAGTGCAAACAACAACAATGTTGTCAAGGTTAATAAGATATGTTGGTACCTCTTCCGTTTCTGTTTCTTCTTCTATTATTATTCCCAACAACAACAAGCTGTTTCCTCCTCCTCGTCCTTTTGTTTCATACCTAATTCGTTCCTTCTCTTCAATTACAGAACCCTTGCTCTTTGATCCTGAAACTCTTAACCATCGTACTGCTTTTCATGTATTCGATGTGATGCTCGATTTCGATTATTCCATATCCGATTATAACTTCCTTTTTTCTTCCCTTAAAAAAAAGGGTTATCTCTTGACTATTAATTCAACTTGCTCAACGATGGGATGAATCCCTATCCCGTAAGTGTTATGATCGTGTATATCCAAACGTTGATACTTGGAACATCCTCATCAGTTGTCACTCTAAATCTAACATATCCTCAGCTTTCTCTCTATTCAACAATATAATTAAAGCCGGTCATCGTCCTGCTCCTTCCACTTTGAATGATCTTTTTCAAGGCTTATGTGGTAAAGGCCAGATTTATAAAGCAATTATGTTTTATAAGTACACCATACTAAAGGGTTTTCAGTTGAACCTTGATACTTATGACATTATAATCCATGGTTTATGTAAGATAGGAGAAACTGAAAAAGCAATACACTTTTTGAGAGAAGCACCGCAGATTCACAAGGAACCAGAGCAGATTCAAAAAACTAAACCAATCATACGCTTTATGAGCAAGGCGGAGACACTGCAGTATGACAATGAAAAAAGATATGAGGCTTTGTATGGACCGATCATAATCACACTCTGCAAGGAAAGACATATAAACGAAGCCTATGATTTATTTTCTGAATTGATTGTTAAGAATTTCATACCTAGTAATTTCTTATATTGCTGTCTAGTCTATGGCTATTGCATCACCGGTCAATTTAAACAAGCAATTGCCTTGTTTAGTGAATTTGGGGAAGCACTAAGGAACATCAGTATTGAACAAGATGTGAAAGCTGCTAAATTAGTTACAGAACAAGAGGTGAAAGCGGCTAAAAGAGCAGTTGCTGTGCTGATAAAACGCGGTGTCAAACCTGATCTTGCTTGTTGTCAATCCGTGATTGGTGGACTATACAATGGTGGAAGAGTTAAAGTTACAAGAAAGGCGGAAGAGTTGAGTTTGAGATTTTCCTATTGTTTTCTGAAAAATCATTACTGAGGTTAATTATTATGATTATATTTATTTCATGTGTGTTCTTGCTTGACCTTAGCTTTCATGATAATAATATGGGTTTAGCTGTACAATATTGAAATAAGGATGGATGCTGCGAAGGAAGGATGGAAGGAGCTACCTGCCTGTGGAATATTGTAGATTACATGCTTATGCTTTCTAGTTTTCTAATTTAAGGACCATGCTTCTGCTTTTACTTTCACTTCTATATCTTTGCTTCCAAGTGTGTGCACTGCAAAATAATAATGTTCAATTAATGCAATTCTAATTTGTTCATGTGTTTCTTGTTTTATATTTTCTCTTTGATTATGGCTTATGATTGTCTTGCCTGGTGACATTTTCTTTGGATGGATCTTACTCTTATGATTATGTTGGAAGACCATTTGTCCTACCATCTTACAATCTAGGATTGAGTTTCTCATTTTCGTGTTTTTTTCTATGATCAAATAAGTTTCCTCCCGTATTATAAACCTAGAAATTGCCTTGAATTAGTTATTTTAATTTGATCATGTTCACTGATAGATGTCTGACGGATAGTTAACACCTATGTTTCTTGTTTTATATTTTCTCTGTGATTATACCTTGTCATTGTCTTGCCTTGTGACGTTAATTTCGGATGGATCTTACTCTTAGGTTGATGATTATGTTTGTTAGCCACTTGTCTTATGATCTTATTGATTTTGTAATAGACCATACAATCTAGGATTGTGTTTCCAATTCATCTCTTGGCTAAGAACTGACTTCAGTCTATATGGCTGCAATTTCATGTAGACCCAATCGCCAACTGCGTATGTATTCTACTGTCAGATTACATTTAATGTCATTGAGGATAGACTCCCTTTTCTTGGCTAACAATGGTTCCTTGACTTCAGAACTGTGTCATATTGCTTTCACTATATATAGAAGCTTGTGTATCATTTCTGATTCTGATTTCTTCGTATTTTCTTTCTTTTATGTATGCTAGTTGTCATTCCAACACTGTTTTATATTTTATTTCTGCATGAAGTGTTGGACTACTTATTTGAAATTGAGATTAAGTTTTAAGTTTCGGTCACAAGTAACTAGTTGAACCGCTAACTAAATAACATTTTTATGAAGATATCTCTAACATTGATACTTGGACAATCCTCATCAATTATCATTGTCTTGCTATAAGATTATGTAACATCTTCTCAGGTTTTTCTCTATTCAATAAAATCATCAAGACTGGTAATCATCCTAGTACTTCCACTTTGAATGATCTTTTTGATGATTTATGTCATAGAGACCCGATTTATAAAACAATATGTTTATAACTACATCATTCTAAAGGGTTTTCAGTTGAACCATGAAAGTTATTGGATTCTGATTGATGGTTTATGTGAGACAGGAGAAGCTAAATTATCCGTTCTTGTATGACTCAGTCATATCTAGACTGTGCCACGATAGACTTGTAAACGAAGCCTATGATTTATTTTATGAAATGATTGTTAACAAGATATACCTGATAGTGCTGAAACTTGTAGAACAATTAGGAACATCTATGTGTAAGATAAAGAAATTAGGATGGTGCGTAGGAACTTGTTTGTGGAATATAGGTAGGATACAAGATTTTGATTGCGATTTTACAATTTCTTATATCGATTCTGCAAAAGTAGTTGAGTAAAATCCTTCGATTTTGATTGCGATTTTACGAGTCCCGATTTTGTTATTCTCTTTCGACCTGAAGTAAAGTCCCGATTTTGACAACCTTGGTCACCACAAGGACCTAGCTATATATTGGTATGCTTGAATATTTCTATCCGATAAAATTGTTGTTGAAAATAAAATCAATACTACTATAAAAATGAACTTAGAAAAACAGAGGGGGAAAACAATACCACTTTCACATTGCCTTGGGTTATTAGTAATGTCTAATTCCATGCACATGCTAAAGAAATTTTAACATAATGATCATGAAATTGTTGATGAATGTGCACATTATTATTAATTAGGAACAGACTTCTATGTGTGTAGTAGGTTTGGATTCCGATCTTTTGTTGTATCCTATTTTCTCAAGTATATGAATTTGGAGTAACAGAATATTTTTTTAATGGCAAATAAATCAAGAAAAAACCCTCAAAATATCCTTTTAGTCGTTGTGAAGTTTTAGATTCTTTAAGCACACTGATGCTTTTGGTTTTATTTTTAGTTATTTTGTAAAAACAAAAAGAGTATCAAAATAGAAAAATTATTCATCGAGCCTATTTAGCGTATGTTTGAACCACAAAGAAGCCACAAAATATGACTTTCATGTCGTCGTGATTTTCTCTTGCTGTTTTTCAAAATGCATTGCATTTCCAAAAAAATGCTTATTAGTTTAGTTAAGTGTTTCATTGCATTGTATTTCATTTGCATTCATAATTACAAATTAGTATATTGAAAAGACAAACAACTTTATGATGGTACTTGGTTGCACATGTTTAGTTAAGTGTTTTCTTTTTCTATGGTACATGGTAAGTGGTAACACATAACCAACGGCTTCAAATTAAGATGTACAAAAGATCCAATGGTTCAAATTAATTCACACCAACTCTCTTTATCACCTCTGCACCCATGTGGTAGAGATTCCCCTTTTATTGTTGTATATATACATGGCAATGGCAATTTACAAGGGAAGTAAAATTGAGAAAGGGCTTTCAATTTGTCAACACTTCCTTTCTTTCTTTTTGCTTCTATGCGTTCTTTTGTTTCTATGTATTTATTTATATCCTTTAGTTTATTCATTCATTTATTAAATTTTATTTCAAATCTTTATTTTATTATGTATTTGGGCTGGAGGCATTGTTCTCGCCCCATATAAGAGGCATTGTTCTTTACTTTTCTTGTCCTATATTTATTTATTCATTATTAACCTTTTCCTTTCTTCATTTTGTTTATTTATTTATTTTCATTGTCTTATAGTATTACATCTTTGCTTTTATAGTAATTTATATCGTGATAGAAATGAGAGACTTCGTCGTGATGAATTATTAGTACTCTCACTCCTTAAAATCTAATATTTTTTATGACAGACTTTTTTACAATACTTGATTATTTATGAGAGACTTTTGGTCATAAGGACCTATCAGTTCTTTCTCCCTTTTGAGATCAATCATATTTGAACACAATTTGGTTCTTTAGCTCTTTCAAAATCATTGTCTTTTATTTTGATAGAGGTCGGATATATACCCCCTAATTTTGAACATTAAACAACTTGGTACGTTCGTTAACTGTGTTTAATTTACTGTCAAATTAGCCCCCGAGTTATATCACAAACTAGCCAATCAATCTACGGTCCTTACAAATTAGCAGTAGGGTCAAGATTTTCAACATCATTTGTAGGGTCTGTTTGGTCTTTTAAAGAGCAAAAGGAGAGCAACTCGATGCATGGATTGTACTGGCGGATATCACTCTCATGGAATCTATTTTGTTTGCCTTTTCAGGATACAAGAAATTGTCAATTTGACGAGAAAGCAAGAAATATTATTCTTTTGATATCATAAAAATGGCTTAATTGGATATTTGGTTCCTTAATTAATCTCAAAATTTCATTTTCGTCCCTTAATTAATAAAAATTACGTTTTTGGTGACATAATTACATCTATGTTTGTCATTTTGACTATTACTTTTGACCCCAAATGTCTTAGGCGGATCAATGTTATAGATGGTCTACCATAGACCTTGTATATTTTGAAAAGAGGACCAGATAAGGAGGTTCAGTGGATCTTACTGTGGACCATCAACAACTTTATTTTTTTCTTTCTATTTCTTCATCTTCTTTGTTATCTTCAACAACATCCTCATACATCTTCATCAGTCATACCCAAAAAAAAAAAAAATAACGAAAATCCAAATCATCCAAAAATCCATTTACAACTTTTCACCATCACGTCATCTTCTTCCTTCTTTTTTTCCCTTCTTAAATCATACCAAACTTTTCATAATCATGTCATTAAAGAGAGAAATAAGTTTGCAACATAGGTAACTATTTCTTTCTCTTCTCGAAGACGATTGAAAAAGAAGGAGAAGAAAATGAAAAAATGTTTATGTGTTGGTGGTTCATTATTAGATTCAAGGGGCTTACATTAATTATCTAATGATCTTTTTTTTAATAAATTATCTAATGATCTATTTTGTTTCAAAATGATTAGGGTTAAAATTAAATATATTAATAAGGTCTATAGTGGATCACATACAATATTGGTCCACCTTAGAAATTTGAGGTTAATTGGGGTTAAAATTAACATAATAAGACCAAAATGACAAACGAAGATGAAATTAAGAGACCAAAACATAACTTTAATTAATTTAAGGACCAAAATAAAACTTTTAAAATAATTAATGGACCAAATGTCCAATTTAGCCTATAAAAAATATTATAAATGTACATAAAACTCTAAGTTTGTCATTTCCTTGATTTCCATTTAATATTTTACTTTTCCTAGTTTATATATCTATTTGGTTAGTGAAATTAGTTACGATCTTTGTTCCCTGTTTGTCTTTTTCTTTACAATCTCTAACTAAATGCTATCTTTAGCAACAACCGATTATTTCATGTTTAATATGCTCGAGTGTGTGTGCTTGCTTCAATATGGTGATTTTATCTCAAATTTGTGAGTGCATAAACCCCATGAATCTAATTTTGTTGATTGAAAGTTATAAACTGAAGTATGTCTATTGATTTGATGTTACAATGCTACGTAAACCTTGCATAAATTTTGGTTCAAATTGTACATTGTAATCAATCCTATGTGATATGTTGTTTACAAGTTTCCAAAATTTCGCTTTTAGATTGTTATAGCTTTGATTGTATAAAAACTTTATGAGCATCAAGCACAATGAGAAATTGATGAGAAGCGTTTTGATTACTGCTTTATGTGATGATTATGGATTTTCATTTTTTAAATTTATTTAAAAAAATTGGTTGCCACACCTCAATCAATTTGTGCAGACACCAATTTGTTGTAACTAGGACAAACATAATAGCTTTTTCGAACATTAGGTGCAGCCTAATGGAAAAAAAAAATATTGATCCACTTCAATAAGATTTGGTTACATCTTGAAAAAATGGATGAACTTCGTAACTGAAAATGTTTCCCCAGTACGCTGCAATATGGCCTAATGCAGATAAGATGATTTCTTGGTATATCCAACTTTATACTTTGTTTAGAAAACAAATCTAAGTTATCATCTCAAAAAAGATTAAACCCAACGGTTATTTGAATAACTAAATAATTACAACTTCTGCAAAAGATAAAAAGAATTACATCAAGTCACCTCTTGTATCTACAATGGACTCCTAATCAAAAATATAATTTGTTTGCGTATCCGTAAACATTTATACTTAAGGGTAAATCATATTTTGGGTTCATGTAAAAATAAAATAAACCCCTAAACACGATTAAGTATCAACAGAAGGAGCTGAAGATGGTTGTTGGTGTTTGGATGATAATGATCAAAAAGGAAATAAATAACACTCATTCCAAACCTTCAATATTATATTATCCCAATTCGTTTTTAAAGTTTTGAGTGTTTTGACCACACATTAGAGAATACAATTAAAGCATTCAAAAAGGGCATGATTCACTTGATTTTTGTAATTGTTTTCAACATTGTAATCTAATTGAATAATTTGAATGTCTGTTATTTGCATATGCACTTGTACAATACAAGGAAAACTGGTGGACCGATTGGTAAATGCTAAGGCAGCAAAGCGCTACTTCTCAACAATTGTTTGAGAGATATTGGAAAGTAAAATAAGTTTTGCAAACAAAAAAAAATATCCACATTTTATAACATAAGAACCACGTTGTACTGTGAAAATGTAAAAAAGTAACCCAGACATTTTTATTAATTTGGATGTTACTCTGTCTAATTACAGAAGCCTAGAAGGGACGTCATCAATGAGATTTTTAGAAGTCTCTAAACGCAAACTAGTTTTCATTTCTAAATTTAATGCTAGTATCTCAAGATAGTGTCAAAGATCGTCACATGTGGTGCTAATTTAATTCTCAATAAATTGCAGAGCATGTTCCCAAATAGTTTTAAACCCAATGGATTATTTGAATAACTAAATAATTACAACTTCTTGCAAACAAAAGGTGACTTGATGTAATTCTTTTTATCTTCTGCAGATATCTGTAAACATTTATGCTTAAGGGTAAATTTTTATCTTCTGCATGTATTGTAAACATTTATACTCAAGGGTAAATCAAATTTTGGTTCATACAATATAAAAATAAAACAAACCTCTCAACACGATTAAGTATCAACAAAAGGAGCAGAAGATGGTTGTTGGTGTCTTAATGATAATTATCAAAATGGAAATAAATAACACTCGGTCCAAGCCCTTAATATTATATTATCCCAATTCGTTTTTAGAGTTCTAAGTGTTTTGACAACATTAGAGAATACAACTAAAACATTCAAAGAGGGCACGAATCACTTGATTTTTTTAACTGTTTTCAACATTGTAATCTAACTGAATAATTTGAATGTCTATTTCTATTATATGTATATGCACTTGTGCAATACAAGGAAAACTGGTGAATAGATTGGTAAAGGCTAAGACAGCAAAGCTTGTTTGGACGATATTGGAAACTAAAATAAGTTTTGTTAAAAAAAATCCACATCTAATAACATAAAAACCACGATGTACTGTGAAAATCGAAAAACAATGTAACCCAAACCTTTTTCTTAATTTGGATATTACTCTTTCTAATTTCAGAAGCCATATAAGGGATGTCATCAATGAGTTTTTGTTTTTTAGAAGTCTCCAAATGCAAACTAGTTTTCATTCCTAAATTTAAATTTAATGCTAGTATCTCAAGATAATGCCAGAGATCGTCACATGTGGTGCTAATTTAGTTCTCAATAAATTGCGGAGCATGTTATTTCCCATGTAGTTTCATCACGTTGTGATTGATTTCCAACTTTCATTATAGTGAGACTATCCTCAACATAATTTTCAATTTGGTGGGGGTCGTATTTCACACCACATGTGACAAACTTGGGCGTGTTCTTAATATACCAGTATTAAATTTGAGAATAATTACTAATTTACATTTGTAGATCACTAAAGACCCCTTAATTGATATCATCTATATGGCTTTTGTTATAGCAAGAACGAGATTCAGAATCATATTCAAAGTTGAGAAAAAGTATTTAGAATCATATTCAAAGCTGAGAAAAAGTATGGGTTATATTTTTTTATTTTCAAGGTATCGTGTGTTTGGTATCTTAAAGAGAAAAAGTATGGGTTATATTTTTTTTTTATTTTCAAGGTATCGTGTGTTTGGTATCTTACAAAATGTTATTTTTTGTTGTTGTTTACATAACATATTTTTAGTTACCAATATTGGTCTTCCTAATGTATAGGAGCGGTGCAGTGCTTCCGTTATGAAAATGTTATCTAGTTTTCATAGTATTCACAAGTGCATATGCATATGACAGACCTTTCATTTACACTAGACTATTGAATAGTTGAGTAAATCAAGTGCAACATGAACTTTTTTGAGGTATTTACGAAAGTGGAAAAACACAAGAAAGAGGACACAGTTTAAATTGTGTTTTCTCTTTTGAAAAATTATTTTCTTTAACCATTAAATTCTTAAACTTAGTTTAAGAAAGGATTATATATCAAAGAATAAGAAGCAAAATTTCTATATGAAATTATTTAACTTCATTTATAATCTGAAAAGCAATAAGAAGTTAAACTATTTTTTTTTTTTAAAAAAAAAAAGTGAAGTTTAACTATAAAGAACATTAGGCTTACCACAATACAGAGAAAACATAAAAGAGAGATGAAAATAAAATGACACAATATGGTTTATATTGTTTCACCATATACGTTATGGCAAGTTCAGTCCAGTCCACCCTATCCAGAATGATTTTGACATCTCCACGATCAAGGTCATACCCAAATAGTTGGGAGTGTGTGCACTTTCACATCTTCTATCTCTAAAATTTAGACAAAATATCGTATTTTATCTTATTTTGCAATACCTAGATTTCACGTTTTGCACCACAATTCAGCTTAGAAAATTTCTCTTTAAGTAAGCTGCCTAAATTTCACCCCCGCACCCCAAATTGACCATTATACCCCCAAAATAATTATTCTCTATCCACTAACAATTAACTCTCATTCACTCTTCTAACATTCCACTAATTCTCACTAAACTGCAGAATCAATTAAACGTGTTAAGGAAAAAATTTACGAGAGTTAATTGTAATAGGGAATACTTAATCTGCAGTGTCAGTTAAACATACATGCTCAACTATCAGTATTAGTTTTAGTGTGTCTTAGCAAGACTTTTAATGAGAAGGACATTTTGGTAATTGTCAAGTATAAAAAGGGGCTAAACTCTCTCTTCCTCTCATTTTCCCTTTCTTTTCTCCCTCTATCAGAAGCTTATCCCTCTCTTCTCTTCCCTACCTCACGTGTTCCTCCCTTCTTCATCATTCATTCATTAATTGCCAAATCTTGCCAAATGCAACATGCAATTATATTTTTGGATTTCTTCATAGAGAATTAACCTAGAGACAAATCTTGCCAAATGCACCATGCCAAATCTTGCCAGACACCACACGTCCGTCACCACCACCGACTACACATCGCCATCGCCACACATCACCACCACCACATAACCACCCCCACCGCGCAAACCAACATGCCACGGCACCACCATCACCACCAAACAACCTCTGCACCACAAACACTAGACTTGCGAGTGCTGGTCAGCTTTATACACAAGAAGCACATGATATCTCCACAAACAAAACGAATCCAAGGACAAACAAACAAACCTCTTCAAAGTGAAATTAATAGATCAGTGTCGGTGCAAGCATTTGCATAAATACCCTATCCAGGAAAACAAGAAAAAGAGCACCAACAGACACTTTGAATTATCTTTTTCAAGGTTTACGTGATAGAGGCCAGATTTATAAAGCAATTATGTTTTATAAGTACACGATACTAAAGGGTTTTTAGTTGAACCTTCAGACTTATTCGATTATAATCCATGGTTTATGTGAGATAGGAGAAACTAAAAAAGCAATACACTTTTTGAGAGAGGCACCGCAGATTGACAAGGAACAAAAGCATGGTTTATGTGAGATTGGAGAAACTAAAATACCCTTTCGCTTTTTGAGCGAGGCGGAGCAGGAGGAAGAAGAATATGAGGATTTGTATGATGCGATCATAATCACACTCTGCAGGGAAAGACATCTAAACGAAGCCTATGATTTATTTTCTGAAATGATTGTTAAGAAGATCATTCCTTGTAATGTCATATATTGCTGTCTAGTCTATGGCTATTGCATCACTGGTCAATTTAAACAAGCAATTGCCTTGTTTAGAGAATTTAGGGAAGCACTAAGAAACATCAGTAATTAACAAGATGTGAAAGCTGCTAAAATAGTTACAAAACAAGAGGTGAAAGCTGCTAAAAGAGCAGTTGCTGTTCTGATAAAATGCGGTGTCAAACCTGATCTTGCTAGCTGTCAATCCGTGATTGGTGGACTATACAATGGTGGAAGAGTTAAAGTTACAAGAAATGTGGAAGAGTTGAGTTTGAGATTTTCCGTTTGTTTTCTGGAAAATCATTACTGAGGTTAATTATTATGATTATATTTATTTCATGTGTTTTCCTGCTTGACATTAGCTTTCTGGAAAATCATTACCGAGGTTAATTATTGAAATAAGGATGGATGCTGCGAAGGAAGGACGGAAGGAGCTACCTGCATGTGGAAAATTGTAGATTACATGCTTATGCTTTCTAGTTTTCTAATTTAAGGACCATGCTTCTGCTTTTACTTTCACTTCTATATCTTTGCTTCCAAGTGTGTGCACTGCTAAATAATAATGTTTAATTAATGTAATTCTAATTTGTTCATGTGTTTCTTGTTTTATATTTTCTCTTAGATTATGGCTTATGATTGTCTTGCCTTGTGACATTTTCTTTGGATGGATCTTACTCTTATGATTCGGTAATAGACCGTACAATCTAGGATTGAGTTTCTCATTCATGTTTTTGGCTATGATCAAATAAGTTTCCTCCAGTATTATAAACCTAGTTTAGCTCATAACAGCTACTTGAGACTGTCTCATATTGCTTTCTCATATTTGCTGTATCATTTCTGATTCTGATTTCTTCCTACTTTCTTTCTTTTATGTATGATAGTTGTCATTCCACATTGTGTATATTTTATTTCTGCATGATGCGTTGGACTACTTATTTGAAACTGAGATTAAGTTTAAGTTTCAGTCGGAAATAACTCGTTCGACCGCAGACTGAATAACATTGTTACGAAGATAACTCTAACATCTTTAATATTGATCCTAAAATTGTTCACTCATGCAAGTATGGCTGTTTCGCTGTACTATGTTCAATATCATGCTCTCTAATGGTATCCCTTCCGTATCCGATTATAACTTCATTTTATCTTCCCTTCACAAAACCAGTCATTCCTTCGTTGGTCTTTCACATTCTCAAAAATGGGAAACATCCAAAACCTATAATAATGTTTTCCCAGACATTGGTACTTGGACAATCCTCATCAAATGTCATTGTCTTGATATAAGATTATGTAATATTTTCTCAGCTTTTTATCTATTCAATAAATATTTAAATGCTCGAATATTTCTATCTGATACAATTCTTGGTGAAAATTAAATCAATACTACTATAAAAATGAACTTAGAAAAACAGAGGGGGAAAACAATACCACTTTCACATTGCCTTGGTTTATAAGTAATGTCTAATTCCATGCACATGATGAAGGAATTTTAACGGAATGATCATGAAATTGTTGATGTTTACACATATATTAAGATAGATCAAGAACGGTGTATATTTAGTATTTACGAGAACCGGGAGATAGCTAGTGAGAGAGGAAGGATGAGAGGTACACTACTCTATTTGTCGTTTAAGTTTTCAATCATCTTTAACCATCTAATAGGACAATGATTAAATAGTTAAACGGCCGTGACCCATCATGGTTCATTCAAAGCCAAAACTCAAGGCAATATATTGCCCTTTGAGGTTCAATTAGTTAAATATTGACCCTTCTCAAATAAATTAGTTAAATGATGAATGTGCACATTGCTATTATACTATCCTATTTTCTCAGGTATATGAATTTGTTGGAGTACAATTGTTATTTTATTTTTAGTAATGAGTACAGATTTTTTTTTTTAAATTGCAAATAAATATATTTATAAATCAACACAAATGAGTAACATAACTCTATTATGCCGGTAGACATATTGGCATGATAATATTATCATAAAACAAAAAATAAAAGTATCAAAATAGAAAAATTATTCATCTAGCCTATTTAGCGTATGTTTGAACCACAATTGGAGTTTTGTTTTCACATTCTGAGATATTATTCACGTGAAAACAAAGAAGCTACAAAATATGACTTTCATGTCATCGTGATTTTCTCTTGCTGTTTTTCAAAACGCATTGCATTTCCAAAAAAAATGTTTATTAGTTTAGTTTTTTCGTTGCTAATCATTTTTCATTTGCATTCATAATTACAAAATAGCGAGTGAGAGAGAGTATATGAAAAAGACAAACAACTTTATGCTGGTATTTGGTAGCACATGTCTAGTTAAGTGTTTTCTTTTTCTTTTTTCTTTTTCTTTCGTACTAGGTCAAAATTGGTACATGGTAGCACGTAACCAACGGCTTCAAATTAAGATGTACGAAAGATCCAATGGTTCAGATTAATTCACACCAACTCTCCTTTATCACTTCTGCACCCATGTGGTAGAGACTCCCTTTTTATTGTTGTATATATGGCAATGGCAGCGGGTAAGCAATTTGCAAGGGAAGTAAAATTGAAAAAGGATTTTCAATTTGATCTACACTTCCTTTCTTCTTTTTGCTTCTATTTGTTCTTTTGTTTCTCTGTTTTTTTTTTTTTTCTTTTCCTTTGTAACTTAAAAACTTTGTTGCTAATGCTATCACCATATGTTCCTATATCCTTTAGTTTTATTTCAAATCTTTATTTTACTGTTGGGCTGAAGGCATTGTTCTAACCCCATATTAGAGGCATTGTTCTTTACTTCTTGTCCTATACTTATTTATTATTAACCTTTTCCTTTCTTTATTGTTTATTTATTTTCATTGTCTTATAGTATTACATCCTTTGTTTTATAGTAATTTCTATCGTGATAGAAATGAAAGACTTGGTCGTGATGATTTATACTCTCATTCTTTAACATCTAATATTTTTTATGACATACTTTTTTACGATACTTGTTTATTTATGAGAGACTTTTGGTCATAAGGACCTATCAGTTCTTTCTCTCTTTTGAAATCGATCATATTTGACTTCAATAAAGATGTGACTTTTTTACTGAACACAATTTGGTTCTTTTGCTCTTTCAAAATCATTTTGTCTTTTATTTTGATAGAGGTCGGATATATACCCCCTAATTTTGAATTACATTAAACAACTTTGGTACGTTTGTTAACTGTGTTTAATTTATTGTTATTTCACAACTAAGTTATATCACAAACTAGCAATCAGCCTATCGTCCTTACAAATTAGCAGTAGAATCAAGTTTTTCGACATCATTTTTAGGGTCTGTTTGGTCTTGTAAAGAACAAAAGGAGAGTAACTCGATGCACGGATTGTACTGGCGGAGATCACTCTCACGGAATCTATTTTGTTTTGCCTTTTAAGGACACAAGAAATTGTTAATTTGACGAGAAAGCAAGAAATGTTACTCTTTTCATATTATAAAAATGGCTAAATTAGATATTTGGTTCCTTAATTAATCTTGAAATTTCATTTTGATCCCCTAATTAATAAAAATTATGTTTTTGTGACATAATTCCATCTATGTTTGTCATTTTGGCCGTTACTTTTGACCCCAAATGTTTTAGGCGAACCTACAGAAGGTCCTTCATTAGCCTTATTAATTTTTGCAATTGTAACTCTAATCTATTTTTTGAAAAGGTGATCGGATCATGGAGATTCAGTGTATCTTACTTTGGACCATCAACAACTAATTTCTTCTTTCTTTCTATTTCTTCATCTTTTTCATTATTTTCAACAACATCCTCATACATCTTCATCAGTCATACCTAGAAAAAATAAACAAAACTAGAAAATCCAAATCATCCAAAAATTCATTTACAACTTTTCTCCTTCATCATCACATCATATTATTCCTTCTTTTTTTCCCTTCTTAAATCATGCCAAACTTTTCATAATCATATCATCAAAGAGAAAAGGAAGTTTGCTACAAAGCTAACTATTTCTTTCTCTTCTCTGTGATTCAATATTAGAATGTTGATGAGTATGCTATGAAGATGAAGAAGAAGACGATGGAAGAAGAAGAAGAAGAATAAAAAAATGAAGTGTTGGTGGTTCATTATTAGATTTATTGTGCTTGCATGATTTAAGGGTCTATTTTATTTCAAAATGATTAGGGTTAAAATTAAATAAATCAATAAGGTTTATGGTGGATCCTATAATGTTGGTTCACCTTAGACGTTTGGGGTTAACCGAGGTTAAAAATAACAGAATAAGACCAAAATGGCAAACAGAGATGAAATTAAGGGACCACAACGTAACTTTTATTAATTCAAGGAACAAAATGAAACTTTAAAATTAATTAATGGACCAAATGTTCAATTTAGCCAATAAAAAATATTATAAATGTACATAAACTGTACGAGTTTGTCATTTCCTTGATTTCCATTTAATATTTTACTTTTCTTAGTTTATACATCTATTTGGTTAGCGAAACTAGTTACGATCTTTGTTCCCAGTTTGTCTTTTTCTTTACAATCTCTAATTAAATGCCTTCTTTGGCAACAACCGATTTTTTCATGTTTAATATGCTCGAGTGTGCGTGCTTGCTTCAATATAGTGATTTTATCTCAAATTTGTGAGTGCATAAACCCCATGAATCTAATTTTGTTGATTGAAAGTTATCAAAAACTTGAAGTATGCCTATTGGTTTGATGTTACAATGCTACGTAAACCTTGCATAAATTTTTGTTCAATTTATACATTGTAATCAACCCTATGTGATGTTGTTTACAAGTTTCGAAAATTTCGTTTTTAGATATTGTTATAGCTTGATTGTAAAAAAAAAAAAAAAAAAAAACTTTATGAGCATCAAGCACAATGAGAAATTGATGAGAAGCGTTTTGATTACTGCTTTTTGTGCTAATTAGGGATTGTCATTTTTTAAATTTATTTAAAGAAATTGGTTGCCACACCTCTATAAATTGGTGCAGACACCAATTTGTTGTAACTAGGACAAACATAATAGCTTTTCCGAACATTAGGTGCAGCCTAATGAAAAATAATACCAGAAGTAAAAATAATAATATATTTCAATAAGATTTGGTTACATCTTTCAAAAATGGATGAACTTCGTGAATGAAAATATTTCCACATGTACGCTGCAACATGGACTAATGCAGATAAGATGATTTCTTGGTATATCCAACTTTATACTTTGTCTTGAAAACAAATCTAAGTTATTATCTCAAAAAAGATTAAACCCAAACGGTTATTTGAATAATTGAATAATTACAACTTCTAGCAAACAAACTATATTTCTGATTATGAGCCCATTGCAATAACAAAAGGAGGCTTGATGTAAATCTTTTTATGTTCTGCAGGTATCTGTAAACATTTATACTTAAGGGTAAATCAAATTTTGGTTCGATGTAAAAATAAAATAAACCTCTAAACATGATTAAGTATCAACAAAAGGAGATGGATACTGTTGTTGGTGTTTTGATGATATTTATCAAAAAGGAAATAAATAACACTCAATCCAAGCATTTAATATTATATTATTCCAACTCGTTTTTAGAGTTTTAAGTGTTTTGACCGCATTAGAGAATACAACTAAAGCATTCAAAAAAGGCATGATTCACTTGATTTTTTTAACTACATTGTAATCTAACTGAATAATTTGAAGATCTATTATATGCATTTGCACTTGTGCAATACAAGAAAACTGTTAAAGCCTAAGGCAGCAAGGCACTACTGAATAATGGTGGGGACGGTATTGTAAACTAAAATAAGTTTTGCAAACAAAAAAAATCCACATTTTATAAGATAAAATACATACAGTACTGTGAAACTCAAAAAATGTAACCCCAAACCTTTTTCTTAGTTTGGATATTACTCTATCTAATTCTAGAAGCCATAGAAGGGACGTCATCAATGAGTTTTTTTAGAAGTCTCCAAACGAAAACTAGTTTTCATTCCTAAATTTAATACTAGTATCTCAAGATAGTGACTGAGATCGTCACATGTGCTACATTAGTTCTCAATGAATTGCAAAGCATGTTCCCATTTAGTTTCATCAGATTGTGATTGATTTCCAATTTTCATTATAGTGAGACTATCCTTAACATACTTTTCAATTTGGTGGGGATCGTATTTCACACCATATGTGACAAACTTGGGCGTTTTCTTAATAAACTAGCATTAAATTTGGGAATAATAACTAATTTACATTTGTAAATTGCTAAAAAAAAACCTTAATTGATGAATCTATATGGCTTCGTGTTTCGAATTAGATTCAGAATCATATTCAAAGTTAAGAAAAAGTATTTAGAATCATATTCAAAATTGAGAAAAAGTATGGGTTATATTTTCTGAGTTTCAAGGTATTGTGTGTTTGGTATCTTACAAAATGTAATTTTTTTGTTGTTTACTTAACATATTTTTAGTTACCAATATTGTTCTTCCTAATGTTTAACAGCACTGCAGTGCTTCCTTAACTGTTACGAAGATGTTATCTAGTTTTCATTGTATTGAACAAGTGCATATGCATATGATAGACCTTTCATTTACACTTGAAAATAGTTGAATAGATCAAGTGCAACATGACCTTTTTTGGGGTATTTATGAAAGTGGAAAAGCACAAAAAAGAGGACGCTGTTTAAATTGTGTTTTCTCTTTTGAAAAATTATTTTCTTTAACCATTCAATTCTAAAACTTAGTTTAAGAAAGACTTTTATATCAAAGAATACGAAGCAAAATTTCTTTATCAAATTATTTAACTTCATTTATAATCTGAAAAGCAATAAGAAGTTAAACTATTTAAAAAAAATAAGTGAAGTTTAACTATAAAGATCATGAGGCTTAACATAATACAGGGAAAACATAAAAGAGAGATGAAAATAAAATGACACAATATGTTTTATCTTGTTTCACCATATACATTATGGCAAGTCCAATCCAGTCCACCCTATCCATAGTGATATTGACATCCCCACGATCAGGGACAAACCCAAATAGCTGGGAGTATTGTGTGCACTTGCACATCTTGTATCTCTAAAATCTAGACAAAGTATCCTATTTTATCTTATTTTGCAGACCCTGGATTTCACGTTTTGCACCACAATTCAGCTTAGAAAATTGCTCTTTAAGCTGCCAAAATTGCTCCCCCGCTCCCCCAAAATGTCCATTATTAGGGATGGACAATGTTTGGTTCAGAACCAAAACTGTGTGGGAACGAACGGAACTGTTTTTCAGTTCGTTAAAACCGCACCGAACTGTAAGTGATCAATTCGAACCGAACTGAACCGGTTCTTCAAAATGGTGAACTGTTTTTTTTTTTTTTAAACTGAACTGTTCCCAGCATTGCTATTGAAATGGGAAGAGCTTCGACAACGGTGACTGTTATTGGTGTTTCTTTCATTTGTAGATTAGTTTTTTCCTTCGATTTTATTTTTATCTGAGTTTGTGAATAAATTGTTGATCTGAGTTTCATTATTTCACACTTTGTGAAGAGATTGTTGACATGAGTTTGTGAAGAAATAAAAAGAAAAACGGTGATGAATATTTTTGATATATGAATATGGTATTTGTCTTTTGTTATTGTAAATGAAAAACTATTTGTTGTTTCCATAGAAATAAGATACAAAGTAACATGTTTTGACAAACCCAATTATGTTGGATTTGGATAGTTTGATGAGAAATAAGAAATGTTTCATCTCTTCCGTCACGTTTGTATGCATGCAATTTCGTTTCATGAATTTTTTTCTTCGAAATGGCTCAATTATATTGATACTTGCTTTGATTGAATCTGTATTTTGTGTTCGATAAATTGAAAGCCCATGGTTGATACTGATAGGAACTAGTCAGAATCAAGAAATTCAAATGAGTGCCAATACAAAAGGTCATTGAACTACATGTATTGATTGATATAGTTAACTTTAGATGCTTTGTTGGGAAACATGGTATACATGGATGAATAGAAAAAAGCTTAAAATCAAATAATTACATCAAACCTATTTATGGGCACTCACAAACTAATAGCTAAGTGCTAATTCACTTCCAATTATTCTAACACATAAGGCATGAATGCATCCACAAACAGTTAGAATCAAAGATTAATTTATTTTATGGCATAAGAAAACTTTGAAACCAACAATCTTCAAGACTTGTTCCAACAGCCAAATATAATTCGCCATGCAAGACTTGGTATTACTATGTCTGAAACGTTTTAAGCCTTAACTAAGTCTGTGTTTTAAGCCATTCTTTGACAGACTCCTCCTCTAAAACCAAGCAAAACCACAAGACAACTGTCACACTAATCTTCCCTCCGGTACAAAGAGACTTGCGACCATTTTTTGGGTAGCTAACAAAACCAAACCCTTTTTTGCACTTCATGAATGATCTTCCGGCACCTCGTGCAGGAAACATAAACAAAATCCCATGATCTTCAAATAGGCCTACGCCTTGTGCAAGATGAGTTGCACCTCATGCAAGCCACAATAACCGTCCTTCGTTTTTCTGTTCAATTTCTTTTTCTTTTATTTTTTTGTATGCATGCATATAAAGAACATGGATTGTCTCTCATGAAACACTTTAATAATGCCATTAGCTTAACCCCTGATGATCCCAAGGGTCGCTTAGTACCAAAGATACTCTTGCACTTGGGACTTCTCCAATAGTATGGCTACAACCTTTAGCCATTAACCTTGAATATGGTTCTAGCTCCAGGTTCTTATAACTCCTCAGCTCCATGCGGCGATGCTTCTTTCACCATAAATGGACCAAGCCATTTAGACTTCAATTTTCTAGGAAATAACTTCAATCTTGAGTTGAACGATAAAACATTTTGACCCGGATGAAACTCATTTAATTTAGTGCCATGCCATTTTTATATTTAATTATTTTAATTTAAATTTAAATTTTGAATTATTTTTACTTACAAAGCATCAATACTCAACCGAACTTTGGAATGCCAAAGAACTGTCGTTAAAATAAGACAAACTAAAAATTAATATATTGATGAAAAAACTTTCTTTTATCTAGATAATTCAAAAAAGACACATATTATGTAAAAAAAATAAAATTATATAAGCTATTAATTCATTCTTTATAATTGAACATTGAGTAAATCATATATTAGTTTGAGTTGTGTGGTTAGGGCTTGCCTATATAATCTTAATGAAGCAAGTTTAAATTTCATATGAGACCGTTATAAAATGATTATAAAATAATTATCAGTATCAATATTATTGATGATAAGTTTTCCTTCTACGATTTTGTTTAAAAAATTATATATTCATTTCTTGTCCTTGTTGTTACGTCAATTCATATGTATTATTTAAATCTTTCAAATGGTATTTTATAGGCATTTTTACAATGTTATAAATACCTCCTCCACAAACAAAATTTAGGTGTATTTTTAGAACAATATTAAGTATAAATTCTTTAAGTTTCAAAAGTTGAAGAAAATAAAGCAATAGAAATCAAATTTTAAGTTCTTCTATTTTCTTCCCTCAAAAAACACTTTTCTTTTTTAATTACCTATCATAACATATATAATGCATCTACACTTTAGGTCTACACTTTAGGTACTTGATCAATAGTTAGAGCTTAATTTGTATTTAGTTTGAATCTCCTCAAAAACAATTGGAAAAACGACTAGTAATGTCTTTTTATAATTAATAAAAAGGGTAAATACAGACTTTGGTCCCTTAACTTATTTTTGCATTTCATTTTGGTCCCTTAACTTTAAACTGTCTCAATTTGGTCCCTTAAGTATCTCTCCGTTTATCAAAGTGGTCCCTTCCGTTAGTTTTCTGTTATGTTTAATAAAAAAAGTTAAACGTGGTACACGTGTCATGTTGTCATTGGTTGAAAACTTTTTTTTTTTATTTTCTTCATCTTCTCCATACAATCCTTCTCTCTCTAAAGAGAAGAGAACACAAACTCTCTCTCTCTCTAGATCAAGAAGAAGAAAACAGAGCAGAGAGAAGAGTAAACAGCATTTCACCATGGACACAGCATCATCACAGCTCATCATCACGTGGAATCGGTGATGTTTCGAAGGAGATTAAGAGAATTGTTCGCTCAGTCTTTGTCTCCCCCAAAACGTTCCAACTGCAAGATCACTACCACTTCTCGCTGCCTCACTCTAATCCAATTCCGTTACCGACAAAGCAGATGATAACAGAAATCCCAATTTACAACTTATGAAGTGAGAAGCAACATAAAATTGTTAAAATTAAAGCACTGTGCATCGAATGGATATAGTGTTCATCCTTGTTTTTAAAGTTAATGGTGTTTGTATATTCAAAAACCAATTACTGCATAATTCAACTGGGCTAAAAGGAAAGAACCTGCAATTATTTCTCAAATTTGTACCAAGTTACTTTTTCTTTTCTCTACTATTGTTAAAGATGGACTAGGTTAAATCACATATATTTTTCATTGCCCCTTTCCATCGCATCTTTTCTTATACTGAAATTAAATCATATAGCTTAGTTATGGTGTGGAGGAAGTCAATTTTGAATAAGAAAGGATACTGAAATTGCTCCCAATTTGGCAATGGAGATGGGCGGATGAAAGCTCCTGTTACGACGGCGACGGAGAGGGAGGTTGTTGTGGCGGTGGGAATGGGAAGAGCGGAGTAAAGGGATGAAAGCTCCTGTTACGACGGCGACGGAGAGGGAGGTTGTTGTGGCGGTGGGAATGGGAGAGAGAGAGAGAGAGTTTGTGTTCTCTTCTCTTTAGAGAGAGAAGGATTGTATGGAGAAGATGAAGAAAATAAAAAAAAAAGTTTTCAACCAATGACAACATGACACGTGTACCACATTTAACTATTTTTATTAAACATAACAGAAAACTAACGGAAGCGACCACTTTGGTAAACGGAGAGATACTTAAGGGACCAAATTGAGACAGTTTAAAGTTAAGGGACCAAAATGAAACGCAAAAATAAGTTAAGGGACCAAAGTCTGTATTTACCCTTAATAAAAACAAACCTATCTATTCATTGAATTTTAATATCATATATACGGCTAATTATTTGCATTTGTTTGTATACAAACTTATCAATTTGTGCATTTAAAATCTACCTTTCGGTTGCTCGGACTAGCCTTTTCACAAAAATAGCTCAAGCATATGCAGTCCTTTCAATTGATTTTTGCCTTCCTGTGTATCAATGAAGACACTGCGACAACAAAGTCAAACAAAACTGAGGCATTATTTATAGGCTTAATAACACTTTTGGCCCCCATGTTTGCCAAAATTGCGATTAAGGCCCTCTATCTTTGAAAACTACAAAACCGCGCCTTATGTTTTGGTTTCGTTGCACTTTTGGCCCCCATGGTCAATTTTGACCTGGTCCACGCTGACATGGCATCCACATCACTTATGTGGGGGGCCAAAATCGCAACTTTTGCAAACATAGGGGGCCAAAAGTGCTATTAAGAATATTTTTTATTTTTTTAATTCATTTTCTCTTTTTTTTCATTTTTTTGTTTTGAAAAAATTTTAAAAAAGAGGGAAAATTAATAAAAATCGAAAATAATGAAAAAAATACTGAAAAAATTTTAAAAAAATTGGAAAAATTAATAAGAATAAAAAAAAATCTGTAAAAAAAATTTCGCATTTTTTTCATTTTTTTGTTTTGAAAAAATTAAAAAAAACGGGGAAAATTAATAAAAATCGAAAATAATGTAAAAAATACTGAAAAAATTTAAAAAAATTGGAAAAATTAATAAGAATGAAAACAAAAATCTGGAAAAAAAATTTTGCATCACATGTGTGTATATACATACCACATCATTAAATCATTTTAATAATAAAAAACATTAAAAACTGAAAATCTTTTAAAAATAACAAAAAATCAGATTATCTTTTTAAAAAATTAAAAAATAAAAGTTTAGATTTTTTTGCGAAATAAAAAACTGGAAAATATTTAAAATTTTAAAAATCTAGATATATATTTTTTAAAATCCAATTACAATATGAAAATTAAATTTTAAAAATCATATAATCTTTAGAAAAAAAATCAATTTTAGTTCAAAAGAGATTGGAAGAGCAACTTGAGGTACTCACTTTTTAAATTTTAATGTCTCCTAAATAAGACACTTTTTAAAATTTTACACGCATTAATAATTCTTTTTACAAAGATATTCCTATGTAATTCAAGCTTCACAGATTTGTTTCCTAAATTTTTAATTAAACTAAAATCAAATTTTTTTTTTCAGATTATATGATTTTTAAAATTTAATTTTTCTATTGTAATTGGATTTTAAAAAAATATATATCCAGATTTCCAGTTTTTTATTTCGCAAAAAAATCTAAACTTTTTTTAATTTGAAAATTAAATTCCAGTATTTTTAAATATCTTTTATTTTGTAAAAAGATAATCGGATTTTTTGTTATTTTTAAAAGATTTTCAGTTTTTAATGTTTTTTTATTATTAAAATGATTTAATGAATTGGTATGTATATACACACATGTGATGCGAAATTTTTTTTCCAGATTTTTGTTTTCATTCTTATTAATTTTTTCAATTTTTTTCAGTATTTTTTTCATTATTTTCGATTTTTATTAATTTTCCCTCTTTTTTTTTATTTTTTCAAAACAAAAAAATGAAAAAAATGCGAAATTTTTTTTCCAGATTTTTTTTTCATTCTTATTAATTTTTTCCAATTTTTTTAAAATTTTTTCAGTATTTTTTTCATTATTTTCGATTTTTATTAATTTTCCCTCTTTTTTTTTTCAAAACAAAAAAATGAAAAAAAAGGAGAAAATGAATTAAAAAAATAAAAAATATTCTTAATAGCACTTTTGACCCCCTATGTTTGCAAAAGTTGTGATTTTGGCCCCCCACATAAGTGATGTGGATGCCATGTCAGCGTGGACCAGGTCAAAATTGACCATGGGGGCCAAAAGTGCAACGAAACCGAAACATAAGGGGCCGTTTTGTAGTTTTCAAAGATAGGGGGCCGAAATCGCAATTTTGACAAACATAGGGGGTCAAAAGTGCTATTAAGCCTTATTTATACGACCAGCATAGCCCACAGAGGTATCCAATGCTAGAGGAGCTATGAAGAGGAAATTACAAAGAAAGAGATATCATATATGGGGCCAGAAATTGTACTCCCTCCGTCTCTAAATTATAGTCGTTTAAGGTTTGTGCACGGTTATTAAGGAAATGATTAGTTGGGTTGATTTTGATAGTAAAATTAATGTCATTTACTAAAACACCCTTATTAATTGTAGTTAGTGAAGTAGTTAAGTTGGATGAAATTCAATAAATAAGGGTATATTAATGGAAAAAAATAATAAATGTTGCATTGGTATTCTAAAGTGACAATTATTTTGAGAAAAAGAAAAAATGGTAAAGTGACAATTATTGTGAGACGGAGGGAGTACAATAGATGAGATTTTTGGTTTCTATTCATATCCCAAATTTATTAGCCTTGTCTTTTCCTTGAAATTGAAAGTATGAGTTGGTAGGCTCGCATTAATGCATACAAGCCTCAACAGTAAACTCACAAGACCATTAGTTAAAAATTAAGGATCGATGACATGGTAAAATGGACGGTGGATATGAATAACTCATTGCAATTTATTTTATCCTCTATATAAATACATGAATTCATTCATAGAGAACGGAAGAAAATAATCAGAGAGGGATATAAGTTATAACTTCCAAAAACACTAGCAATAACCAAAAAATATTAAAGGAGTTGTCCACGTCCACCCAGCACCTTCATTTTGCAGCTTCAATGATTGTGCTGTATGTAACTTCGTCTAGCTGAATCTTTGGTCTATAATGTGGAAACAAGTTTCTGCTGGACAAGTACATATAGCACAATTATTGATGTTTTGTGCAAAGATGAAAATCAATGTTGCTATTGAAATGGAAGAGCTTAGACAGCGGTGTGAGATAGCTCCGAGGACAGTGACTGATCTATATTGTGACATGTCTTCATGAGTTTCTGGGATTTAATTTGTTGAAATCATTTATTTTATAGAGTTTTAGAAAGCATACTTATGAATCCAATTCTTACCTATCTAAAATGGTCTATTTAGCATTCTTTGTTGCTGCTTTATATGGATTGACCCAAATGAGTTTTGAAAATTTTATGTTAAAAGTTCTTTTTTAACTCAGTTTCGTTCTAAAAGTTTAAAATTATAGCAATTGATTTTGTACATGTTATTGTACAATTTTAAGTTGGTATATGAGACACATACTTATTGATTTTGACTATACTTTCATCATGCAGGGTTTTCTATATATGGTACATATCACAAATCGGAGGTTGGGTAACGAATATGAGTTTTGATTTTAATTTCAGTTTGTGAATTTGATTTGTTCAATGTTTTGGTAAGAAGTTTGAGTTTTTCTATTTTTCCATCTTAGCTGTTTTTTCACAACTTCATTTTTTTCCCACCTTTTTTTAGTTTTTAATTTTTCTGCAGCTACAAAAGAGCTTCTTGTTTTTATTTTTTAATGGCTAATGTTAGTATGTTAGCTACTGCCTCGAAATATGTCAATTTTTCGTTTTAGTCCCTCTAAAATTTTCCTTCAACTTTTAGTCCCTATATATAAAATTTTCAATCACTACTTTTGGTCCCTATTTGTAATTTAATTTTTGTATTTTTTAATGAAATTATGCAGAAATGTGTAAAATATTCTAAAAAAAATTCCCAAAGAAAATTAGAATTTTTTAACAAAACACAAATTAAATATAAATTTTTAACCGTAAAAAATACAAAAAATCATATTAAATTCATGTTTTGTTAAAAAATTCTAAATTTTTTTGAGTGGTTCTTGTAATATTTTGAATTTTTTTGGAAAACTTTATTAAAAAAATATGAATTCTACATATGAGTTTACTTTAAAAGAGGGACCAAAAGTGAAGATTGAAAATTTTATAAGGACTAAAAGTCGAAGGAAAATTTTAGAGGGACTAAAACGAAAATTTGACATATTTATAGGGACTAAAAACATATTTAACCCTTTCTTTTTTTGGAAAGAATGTTATCCAATACCAATAATAATAATAAAGCAGTACGTTATACTATTATCTTTTTAAAATGATATTGTGATTTATAATATATTTATCATAATATTAATTTTTTAATATTTTTTCATAAAAATTAATCAATATTCTTTGTTATGAGTAATAAAAATTCAAAAAAAAAATATTATTTCATTGACGCTTTTGGTAGATAAGATCTAATCATTATAATTGTCAAACAACTAATTTAATTATTAATTTAATGATTTGATCATTATGATAAATATATCATTTTAAATATATTAATTTAATTATTATAAATATATTTTGTAATAATTTAATTAAAAATATATTATAATTATTTCGTTTACAAAATATAAACTAATTATTTCGTTATACTATGCTGATATTGTGATCATTATAATTGTCATAGAATTTGCCTATAAAATATATCAGCAAAAAATTTTAGCTTAAAAATAGCCTTTAGTTTAAAAAAACATAATTTTCCAAACAACTTTAACTTTATTTTTAAAGGACTTATATATTACTTTAAGGTTAAAGTAGCTTTAAATCTAAAATAAAGCCGGGCCAAACGCAACACATATAGGCAAAAAGTTCGTTTGCTCTAAAAGAAATGTTGAAGGGACCCACTTATTTATAGAGAATTGCGAATTACCCGACATCAATGCTTACGTCAACGTTATCTTATAAAAATCTTAGTCCTTGAGTCAGATCGTGATTAAGGATTGTGTTGGCATCGACATTTACGTCAATGTTATTCGTAATCACGATCAGATTTGGTGGTTCTAATTTGAATAAGATAACTCTGAAGTAAGCATTTGCGTTTGCTTATTCGTAAATTTGTATAAATTGTGAGCCTCTTCAACATTTCATAACACACACTTCACGCACTCACGTTCATGCTGGAAAAAAAATAAACGCCTCCATCTCTTCCAACATAACAGGTTCAATTGGTCAATCAATCAATCATTTGAATTTATGTCAATTCAACCATGTGATCCCTTTTGGTGACAATGATTTTATGAGTATATATCTTGCTCTAATTTAGCGTTCTGCCGAATTGGGGCCACGAAATATAAAAATTAAGGGTCCATTAATACAAAAACACAATTAATAAAGGCTTAATTCTTTGTGGGTCCATTTAGAATTTATCATGTGATGTTTTTTAAGGGAGTTCAAATTCCAAATTCGCAACAACATTGTAGGCTATAACAAAACAGAATGGCACATGAGGGAAAGACAAAATTGCAACGACATCTTAAAGAGAAAAAGGGTGCTAGAGACAGCTTCATCGGCGAGCATGATTCAGGGCTATTATTATGCTATTCATTTTATTTCATTATTTATCGTAAAATTTTACCGCGAAAACATGCATCTCTTAGTGAAAAAAATGAAGAAAAAAATGAGTGTTACTACTTACATAATCACAAAAGGGAGCAATAGATAAATATGTTTGTAGCGAGTACAAAAGCCTTTGAATAATGATCATGGAAGGAGATTCGAATATGTAAGTGACTTGGGAAGGAGATTTGGAGTGAGAAATTAAGTTTTTACTAATGTGAAAATTTGGGAGAAAAGTAACCCCTAGAATCTAAAGCAGCTCTCACGTGCCAATCTCTTTTATATTTTCTTTTTCCTTTTTTTTTTTAATTCAATTGTTTACACTCCTGGTTGTTTTTTTTTTTTTGAAACAGTAATATACACACGTGGCGTGCCACGTCATTTAATGAAGTGTCAAATAAGTGTTGACTCGGTCAAAATTGCCAAAAAGAATCACTATTGCAAATGGGGTAATTCATAGGGGGCCAAATTTTTCATTTTTTTTAATAGGAGTCAAAATTGCAACATTTTAAAATTTAGGGGACTAAAAGTACACTTAAGCCTTGTTTATACAACAGGATTTGGAAAATTTGGGTATGGGCAATGAAATGAAAAGCAATATCACTTCTTGATCAATGGTTCATGCTCTCTTGTTGAAATGGTTAAGAAAAATTGTTAAAGTAGATAGATTTGCATTTTTTTTTTCCTTTTTCTGAAAATCTTTATCCATGGAAAAACTTCAAAAGATATACAACAAGAAAACGGTTAAATGTTGCACGTGTATAACGGAAGAAAATTCAAACTATTTCAATAGTTGAAGCCAAAGCTACATGGTTTGATGCTAACAACACAACAAGCATGCTTGAAAATGATTATTCATTGGAAGAATACTGATGCAAGTGACATAAAATATCAAAAATCGAATGCATCCGAAAGCTAAAGTGGAAGATGTTAATGAGAAAGATACATGACTTGCTTCTGAAGATGAACCCGTCAAGTTTGGCCATCATTGATTTTCATCCATTTTTATTTTTTTTATCAAAAAAGAAAAATGATAATAAGAAAATAAAAAAATAAGAGGCTTTGGCAGCTAAAAATTTCAAATTCTTTTGACAGAAGTAGCAACATCAGAGTCAACTTTGTTTCTGTTGGGAATTGTTTTGTTTTTTTTATTCAATAGAGACCAAAAAACATTTGTTTTTGTTTTACTCTTTACGTTTGCCATTTTCTTCATCACTACACATTTTTTGGCTGCTTCTTCCTGCACAAAATTTGGCATTTTCTTCATCTAACAAACTACCTTAACATAGTTTGTAGTGTTGGAATTCAAGTGTGATTGTTTAGTCCCACTTTAACTAAAAATGAAAAAAAATGTTGGATATACAGCAAATGTTCTATGAATATATAAATATACTTGTTTCTTGGGGTCTCCTATCCTAATTTATATTTTATTTTATTTTCACTTTAATTAATAAAATATTTTTCTCACCGTAGTTTACTTTCTACCCTCTCTCTAATTAACACAAATAAAAACTAATGATTTAATAAAATATTTTTCTCACCGTATTTTAACTAATGATTTTTTTTATCTTTTTGTTAGTAATTTAAAATAAACATAAATTTAAAAAATAAAAACTTAAAATGTTTGAAGAAAGTAATCAGAACTTAAGTGTTTGTTTGGTTGAACGATGAAATTTTCATGTTCACTCCTAATCATGACAAGTTTTCGACGTTCAAGTAGATGGTTTTGTAGCTTATGTGAAATCACGAGACATGAGTTTGGATCTACGACATACAATCATACACATGTTGAGATGTATCACAAGGCACTGCAATGCATGCATACATAGTTGGTGTTAATCACTTAATTGTGCCATAAACCAATTGACATATGGCGACCTATCACCCTATAATTAAAAAATTGTGGCTACAGATATAGTTAGTGAAGAAGCACTGCAATGCATACATACATTATTATACATATAGTCAGTGAGGGTAAAGATGCAAATGCGTTCTGTTGCGCATCAAATTGCAAAATCAGAAAAGTATAAAGTCTTGTGCTTGTTTGCCAACAAATACAAATGTTGTGCATTTCGATCTATGAGTATAAGTAGCTGTTTTTGTCAACAACAAAAAATGCATAAGTAGCTGTTAGTCTAAGAATTTTCTGTTATTCGGTAATTAAAGAACATAGGATATTATTCTATACTATACAATGTCACTGTCATATTACAGTATCATATTAAAATTTAACCCAACTACACCATACACATTGGCTTCTTAACACAAATTATATTTTCCTGAATGTTGATGATTACATAGAAAAGTAATTAATAGACAGATTAGATTAGATACAAAAATACAAATCTTATTAATATCGATTCTTAAATTCCTGCAAAACAATACGTGCAGCATTTCTTCCTGGTGCTCCTATGACACCCCCTCCAGGATGCGATCCACTTCCACATAAATACAAGTCTCTGATTGGTGTCTTATGATTTGACCTATTCAAAAAAGAAAGGGAAAAAACATTTCTTTATCCTACAATATCATTTTGATTTATGCCAAATATGGAATTTTCTATAGCATTTCATGTACCAAACAAACATACCAGCCTTTGACAGGTCTCATTAAGAAAAGTGAATCCAAACCCATAGCACCATGGAAGATATTTCCTCCTGCACACATTTGCTAATTTCAGTTAAATAATATAAAAATATTGTACTTCAATACAGAACATGTGATTTTATGAAGACTGTGAAAAATTGAACATAATTTAATTTAGTAAAATATTGAACTTCAAAAAGAGTCTGTAGGAACGTCATTTTTATTTTCCTTTTTTTAATTTTTAAATTGAAAAAAACATGGGAGCTGAAAGCAAAAAGAGCAATCAAAGGATAATGCAAAATCAAGAGGACAATATTCAACCTAGTTCTATCATATGAATGATGAGTCCAAGACAGAAGAATAGAGAAACCCTTGCCAAGTTAGGCTAAATATGATTGGGATTGACAGTAACTACTAAGAAACGAAGAAGTTTAGTTAAATAATAACCTAATAATCCTGTGCCTAACATGGCACTACCCTTCAACGGAGAACTTCCAAATAAACTCTTGGAAGTCAAAGCAATCGATAGTTTTTACACAATAGTTTAACAGGAAATTTAAGGATGGTTTCACAATACTCCGCTTCTTGTGATTGCACCATGTTATTAGCAACCCAGCTGTCTCAACTACATATTCTTAGAATTTGGAAATGGTTCTAACAATACCAAAAGCTAACTTGCGGGATGAATATTATCTCTAACTTAACTATTGTCTCATATCACTGTTGAATATGAGTCTCTCAACACAGTCCCTCGCAGCCAAGACTAAATGTCTAGAGTGCGTGTTTGTTTGACTAGACTTTGCAACCGGTTCGAAAGTTTGAGTCTAGACACATAATTTATTTCAAAAAAATGAAACCATATGCTAAACCACTGACATAAAATTTAAGGCTGAGGTAATGATATCATATCATATTAAATAGTTAACTAAGCAAAACACTTGTTTGCTTTCTTGAAGATTTGCTCGGTTGTCATTTGTCCATATCTTATTGGAATGACATGATTAAGACCATGGAGAAGGACAGACAAATTGAACTCACATCCAGATATATTCAACATGCACATTTACTTAAAAATTTCAAGGTTTAGCATTCATTGTTTGATGAGGTACACATAGTTCAAACCTTTTTTTTTAACAAACTGGTTCAAACCTTTTGTTCAACCATACATGGGAAACCAAATCAACCAATAAAATGTAATAACTATGTTGAACTGCAAAAACCACTACATTAGGTTTGCACCGTAAATAAGTTATATAATCCCATGAGACCGTTCACCTATTGTCAAATAAGGAAACTACTCTATAAGCCATATCGCATGTGACATTTTATCTTCCTATTCACTAAAATCATCTCAAATCATGACCAACATGAGTATTGAGTTTTAATAAATCTTAATAACTGGTGCAGTCAAGATAAAAAGCAAGAATGAAACTTCTTAATAGTCAATATAGTGTATAATCTTCCAATTGTCACATAAGTTTCAAGTTTCTACATGAAGATTCTCTTGATCATTTTTCCCAGGCCAAAAGAGGTGTAGACTTCATACTGTAAAATGTAATTCAATAATCTAAAGGCTTATTATAATACACTATCAATAATCTAGTATATCACTTAATTGCTACATAAGTTACAAACTATGATACGTTTTAGAAAATTATATCAATTTTTTTTTTTAAAACAATGCAAGTTTGAAGCATCTAAAAAATATAGAAAAAGAAAACGTGATAAATCAATAACTATAATATGTTATTCACAATAAGGCACTTTCGTAAAAGGACACCATAAAAATGTCACCATGTCAAATTCTTAGAGTTAGTCTTTAATTATACAGATTAATTTTGTAGATTACCCGTTAGTCCAATTTCCCTTTCCAAATCTGGTGGTGTTAGCATGTCATAACCTATGACGGATGAGCAGAAGCCAGGCGCATGTTCTTCAATCAAGTTAAAACATCTTTGTGCATATGATTCCTACAGTTGACAATTAAAACAAATTGCTGCAACTGTTTTTAAATTCCAAACAACAAATTACCCATGCTAGAATGAATAAGAGAATTCAATAATGAGGTTAATAGAGGAACATCATGGACTATTCATTTATGAGTTGAATACATAAAAACAAGATCAGAAAGATATACTACCACTGCATTGTTTCTCAGAAAATAACAATTCAATGAATTATATAAGATCATTTGTGCAAGTGCAACTTACTCTGTATGCAGCATTGTCCCAGCTACCGTTTGAGGGTTTGTAAGGTGTATATTGCGTAAATAAGCTGATGACATGCTTACCTACAAGACAGCACATATGTTGACTGCTACACTATTTTAATAATACATAAATATGAAGCATACCTAAATTGGAAAAAGGAGCCAAATTCAATAAAAGAACATGTAATAAAACATTGGACTAATTCTTAATAGTCACCATTCGTATTGTGTTCCTCTGATCCATGACTAAAAGAATCTGTCTCCGTGAAAAACATTTTTGTCGCAGGTTTGCTTTCTATATTTCAAATGATTATAGGTGAAGTTCTCGAATTTTCTTTCATATGGGATTCCTTTGTAAAATAATCAAATATGAGAATTGAACTAAAAGGAGTTAGTCAAGAAACAGCAAAACAGGTTAATCTATTTGATACTCCGCTTTATTACGAACACCGATTGGTGCAAGTGGAAAAGGAGCTTGACTCTCCTTAAGTGAATCCACTGGGTTCAACTAGAATTAATTGGGGTCTACAGTGATATAGGTCAATATTGTTAAATAGCGGCCAAGGCACCGCCATGATATAATGGCGCGGCAGATTTTTTGACAACTGCCAGAGGCCACAATTGCATGTTTATATGGAGGATTTTTGGCCTTCACCATCGACAACTTTGATATTGCATACTGAAGGTTTCAAACTAAAAGAACAAGATCAAATGATCCTATTTTCTCTATGTGAAATAGATGAAGGGTAGTTGAAGCTTATGATGTCATACCAGGTGGAGATATGGTGTTGTCCAATGAAGAAGGGATTGTCATCTCCATCACAGGCCTTTGTGATGGTATGCCATTACAAGCATCTTGACAAGCTGATATAATCTCCTCCATACTGGAATAGCAATCGATATAAAAGGAATAGCTAAGTTTCAACTATTATTACTAATATCACATAAGTATAACGCTGGCACTTGACCATGGGAATAATCTCAAAATTTCCATTATTTAACTGAATAAAATATCCAGTACAACAATAGTAGCAAGTCTCTTAATGTTGGTATGCCAAAACAATCTCTGTCCATTATATATTCCTAAACATGCTAAAATGCTTTTGCTGACAGCTAGGGGTGTCAATGGGGATTTTTCAGAGCAGATCCCCGCGGGGATTCCCCGTTTGGGGCCCCAGATTCGGGGATTTTTTGCCCCGCGGGGACGGGGCAAAATCTACCCCCGTAAGCACTTCGGGGCGGGGATCGGGGAAGCATCCCTCGCCCCGCAGATTCCCCGACCCCGTTAAAAATACAGTAATACCCTTGCATTTTTAAAAGTCCTATTATTTTCTATTGGTTTTTTGGACTTTTCATATGGTTTTATAAAATAAAAATTAGAAAAAAATATATAATGTTTTTAGTTGTTACTGGAGAAACTCAGTCTCATGGGTTTGGAGAAACACAAACCCTAGCTGCGCCTCCATTTTCCCATTTCAGCATCTCCATCTCAATCACAGATCTCAGGCCTCTCAAATCTCAATCTCACGCCTCTCGATCCTAGCCTCCTCCTTGTCAATCTCAATATCAATCTTGGCCCCCATTTTCACTCTTGGCCTCTTCACTCGCTCTCTGTCTTAAAATCTGTAAGTTTTCCTCTCAATCTCGAATTTAATCTTATAATTAATTACCTCTGAGTTAGTTCGATGTTTATAGATTCTGTTGAAACTATGCAGTTCATGTCCAAAAAAATAATTCTGTTAAAATTTTGAGTAGTTTGTATCTTTCAAATCCAAAAAAAATTATGCATTTAAGATTATGCTTTTAAGATTATGTTAAAATGATGCAGTTCATGTCCAAAAAAATTATGTTAAAATCAGTTCATGTCCAAAAAAATTATGCTGTTAAGAATATGTTAAAATTATGCAGTTCCTATGCTGTTTGCTTACTATGTTTAGGTACGAAATTCTGTTCATGTTTAGATTCTGTTTTCTTACTACCTGAGTTAGTTTGATGTTTATAGATTATGTGAATGATTAGATTTAAGGCTACTATTTTTGTGAACTGAATGTATGTGAGCTTACTATTATTGTCCAACTTCCATTTAACTTTTTTTCCTTGTGTGTGTATGTGAAGGTTTTTATCTAAAAATGGCTATTTTAGAAGTTCAATCATTTGATGTTCCACCGACACAAGAAACTCAAACGATTCTGAATCAGACGAATGTGGAAAGTCAAGAACGCGAAGCTGTTCGTGAGCCCAGTGTAAGTCCTAACAAAAGAGGACTCAAATCTGATGTTTGGTCCCATTACAAAAGGCAGAAGATAGACGGTGTATTCAAGGCTATATGCAAAGATTATAAGAAGAAACTTGGTGGTGAGAAAGGAAATGGTACTACTCATTTACGTGACCATCTTTGCATATGTGCAGCTCGCAATAAAAGAAGTCCAACACATGCCTTGCTAAAAATGTCTGAAGTGCCGGGAAAGAGTAAAGAATCATTCGTGGCTGGAACTTACATTTTTAATCTAGATTTTTCTAGAACTGAACTTGCAAAGATGATTATTCTTCATGAATATCCCATCATGATGGTTAACCATGTTGGTTTTAGAAGTTTTATACATTCTCTTCAACCTTTGTAAAAGATACCTTCTCGCAATAACATGAAGAATGACATCATGAAGTTGTATGAAAGCGAGAGGACAAAGCAAATGAATTGACTTGGTAAGAATAAAAGTCGCATTGCGATAACTACGGATATGTGGACTTCTAGCAATCAAAACAAAGGGTATATGGTTGACAGCTCATTACATTGATGAAAATTGGAATTTGCATAATAGAATCATCAAGTAAATATTATAATTTAACATTGTTATTTTATCCGATGTTTACTTCTGCATTGTCTTATGTGATGTTTACTTCATACTATAATTAAGATTCATTATGTCTATATTTTAGGTTCATTTATGTGTTTGCACCACATATTGCAGAAGTGATTGGTGAATATTTGTCAAAATGTTTGTTTGAATGGAATATTGATAGAAAATTGTCAAAATTAACCATTGATAATTGTAGCAACAATGATGCTTTAATTGATTATGTGATTAATAAGATTGGATCTGTGTCTTTTGTTTTGAATGGTGAATTGTTTCATATGCGTTGTTGTGCCCACATCTTAAACTTGATAGTTAAAGATGGCATGCAAAGTTATGAAACAGTTCACCATTCAAAACAAAAGACACAGGTCCAATCTTATTAATCATATAATCAATCAAAGCATAATTGGTGCTACAATCATCAACGGTTAAAGATGACAATTTTCTATCAATATTTCATTCAAACAAACATTTTGACAAATAATCACCAATCGCTTCAGCAGTATGTGGTGCAAGCACATAAATGAACCTAAAATATAGACATAAGGCAATGCATAAGTAAACAATACATAAATTAACCATGTTAAATTAGAATATTTACCTGATATGCAAATTCCATTTTTCATCAATGTAATGAACTGTGACAGCCATATACCCTTTGTTTTGATTGCTAGAAGTCCACATATCAGTAGTTATCGCAATGCGACTTTTATTCTTACCAAGTGAATTCATCTGCTTTGTCCTCTCGTTTTCATACAACTTCATGATGTCATTCTTCATGTTATTGCAAGAAGGTATCTTGGACAAAGGTTGAAGAGAATGTATTGAACTTCGAAAACCAACATGGTTAACCATCATGATGGGATATTCATGAAGAATAATCATCTTTGCAAGTCCAGTCCTAGAAAAATCTTGACTAAAAGTGTAAGTTCCATTCACGAATGATTCTTTACTCTTTCCCGGCACTTCAGACAATTTTAGCAAGGCATGTGTTGGACTTCATTTATTGCGAGCTGCACATATGCAAAGATGGTCCCGTAAATAAGTAGTACCATTTCCTTTCTCACCACCAAGTTTCTTCTTACAATATTTCCATATTGCCTTAAATACACCGTCTATCTTCTGCCTTTTGTAATAGGGCCAAACATCAGATTTGAGTTCTCATTTGTTAGGACTTACACTGGGCTCACGAACAACTTCGCGTTCTTGACTTTCCATATTTGTCTGATTCAGAGTCATTTGAGTTTCTTGTGTTGATGGAACATCATTGGATGATTGAACTTCTTCATTAGCCATTTTTAGATAAAAACCTTCGCATACATGATTGGACTTTTTAAAAATGTAAGGGTATTAGAGTATTTTAAATAGGCCGGGGAATCCGCAGGGCGGGGGATACTTCCCCGATCCCCGACCCGAAGTGCTTACGAGGGAACATTTCACCCCGTCCCCGCGGCGCATAAAATCCACGAATTTGGGGACCCGAACGGGGAATCCCCGCGGGATCCGCTCTGAAAAATCCCCATTTGACACCCCCAGTGCTTAAGGCTTGATATAACATATTTGGTAGTTTAGTTGTTTCCCATTATCTTGAGAAAATTATTGTGAAATAACTAAGGAAGGAAGTGTATACAGATTTAATTTGGGACACAAAAAATATGGGGATCCGCGGGGATGGGGAACGAATTCACCGACTGGGCAGGGATCGGGGAAGTTCCCCCGTCCCCGATCTGCCCTATTGACATTCCTACTGACTGCAGTGTCAACTGGGTTTGCTTTAGTAAAAATAGCAGGTTACAAATGTATGGTTCAAAATAAATAATGGCAATGCATCCAAACAAAAGTTAAAAGATTTGTCTTTCAGCATAAGTAAGGTCTGATGCATATATTAGCATACCTTTCAAAACCAATATGGATCGTAGCAGTATGTTGTGCACCCACTTCTGTATTATTTATCTTGAAACAGGGAAACTGAGGCAGCTTATCAACAGCTACATTGATTTTTGTTGTTCCCTGCTCCAAATGATGAGAGAATCAAGAACATAAAACAAGACAAGTCCAAGCAAACAGAAAATTTCTATTTAACCAAAGGATTTATGAATGCCACATTTGAAATGCTCCCAGAGAAATGATCTATGGTTCAAAGAACTTTATTCTTCAAAAGAAAAATCTCTTTTACCATTCAACACAAATTACTTCCAAAAACATTACTCCCTCCGTCCCAGTTTATTTGACCCCTTGGCTCATTTCACACAGATTAAGAAAAATGTATAAATAAAGGGGAAAGTGGAATATATTGTATTGAGAATGATAAAAGTAGTATTATTTAGTGTTATATTGTATTGGAAATGATGAAAGTTGTATTGAAAATTGAAATGGGTCAGTTATTTTGGGACACTTTTTTTTAGAAAATGGGTCAGTTATTCCGGGACGGAGGGAGTATTTGCTAAGGTGCCGGCAAGACCAGTAAGAAGGATTTGGATTTAAATTCTCTCATTTATGTGTTTTATGATAGCACATTATGCTATTATCTGATCCGTATAACTTATCCAACCAAATTGGGAAAAGGCTATGTTTGGTTGTTTTTGTTGTTTATCTAAAAGCAACCCCTAACAATAAAAACTTTCATGGCATTACTCTGCTTTGTTCAATAGTAAGTACAAAAAAAAAAAAAAAAATTAAACTATTACAGCATTAACAAGAAAAACTAAATATTCATGCCTAAATGGGAAATTGCACAACAGAAGAAAATGCTGAAAAACAACATAAAGCCAATATTCTTGAAATATGTACACAAAGATTTTCCTCAAAATAAAAATTTCATGTTCGACAGAAAGTATCTTACAGAACTGTAGTCGGAATGCTTAATTGCACAAAGAAATTCAACAGGAAGAAAATCTCGAGGTACCAGTTCCTGCCAGACAAAACCAGCATTCAAGTACTTAATATTTGACTATTGGCAAGTATTATAAATTATTGTGAATCATGTCATGAAATTTAAAACTGCTTACCATAAAGGTCTTATAAGGAGTTGCATTAGACAAAACAACTGAAGAATGCACTTCAGTCCCATCAGCCAGCAATACCTACAAAATCATCAGTGAAGCATAATTAACGATAGAATATTATAATAAATTGTTTTGTATGTTAAAAGCCAAATCAGGAAGCAAGCCAACTCACTCCATTTGCCCTGCCAGACTCTGCCACCATCACCTTTAAAACCTATTTCAGTATCGAACGATGAGAGACCAAAACGAAGATAGATAACAATTACAATGCTGGAGAAAAAATTACTCTGACCAACAGTTTTAAATCAAATAAATGAAAACTCGTTAAATGCACTTTTATGTAGAAAAACTAAATAAGACATCAATGTTATAATAGGGCTCGCGAGAAATCTTGCAACTACTTATAAGGAAGGATAGGGCTCGTGAGAAACAAACCTCTTTATCTGTTTCAATATGAACACCAGCTTCTTTAGCAGCTTTACATATAGCTAAGGATACTGCACCCATACCACCCTCTACATGCCTACATACGGATGAGTTAAAATTAACAAATAATTTCTTAATAATTGGTTGAGACCAACATATTCGCTTGCCTGACTTGTGAACCCTAAAATTGGCAATAACAATGTTTCAATACCAAATCAATTAAACAAAACTGAGTAGATATACTCACGACCAAATATTACGATCACCGTCAGTTTCTCCCATTATGTGGTGTAGCAAAACATATCCACTTCCAGGAGTGTTGATGTTCATCTATTAAAGAGAATTAAAAAAGAGCATGAAATAGGGTGAAAAAGATTGGCAGCACAGGCTGATAAGTACCAGTACAAAAAAAAAAAAGTGACAATCAAAAGAATTAAGGAAGATACAAGTTTACTATATTGTCGCACATTATATTGAGGATCTAAGCAAATGAATTAGAAAGCATATTGTTTTTGAATAAGTGTGCATTCTTTCAAAACATGTCTAACTACGACACTAACTATATTAGAGTAAACCCGGCAAAAAAAATTAAATAAAACAGAAAACTCTTACCATACTCCCAATGATAGCATCTCCTGCAAGTGTTCCCTTCAACAAATTTGACTGCATACCAAGATTATCGATAAATATTAGGAAGATTGAAGGGAACACTTGTTCAAAGATTATCGATAAATATTATTTTTCAATAATGTATTATTCTTTGTTTAAGTGAAAAATGCTTAACATTTGTTCATAAGTCTGTACCTGTGAAAAATAATAAATTATTGAAAACTACCGAGCCACACAAGGAAATTAACGTAATAAACAAACTAATTGATTTCAGTAATCAAAAACATGTTGAAAAATCCTCCAGAGTCATCTTGCTTGATTTAGGTTATTACAAGTTTATAGACAAACTTGAATAAGTTAGACAAAAAATTAAGTGCAATAATCTATGCAACATAACATCATTAACATATTGAAGATACTATATACCAAATTTATTATGCAATAATTAAGTAGGTAACAACCTCAAACCATTTATCCAGGACCTTCGAGGTTGGAGACAGTAATAATTCCATTAAGTCCCTGGACAAGCATTTTCTTAAAACTTAGATTTTAAGACAATGTCCATCCTCCAGAAGATGGATTTGCAGTTCCAAAAACTTATAAGCACAACAGAGAGATGATCTTACACCATTCCCTTTTGACCCAAGGAGAGAGTATGCCCCAGACACTGAGCCCAAAACTTAGATCTCTGCAATTTATGCCTCAGCAAGTCAACTGTAGAAGCACTGCCATGCAGAATTTCAGGGGTAGGCGAATCCAAAACGAAATCTAGTAACTTACTGAACTTCTGGAGTTGAGCTTCATATCTACAATTACAAACACGATAAAAACAAAAGTGTTCATGTTAATTAATGCAATTGAACTATTTCAAATCAAAACACCATTATAACTGTTTGGTTACACTCGGCCTTTAGAAACTTCGAAATGCAGCAGAGCCATGCCTAAAGCAACAAATCCGTTTTTACGTCTTATAAAGACTCTATTGCTGAGAGAAGGCAGTCCAATCAAATGCACATTGCACTAAATAAGACATTGATAACAAAATGTCAAGTTGGTTTTGTTAAAATTTTAGAACCAAAACAATCAGCAACAGAAATATTATTAAAAAACCATTTCTTTTTCTCCCTTTTACATTATCAGTTTAAAAATTCAACATTGTAGACAATGGTATCAAAACCTTCAAAGCAATAGCATTTGCCAAAAAAAGCCGGATCTTTCTTTCTTCAGTTTCATGTAAATTTATTTACTTACTAGAACAAAACAATATATATAAGACTTCACTGATGTCTGAATAAACAGTAAATCACCAATTCAGTAGGACACTAAATTGTAGTTCACTCAACATGATCCTTAACTTCTAAAATGATTAGTGAAATTGAAAATCATCGATTACTAATCCTTCACCTTTATTGAAAATTGCAGGATTAAATTGACTGATTCAAAACTCAGTGGCACCGACATGTCTCATTGTCTCAACCCATGTTATTACATACACTTTTGTAATTTTCTCAAATTATAGCCAGTGTCAGTGTTGTGTTAAGTTTTCGTTCAGTCCTTCATAGATTCAAAATGACTAATCTAATCAGGAATTATCATTTCAAGAATTATTGTACCTGAAATAAGCATCAGCATCTCTTTTGGAAAACTTAGAAATCTCAGAATGATCCATCTCATCACTCTGCCCTAATAGCAAGTAACGCCCATCCAGTGACGGTGTAAACGACGATGCCATCGGTTTCAACAGCTTCAGCCCGTGTCGTTTCAACTCCAACTCTCTTTCATTTTCAAATTCAGCAAAACACACAAAATTAGCTTAATCAACAAGAAATAACATTTTTAATTCATTGATTATATAAGTATTGTTGTGTTCCTTCTTGTAATCAACAATTCTCTCATGTCATTCTCTCAAATTATTATTGGTGTTAAATTATTATTGATGTTGAAGTGTCGTGTTCGTGTCAGTGCTTCATAGATAGTGGTATGATATCAAATTCGAAGGGTGCATGTGGTTACGTGCCTTATGATTTGAGGACGGAGAAGGCTGAGGAGGTAACTGCAGCGAGAGAACTTAAATCCAGGGATTAGCTCCTCCGTGACAGCGGCACCGCCGATGATGTGACGGCGTTCAAGGACGGCGACTGAGAGGCCGGCGCGAGCTAAGTAAGCGGCGGAGATCAAGCCGTTATGACCACCGCCGATGACGATCGCGTCCCATTTCTTATTCTTTTTTAGAGCTGACGTGGCGACGGTGGAGGTTGTTATTGTTCTTCGCCACATCACTCACGCTCAGTATTCTGTCACCGTGTGAAGAATTTAAGTAAAGCTATGAAGAATGAAGAACACGTGACGAGAGTGGAATATCCAGTAATCTATAAGTCAACTTCAGTTGACCATTTTCTTTACAATATTCCATGATTGGTCAATGGTGTTTTTAAATCAATTTTTACATATATAAGCAAAATGATATAATGAATAAATATATTTCAAATGTAACTATCAACATCAATGGTCCCATGGTCTAGCGGTTAGGACATCAGACTCTGAATCTGGTAACCCGAGTTCAATTCTCGGTGGGACCTTTCTTCTTGTTTTTTTTTTTTTATCCGATTCTTCATTTTCTTTTTGCAATTATTTATTTTAAACGGCAATGTTTGTTTGATATGTAAGATAAAAGGCCAAGATAAAAATGAAGCAAGTTACTCTAATATTTATTGAACTCATTATTTTTTTGCAATTTCTATAATATGGTTTTTCAGTAAGATACATGAATTGGAAAGATTAGTATTCTTCTGTTGTTCAGGATCAAATGCATGGTTTTTGAACCTACAATTATAAGTGTCTTGTTATATGTGTCTTCAGGATCAAATAATAGTTGTTTTGTCTACAACAGGGGACATGCCAACATGAAAATTTGTAGCTGAACCTATGAAGAAGCAGTAAATGATCTTTGAACACAAACACAAATGAAAATCGTAAAATTTCACCTTATAAACACAATGTCAATAGAGATCTAAATACAAATACCAAGAAAATCTTTTGCAGGGAAAGCCTTTCTTAACCGCTTGATTACTAATAAATTTCTGGTTTCTCTAAAGCCTCGCATTTCAATATCCATATTTTGCATCATTTTGAATGTTCTCTGCTTGTGCATCGTTGTAATTCATGCAATCAATCATTTTCTACTTGTATATTGAGTACGGCTCATATTTGCTGAAACGAACAGACACTTGAGCTAGCATAGCGAAAGTTTTGTACTCGGTAACTCTAGTTCATTGCATAATAGAAACTACAGCTGCCATTATGCTGTTAGAGACGTATACATAATTGGTAGAACTTTGCGATCAGACATTGTATTCTTGTGCATTTATTTATCTACTTTATAACCAGATCGGCTATTCGAACATATTTAATATTTTAACCAAGGTCTACACTCTACGAAAAGCATGATTATAGAAGACCCATGATATCTTCAAGGTAGCAGCTCTTGAAGTTGTGCAATCTCACATCCAGTCTCAACACCCAGAATGTTTTTCACATTAATTTTCGCTACAACCACAAACACATTATCTTATTGGCCATAAATCGATAAACTTTGAGTGCCTCGCCTTCGTGTATTTATAATAACTGAGGGTAATCTTGGCTAGCAAAAGGATAAGATCAAATGTTATAGTATTTGTTATTTTTGTATCTTAGAACTTGAGTTGGGACCTAATGTAACGACAAAACTAATGTTTCCCCCTACTTATAACCACCCTCCCTGCCAAGGATTGGACATCCGGAGCATAACAATTTAGGCTTTAAATCATCTAAAAATTTGAATTTTGATCCAAACTCAACCCAAGAAGCTAATCCAAGATGTGAGGGTTTCCTTCCACGTACAACCACAATGTGTGATCGCCATCATCTACACTGCACAGTGTACATATCTGCATGTCTTGTTTGTAAAGTCATTTACAATTCAAATACCTGTATTTGCAACTGGAGCATGAAAAACAGAATGGACTAGGACTATTGGGAATTTTGAAGGTGTCATATTTGATATTACTCTCAGGTTGAGGCATTAGATGTAGCTTGAGGTTTTCAGAAACAGTAACAGACACGACATGTGACGACCAGAACGTACTTGAGTTGAGCACTAGCTGGTACTTCTACTCCAATTAAAGCTACTCAACTGTCCCTTTTCTCAATCATCGCAGACAACATCGTGATGGAACATGACGACTCAAACATGACAAATAATCTGGAATAACCACTCACAACAAGAAACAGAGAGAGGGGGGCGGGAGAGAAATTAAGAAGATCAATGAACTAGGTAAGCAAGAGAGAGAGAGAGTTTTAACAACAAACAAGTTAAACACAAATAGAAGTTACATTACCAAATATAGTTACAAACATAAGCTCCCTAGAGTCTTGAAAAGAAGTCTTAGCTTCATACATAAGCCAAATAAATAAAAGTCAGCATTGTACTACTACAAAAAACTAAGTTTGCATGGACCCATGATAACTGAAAATCATGATTTTTCACAAAAAACAGAAACAAATGAATTATACAATAACAGTTACTGGTTGACAATACAGAAAAACGGTGTCTTCACTTGTGAGGAAGTTTAACAATTTTTTGTAGAACCACCGTCCTTGCTCTTATGATGTCACGGCTACATGTATCAGCCTGTGCTCCTAAATCTTCGACATTCTTCATAAAAACTCCCAACCTCTTCTTGATTTCTTCTATTGCAACCTTCACTGCTCCTTCTTCCTCAATGGCATAATCCACATTCGTTTTTAGAGACTCGATCTCAACTTCAAGTCGATTAACTAGAACCCGGATATTGTCCAAATCCTTTATAGCTACATAGGATCCAACTTCCATTGAGATAGTTACTTCCTTATGACCTTTCAATGCATTTTCATAGTTCTTCATAAGTGAGTCAATCCACTTTCCCATTGAACCAATTGGGATAGCAGTAACAGCAGCTACAGCAGCTGCAACATGTGGAGAAGCAACAGCTGCTGCTACAATTGAGCAGATCAAAACGGAAGCAACTGTGGCTACAAATATGATAAACGACACCTTCCTCCAAGTACGGATTTGTTTTAGTTTTTTGTCAAGCTTTCCTTTTCTGAGCTGCAATTTCTCAAGCATGAGTACTTGCTGATTATAAACAGATTGATATATTTGGAAGAATTCTTCAGTGAAAGGATCACCGGCGGCCTTAAAACTCTTCAGCTCCTGTAATGTCTTCACGTAGCTATTGTCTCCCGACACAGTTTCCTCATCAAACTTTTGAAGAGCCACATCAATAAGCAATTGGCTGTCCCTGGCTCTCTTCAGACACTTCTCTAAAGCATTGCAGAAATCTAGAGTCTTCAAGCTATTATCAAAGTACTCCTCAACAAGCTCAAACAATTCTTGACTCTTCCATATATCTTTCTTACAGTCTAAGATTACCTTCACAACTTCCTGATTCATCTCAAGAAGGCACTCTGTTACTTGTTTGAGGGAATCAAATGAAAGGGATCGAACTTCAACTCCAACTGCAAGAGTATTTATGACCTGATTTGTTCGAGCTTGAAGGTTATTGTCGAATGACTGCAAATCTGCGTCATGCTTGCAGGCAGCCGCATATGACCTCAGTTCAGTTGCCATTTCAACATTAAGGTTGATATCAGATCGAGTTTCAGGGGTCTTACTCATACAGCCTCCCATTGCTGTAATTAAACAAAACTTTGTTACAAAATAAGTAAAAAAGAAAAAAACAGTATCAGTTTCCAATAAGAACTACTTACTCCCTCCATAATGAAATATAAGCAAAAATTATGTTGCACCAACACTTTTAATTGAAAGTGTGTCCTATGTCCAACACCGACACTTGTGATTACATTGAACTACTATGTCATTTTATCAAAATTTTATCGGTGCCGACATGTCAGTGTCGTCTCCGCCTCCGGTGTTTGTGCTTCATAGAGCAAAAGTTATGGTTAAAAAGTCATTGTATGTGGTTAAAAATTTAGTCCATATACATCAACTTCCCAACTGCCTTTTTTTTGCTTATATTTCATTCCAGAGAGAGTATATTTCAAAAAAATAAAAATAAATACTGAGTTCCAATCCTGACAGGAACAATCTTTAGTCCACTTTACTTAGCGGCCAAACTCCGGATTATGAGGACTTTATCCTATGAGAACTAGAGGGTTAAGCAAAGAAAAAACACTTTTTGAGGGATGGAAACCACAAGTTTCTCCTGTTTGGTAAAGTAAAACCCTAATTTATGATAATGGGTGCAACTATCTGAAAACAAATAGATAAACTTAATAGGCAAAATCTCAATAAGTTTGAGTGTTAATACAATAATCTAGTTCGACAAATTATAGCTATTTGCAAACATTCACAAATTTAAGAAAACCACAATTGTAATAAAACAAGAACAACTAAACAAGACACCCCATGTTATGACATTGATGAAGAAATAAAATGAAGCATACCCAGATGGAGATTTGAGTAAAGTTCATATCTTTGAAAACTTCACAAACAAAAAAAAAACACTAATTGCCATAAACAGAAACCCTAGTTGATGAAATTGAAGAACAAGTGAAATGAAACAGACCCAGATGAAGATTTGAGTAAAGTTCATACCTTTGAAAGCTTAATGAAGAAGAAAACGCGTCCCAGATGAAAATGCCAAATGTTGGAAGGTGGTAATCGATTTTGTTACTATTCACAAAAAGAGGAATGTAGAAAGTAAAGAGAAAATAAACAAGGTTGAAAGGGGGGGGGGGGAGTTGCTTATATATATAAGATCTTAAAAAACAACAATGGAGTTGTTACAACATAGTACAACTGTACAAAATGTTACTTGCGAGTTACGAAGAAATGTTTATGTGTTGAAATTTGTCGATAACTTGCACGCACGAAGAAAAAAGACAAATAATATTTTGGAGTTGAGTACGGAAAACGCGGGAACAATGTATTTTCTTTCTTAATCTTAATCCATGTTTTTATCTTTTTGGCAACAATTTATTGTATTTGATGAGAATTATCGATCGATTTTGTTGATAACTAATCTCTTTTACGTAACTTATCTGATTATTTTTAGTGAGATCTTTCTATCAAAAAATATTTTTATTCATAAGATTCGAACGTGAAATATTCCTTGTTTAAGATATTTGAGATTAGTTTCATTCGAATCAATGTAATGTTGGAGTGTTTGGTTTTGTTATAAAAGTTAATTATATAAAATTAGTTTTAATTAATCTTAAATGAGATTAAAGTAAAGGAGTTTTTTTTTTATGCTTGGATAAATTCACCTTAAATGGCATTGAATACTAGTAAAAAAATTTAGATTAAAATAGTTAATCAATTTTGTGAAAGTGAGCTTAACGCGCAAAGAATTGATTAGTAACCAACAAAAGGAGAAAGGGTGGACGGTTGGATGATAGATTAAGCTCAAAAAGTTAGTAGATAGCACATGTTTGCACTTTAGGACTTTTGAAACAAAAAGGGAATGTTTTTTTCATTTTTGTTTGACAAGTTTTGAGAACAAAAAGGGAATGTTTTTACATTTTTGTTTGACAAGTTTCAACATGAAAGGGATATATGGAATCTTTTTCTTTTTTTCCAAAAATTATCACTAGTATATAAGATAAGATCTATTTTGATGGATATTTCCAACTTAAAATAAACAAGATCATTACTAACGCAATTAATTAGGGGATCTACCTTTGAGGACTATAGATATATGGGACCTATTACCAACTACTACCTCTTTTCATTTTAAATAAAGGTTTTGTTAACAAGTGTTTTGGTACACTTTTTAAAATTTTTAATTAAGAATTTATTCTGTAAAAAAAATTAAATATTTCAATTTTCAATATATTGAATACACAATTTTTATAAAAACTTATTATTTTAAACCTTTGAAGAGTGTCACATGCCCCTGTTAGCATTTCCATTTAAATGATACTTTTAAATAAAGTAAAAATAAATAAAAATATATATAAATAAAAATTTCTAAAAAAAACGACCAAAGAATTACGTGAGACAAAATAGACTAAAAAAAGTGAGGCTATAATTTGATTTCAAAGAGAGAGAGCACGAGCGGTATGAAGCTTAAACACTTAGCATGAGTGCGATACGAATACGTGAATATGCAAGATTTTGAAATTTAAGATACAATATGTCACTACAAGAAAAGTGTCTGTTTGGCTGGATCACTACTTTCACATGGTCTTCAAAACACATCATGTCCTTAACATGGAGATTGGTGACATGACATGAAACACCCGATGAATTTTACTTGTAGTTGTAGGGGCAACTCCAACTTGAAAGCAACATCATCTACTTGTTATATAAATTTAAATGGACCATAGAAGAACTTTGATAGATTATGAGTCCTTTTACCCCCAACGGTTGTCGTCTGTCTATAGGTTCGCAACTTCAAATAAACAAAATCCCCCAGTCTTGTGCTTTTCCGCAGCTTCTCCTTGGCAGTGTCAAGGACATCAACACGAGTAGAAAGATCGTCGTCCCCAACCTGAATGTGAGTCATATGTGCTAGCTAATGTCATATTGTTAGTTCATAAATGATCTATACAATAATGATTTATTGACTAGCTAGCACAGCAATATGCAGATAGACAGATTGGAAGATACATGCAGAAAAACTAGTGTTATGATCAAATATGACATACTACAGAACATGGTAACAGAATAAACAAAGATAGTTTTGGAGTTTGACTCCACTTCTAAGTTCTGAGTTGTGTTCATTAGTAACTTAGAAAATGACCAATGCTTATCTTCTTGGCTATGGAATTTCATAACTTCAGGTTATTTTAATATAACTGAGCTTGCAAAATGGTATGAGCTACCAAAGGTACATGGATTACTCTTGGTGACAGATGATTAACCATGTGTAATCTTAAAAAATATGAATGCAAAAGTAAGAAAAATTACTGCATTTATATTTCAAATAATTGAGTTTATGTGTACTTGTATAATTTAAAAATTTTGGGAATTCGCTTACAATTATTGGTCAGTGGTGCCTATATAATATAGTGGAAAATGTTCCTGCTACACTTACAATTCATGGCCTACGTGCAATTGTTTTGTCTGAAATATGTATAGACCAATGTACAATAAGCGTGACAAAACATAGAAACCAATCCACATGTCAATTATCAAATCATCAATTAAATAAACATAATTAGTGTTCTTTCCTCTTAAATAGTGATAGCACCGACACTTCATACTAAAAGTATGTCAGATGTTCGATTGTGAGTACATTCAATTATTCTATTTTCATAAATTGTTATCGGTGTCAATGTGTCAATGGCATGTCTAGTGTCCGTGTTGGTGCTTCGTAGCACACAACACTCACACAAACGACCAAATATCCAAAAGGGAGGTTGTTGGTTAACAGCAATATCCACAATGAACTTTTCTTTTCCATTTAGGGTGATCTCTTACCAATTTTGTGCTTGTTTGACATGCTCTTATTTGAATAACTAAAAAGAAAATCCTGGCTTTTCATGCTGAGATATATAACCTGTTTATTTTGTACTTTCCAAATTCATATCAGAATGGCCTTAACTGAGATAGTCTTTAGAGCAATTTAGCACATTAGCACATGAAATATTTTCTCCAGCCATGAAATTTTTTGCTGAGACAACAGTATATCTTGCAGAAATTCAGAATCGATCAGAGGAAGATTACAAAGCAAAAACTAGCAACAAAAAGAAGGGACAAAAAATAGAAACATCTTAGATAATCAAAATAAATATGGACAGAAAATTTCGCTCTTTCCAAAGAGCATGGATAACTGAAAACAATAACTTCTTTTCCAGCATTCAGTTACCAGAAAAAACAATGGATACTCTACAAGAGAGAAGAGTTAATGATAACCAAAGTAGTCTTCTCATTTTGCCTTTAGTGAGCCTTTTTTAGATTTCTTTAACTGCCACGGCGGTAAGCAACCTTTATAGTGAGAATGCAGAAACAATGAAGGCATTGATACTTCCATTTGCGGCATTGAGATTGATGACAAACAACTGAAAGCGGTTCGAAGCCTCTTTTTTTCACTATCACAGCCTTGAAAATTGGGATCATGCTGAACGGTGGAAGTTTTAAGGGCTTCAGGGAGTATGCAATTGCAACAGGAACCTACAATGAAGACAATCAGTGATAAGTCAGCGAGACGATTGAAAACATGAAAGACGAAAGAGTGTATCTTATGTTTGAAAACATGTCATATATACCTATTCTTGCGAGACGATTGACCCATTTCGGTATAGAATTCCCTGTAAGCTTGTAACAAATATCTTCACAGAAATGGTTGCAGTTCTTCACAATCAAGTGATAACTATCACCATTGTATTTTGCGGACTGGTTCTCCATGAACTCTCGAATCTGGAATGGATCTAAGTTAGTAGTTCCCATGAATATAGACTTCCGGAACTTGAATCCAGGACACTGCCTAGGTTCAACCTCAAATACACCACTTGATGGATAGTCATGGGCTCCGAATGCATATTCTACTCCATAAACTGTCAGTATAGTAACTTCATCTTAGAAAATATTCATGGAATCCAAAAAATGATAACTTATGCCTGGTCTAAATTATAAAGATATATCAGTTTACACCTTTTCATATGCATGCGATCGAACATTCATCTAATCTAAATCTTGAAAGTGATGGTGCATTAAACTCACTAAATGATCTTAAAATAGTCAGTGGGATTAAAGGTTATTTCTTAGTCCATGATAGTTAGAGGTTAGCTAAGCTAATAAAAAAGTGTCTGCTTGGATTGACTTATTTGAGCTTATCAACTGATATAACCACTGGTGAGACTGTTTGGGATAACATACTAATATAGCTTATGACATGTCAATAAGTTGTTTTCATCTTATTTGCACAAGTTCTCCAAGATAGCTTATGAAAACAATCTATACTTTATATGAAAACGGTTTGACTTTAGGTTATCATTTGTTATAGAAATTGTTTACACATAAGCACTCACTTAGATTGTCTATACAAATAGAACCAGATTTGAAATATGAGCTACATGAACATGCAAAACAGTTTATAGCTTATAAGAAAACAATTTGACTTTTACTATAAGGGCTTAACTGTGAAGTAAACTGACCTTCAACTCCGGTATGGAAAATTCCAACACCAGCCCAATACATATAGCCATTGACCGTGGTCAAATCATACACATTGAGATAGACAGGAGTATTTCCGGGTATGTTTCCAGCTGATTTCACTTTAGAGAATATGCAAAAGGGTGTCACGGACTTGTCTTTGAGACGAAGACGAATGATAGAGGGCCATCCATTTTTGAATCCTGATTTCATTTTATGAATGACCGAACCCAGGAAGCACTCGATATCTATTTCCTACCTGCAGATAAATTAAGAGAAAAAGATATAATCATTTGTACACATACCATATAACTGACAAAACATCAAATGAAAGCACGTGATAAATATGTGTTACAATAACATATATAAATAATGGCCAAAACTTCTTTCTTCTTGAACAAATTAACTATGAAAGAAAGGGGGTCTCTTCAGCCTTATAGTTTTGTCTAGTTAATACCATTACCAAATTTTATGCATCGTGAATCGTGATATGAAACCAAATGACGTGTTTACTATAGAACTCATATTTACTCCAATAGTGATTGTATAAATACACATCACATGCCTTCCATTCAACACTAGTCAACACTATAGATGCAATATAGAGTAGTTATGGAATGTTCATGAATGACTGACTTTTTAATGTAAATCTTGCTTCAATTTTGGAAGGAAAAAAAAAGCAGTACTCTTTTGAATCAATTGATGATTTTCCTTTCGAATCAGACTAAGCTGTAGAAAATTTGACCATAGCATCGGCTTTTTTCTCGTTTTACCATCATTTAATCAAACAAAGGTAAAAGTTCAGAGTACTCCCTTCTACATTTTACTCAACATTTGGTCATCAGCTTATTTTACTCAAATGTTAGTTGCTAGCTCTCATATGTTTTCTACTTATCTCCTAACCGAACTCGGGATGACCAGGATCAGGATGGTTAAGAAGAAGAAAAAAAATCAACTAACTAACAAAACTTAGTTAACTGATCCCTTGTGCTTCCCTACTTTAACAAACCTATAGGCTTTATTACCCTGCACCCATCTCACTGTGTATCACATCCAGTGAGAAGATTCAATACCAAGCTTCACTATTATCTATTTTTCGCTCACATGTCTTAAACAGAAGCTATCGGTCCTCCCTCAGGGTTTTACTTTTATCAATACTCCAGCTATAATATTTAAACACATACAAGCTTTCTTAGATACCAATAATAAAAACAAAAATTATGTTTAGTAGACTATGAACACGATATTTCTATAATTCAACTTAAACCAATAATTCTATATTTGGACTTACATATGTGATATACCTTTTTGGGTACCAATAATAAAAACCACAAAAATTATGTATAATTAGTAAGAGCATGGATGCCACATCTTGAATCTTGACATCATAGAATACAAACAAACAAGAAGCAAAAAGTTCAACTTCAACATGTCATAAGGTAAGAAACTAAATTGGTATAAAAAAACAAGGGTTAATTATGTTTTTGGTCCCTACAAAATTGCGACCTTGTAAGTTTAGTCCTTACTTAATTTTAATAGCATTTTTAATCCCTACAAAAAAATTCTGCACTCAATATTAGTCCTTACTCAATCCAAATTTGTTTAATTTATGCTTAAACTCTTAAGTTTTTCAACAATTTTTTACAGGCGTGTTAAGAACGTTATTAAAAGGTCTTCCGAAAAAAATATCGCAAAAATTTGATTTCTACGTCCATATTTTTGTTACTTATATCTTAAATTTTTGTCGTTTTAAAAAATTCATATCTAATTTCTTTCATGTTAAAAAATTATTGATTTTAGTAAATGAACCTTTCGTAGTGTTCTAAACTTGTATAAAAAGAATCGTTAAAAAATTTAAGAGTTTAAGGATAATTAAACAAAATTTACTTTAGCAGGGACTAAAATTATAAGTAATTTTTTTTTGTAGGGATTAAAAAAGCTATTAAAATTAAGTAAGGACTAAACTTAGAAGGTCGCAATTTTATAGGGACCAAAAACATATTTAACCCAAAAAACAATTACCATGTTATACAAATTGAAACAATATTAACTATAATCTTACATCATTAAGCCATCCAGATTCCACAGTAATAAAATAACCAATTTTTCCTCATTTCAAAAAGCTTAAATCTTATTAGTAAATAAATGAATTAGCAACATGAGAAGTTCCAACTACCAAGCCAAAACAAAAAAAATAAAAACCAATAAAATTACAGTTGAAGCATTAAGAATGATTTAATAACCATATGTCAAGATCTAACTCAAATCTCAGCTCAAGTTCATGACATGAAACTAATACAAGAAAAAATTAGTATAAAATCATCGAAGGTAATAGATCAGATTAGTAAACAAATGAACAACACAATAAATTACATTAACAGGCAATGGAGTAGCTGATCTTATACAAGCAAAACAACAATTAGAAAAAGAAAATACATAAAACATGCAACAACAAAAAACCACCTTAAAATAAAATAAAAATTAAAAACAAAAGGTAAAACCATGCAAGACAAATGAAAAGAAGAAAAAAAAAACAGAAAGACAAACAAACCTTTCAACAGTGAAGTGAAGAATAACACCAACAAAATTATGTCATAGTTGGTTTTTGAAAGAGAGAAAAATAAGAGAATGGAACAATGTGTGTGATTGAAACTCACACATTGTTTTGTTTTCTGAAGTGCAAGCTGGTTATGTTGTGTTGGTAACTAGTTATAGTTAAGAGAGCAGACACAAACTACTATGTCTTTTTTTATGCTTAATGAGGAAATCATAATCATAAATAAACCATTATTTTTGGAAAATGAGAAAATTTGAAAAGTGAAAAATAATAATAATGGACAAAGTTTTGCAACTCAAAAGGTGAAATAAATTACTGTGAAAGAAATTCTGTCTGGACTTGATACTTTGACATTGACTGTCATCATTGCATTTTGCTTTGAATGGATGGATTATTCTCTCTCTTTCTCTTTATTCATTTTTGCTTCTTTTTCTTTTTTCAAATAGTGTGTGTTTGTTCTTTATTAGCAAAAAAAAAAAAAAATACTACTATCTTTTCTTTCTTGACCAAAAATATAAAAATAGTACTACTATCATGTTATATTTTTATTGTATGTAATGTTACTTTTTTTATACTCAAATTAACAATATATACTAACAAAAGTTGGATATATCGAAATAAGTTAAACTCTTACAACATGTAGATCATTGTTTAAATTTTAGTTGACAGAACTATTCGCGTTTAGTATGTGAACGGTTTTAAATAAGATTCTTTTAATGAAAAAAACATATTGAAAACCCAAAAAATATTTAACTTAATATCATCATTGGAGCAAGTAGCTAAGGGAAAAGATTACATCATCCTCCATTATACATTTATAACAATATAATGAAGAATAATGTTGGTAACACTCTATAACAAACTTTTCGGCACATTCTCTTTATTGATTTAAATTAATAAGAATTTCATTCAATTTATGTTAAATACGAATAATTTGGTGAAATTCATAAATTTTATGTAATAAAAAAAGAATATATGTCAAAAAATGTGTGTTAAATAGTGTATTATTAACATTCATGGACAATAATTGGTACAATACCTAAGAGTTAAGTTGGTTATAATCTTTTATTTATTTATTTTGTAAAAATAATTTTTTTTAATTGGAGGAATGCAAATTATTATTATTAATACCAATTTATTGCTCCATCCGTCTCAAATTTGGTTTTCATTTTAAGTTTTACACGGTTATTAAGAAAATGATTAATAATATTAATATTAATTTTAATTATAAATTGTATTTCATTTATTAAAATATATTTATTAATTATAATTAGTGGAGTATTTAGATAATTGAAACGCAATAAATAAGATATATACACCCTCCGGTCACTATTATAAGCAAAAATGTACTTTTTAGGTTCATTCAATAAATGATGTATGTGGTCCATTAAATAGACCACATACATCATTTAGTGAATGAACCTAAAAAGTGAAATTTTGCTTATAATAGTGATCGGAGGGTGTATATATATATATATATATATATATATATATATATATATATATAATAAATGTTTTTTTTGACACAATATATATAATAAATGTTAATAGTAGAAAAGAATAATATTGATGTTCATTAAATTTTGATTTGAGCATCTTTCCAAAACAATTCTCCTTACATTATTACTCAATGCTCATTAATACGAGCTGGCTTAGCAGCTTTTGGTCTCTTAGGTGAGAAATTATTGCAGCTTTGTGATTCAAATGTATCATTATGTTTATTTTACGGGTATCCTAACTAACCAGACAAATGTCCTCAAATTATTGATTTGATTACAAAAATGAAAGAAACATTCTCCTTCCAAGTCAAATTAAGATACTCCCTCCGTCGTTGACTCTGATATACACGTACCAATGCATATGTTTTATCTTTGATTCTCTACTAAAAAAAATTATGAAAAATTAATATTTTAAAAATATTCATCGAGACGAATCCAAAAACATCTTACAAGATACTATTATTTATCTTTGTGAATTAGTAGAAAAATATGGTCAAAGTATGTCAAGTCAATAATGTACTTATATTGTTAACTAGGTCATCTATTAAGGGACAGAGGGAGTATCAAAGTGTCAATTTATTTTTTAAAATTTTGATAATTAATTTTTTTCAATAAATACTTGTTATTTATGGAATCTTTAATATATTCTCTAATGAAACATGTTAGCGTTATCTTCCATCAAACAAATTAAAAAACGAATAATATTTACTCCCTCCGGTCACTAATATAAGCAAAAGTTAACTTTTTAGATACATTGAATAATTAATGTATCTAACCTATAATAAAGACTAGATACATTAATTATTCAATGTATCTAAAAAATTAAATTTTGCTTATGACCGGAGGGAGTAGTTTTTTTAAGAAGCAAAATTGATAAAAATTGTCTTATAAGTCCTAGCTCAACTGGCAAAAATATCAAAATTGTTATGCTGGACATCATGACCAGGGTTCGAACCTTGGTACCTCCACTTTGTGTGTGTGAGTTTATGCTAGATTTGTCATCTCGTCTGTCTAAAAAAAAAAATTTGATGTGTGTGTGAGTTTATGCTAGATTTGTCATCTCGTCTGTCTAAATTGTGTGAGTTTATGTTAGATTTGTCATCTCGTCTGTCTAAAAAAAAAAAAAATTATGTGTGTGTGAGTTTATGCTAGATTTGTCATCTCGTCTGTCTAAAAAAAAATTGATAAAAATTGATAATCATCCAACACTTACCATAAATTTCACTGTTACGAATTGCAAAGCATGTTTTGAAAGGGATGGCAATGGGTACCTAGTGGGTAGGGTACTATAGTGCCCTTCCCCAAACCCACGTTTGTAAAAAATTACCCGTATCCGAGCTCGTATCCTCGTGGGCAACAACTTTAGTGCTCTTCCCCATACCTTATGGGCACCTTAGTGCCCACACCCGCATCCACTACTCGTACTTTAACTATGAAAAAACAGTAAAAATACCACAATTGAAATAAAACTATGGTTAAAAAAAATTTAAATCATCATAAAATAGTATGAATCGTAGTATTTAACAAAATAAAAAACATTCAAAACATCCTTCAAGATTTGTATACCAACAGGAGGGATAAGTTATTGTATTAAGTAGTTTTTAGGTTTAGACTTAGACTTAAATAGCAAAATAAATAAATTAATTATTTAATTATACACCAAAAATAAATAAATTATTTATCATATTATATAAATATGTTGCGGGGTGTGGGGCTGGGCAGTATAGTATCCTTACTTGTACCTTTACCCATTTAAATTTGCAGGTAATACCCGGACCCAAGCCCAAACCCACAAAAGTGGAGTTTTACCCTACCCATTGCAGGTAATTTTTGCAGGTACCCATCTGATCTGGGTCCAATTGCCGTCCCTAAATAACAAAGAATAACATAAGAGATATCAAGCCAATTTAGAACGTGAATCCAAATATTTCCAAAAATTCACATTAAAAAAATATATGTTTAACCGTTTCAACTCTTTCACAACCTTCTGCACATAAAAGTGAGCCAGAAGATGAATATGGTACAAATAGTCATTAGATAGATTGGACAGTGTGTACGACGATGTACTATTTAATTGTTTTCTGCATTTGTTTAAACATGATGCATGCCTTTTTTAGAGAATCACATCATTGTACTTCAAAAGATCATTCTAGGGGTAAGATAACAAAGCTTTGAGACTTCATCTTCAGTTTGATCAGTTTAGAGGATCGTTGTATTTTGAGGATTGCTTTGAATTCTATGTGGATTATTCAAAGGATTGCTCATGCCATACACTTGATTTCGACTTTCTTATCTTTGGGTCATTTAGCGGATCATCGTGTCCAGGCGATTGGCTTTTATATGCTTATGTGTTTATCATCCAGAGGATTACTTATGCACAAACAATGTGTTTAGCTCATTGTTGACTTTGCGTTGACTAGATGATTAGTTGCTTATTTTTTATTTAACTTGACTTGAGCTTGGTCGTCTTTTACCATGTGTTCATACTTTGAAGCTTAGTGTGCTTCTGATAGTGTGGATTCCTTGATTCTTCTAATAATCTTGTGTTTAACTATCTTTACTTGATGATTGTTGAGACACTTAAATCATGCACACTTGAACACATATATAGTAGATAAATTATTCCTTCATATGTTAACATCAAAACATCATATGACGTTCCTTTGATTTGTTATCATCAAAATATATGGTGTAAAGCATTGTGACAAAACCAAATTGTTTCTTACAATCTACCCCCTTTTCATGATGACAAACATGCAGACTATGCAAACAAAATGACTGTTGATAATTTACAAATCCGTCGGATATTAAGCCTTTGGATTCATCGTCTTTTTAGGATGCTGAGTCTAAGGAGATCATTCTTTATTCTCCCATGATGTTAATTAGGTCTGCTGAAACACGAGTGAATATCAAACTAAATCTGTATAGACTCATGCAATGTAGATGATACAAACTTATGTAATACAAATGATTCATACCTATGCAATGCAAATGATGCAGATGAATGCAAAATTATGCATATAGATACATAAACAGACAATTTCCCATCCTATTGCACATTCTTACTATTCTACAATTTCTTGTACTACTTTATTCTCCATACAACTATATTCTCAATACTACTTCTCCCCATTTTTTTAAGATACTTCTCCCCATTTATCATTATAAAAAGGATAATGTTAACCAATGCTCCGGTGGCACTGGTTAAGGAGTCAAATGTAGTAAGTATTACATTGGAACTTGTGCTGTCAACTTTTCAAAAGCATAAAAAGTGTTACTTTCATTTTAAAACTTCCTTTTTTTAGTTTCCTTAACCAGTGCCCCGGGGGCACTAGTTAACATGACCCTTATAAAAAAAATGAAGGGTAAAGTACTATTTCTCCCCCTAAAATATGAGTCCTTATACTAAGGAGAGAAAATAAATTAAGAAAGAAGAGGAATATAAGAAGAAGGAAGCTGATACCAAATGATACCAATTGAGGAAGACATAAACTTAAAAATAACGACACATTATGATCAAGAGAGGATAAAAATATTAATAGATACTAACACACTATTCCGACAACTAAAAAATAGTAACCTTCTTTGTGTGCAACTGCAAATAGATTTGACACTGATGCAAAAGTGTGTCTCAAATCATCATTGAATGGTTGGTAATAGATTTCTACACTCATTCGGCATCAAAGAACACATATTTAATCTTTTAAACCGATTACATTGTTGTTTTTCGTGTTTTTTTGGTAACATTTTTTCCAATTTGAGGTCATCCTCCATATAATCCATACTAGCACATCTTGTGCATTGGATTAATCGCTGACCATTTTGTTCGTGTTTTTTGAAGAACTGATGTCTGTTACCTCCCACATGTTTGGAGTGAAAATAGTACAATAAAGATGAAGCCGTCACATGGGAGGATTAATCTGTGAAGATATTGATTTTTTTCAAAAGAAATCATTAAAATTGAAAGAGATGATCGACAAAAAAAAAAAAAAATAATAATGAGACAACTCTATTCTAATGGATATTGAAGATGAAGAAACAATTTCAGTGTGATATACTCCCTCCGTCCCTATATGTAAACACCCTTTTATTAGAGGAAAATGGTGGTTACATATAGGGACGGAGGGAGTAATTTTATAGTGCTTCAACACTTTTTTTTGCGGTCCATATCACACTACATTTTTACCGTGCATCTCTTTTTTGTTTAAACCCGAAGAAAATTCAGCATAATGTTTTTTAGTAAAATAATTATATTTGATTTGATTCAATATATAAAATTAAGATTAAACTAAATCATTTAATTAAACAAAAAATATCAAGTAAGAAAATTTAAATAAAAGAAAAAAGTCACTAAAAGTCATCCTAAAAAGAAAGTCATATAGAGTATTGAAAACGTTTCAATTTTTTCTAACATGGAATACTTTATTCCGGAAAAGGACAAGTCATAAAAAACAATTCCACAAAAAAAGTTAAAAAATATTTTCTTGTTAAGAAAAAAATTTGAATCAAATTAATTAATAATGATCCAAAATCCCATGCATCAAACAAAGACGCAGCGAAGAAATTTCAAGCGTTAAAAACAATCTAACCGTCAATATCAAAATCAAAATCTATCCAACGACCCAGATTCACCATAACGAAATGAAAACTCTTTTGAAGATTGATTGATGAATAAAACAGTGTTTGGGCTTTATCGGAGTGAGTGAGAGTTTACATTACGCAAACGTGTCTTTCGCGCTCTTTCTCTTCTCCACAGAACTTTCTCTCACCGTTTCGTTTTCACGAACTTCTTCAGTTTCACTTCTCTGGTAATTTTCAAATCTTTTCTTTTTGAATTCCTATTTGCTTTAATATTATTGATTGATTGATAGGTGTTCGAGTTCGAACCCTATCGAAAACAATTATTTGTCTGACTTTACTTTCATTTGAGATGAACTTCGGATTACCAGAACCTTTTGTTCGGAATCAGAGGGTTAAGACTTAAAATTTTGGCAATGCTGTACTCGTTGTGTAACGTTTTTATTTTTAAAAATTCAGTTTCAATTGGAGTATGATTATGATATTTTTTAGGTTTTCTTGTTGATAGTGGATTGTGTAATTGAAATATTGAATACACGGTTTAACCTACATTGTGTTTTTTAATTGGATTTTTTTACAAAATTGAGGGATTTGTAATTGTTGGAGTCTAGTTTAGTAGAGAAGTAAAATTCTCAAACAATTTAGTGTATTAATCACTGAAATATTTTTACATTAAATGTTATAAGAGTGTTAAAGAGAAATTACCACTTTTTCTTTCCTTTTCTTGTTAATCAAGCAAGAAAAGGTTTATTTTCGCTCCTCCGTTCTTGTACAAATCTTTATTGTTCTGCTATAGCACTGTAACTATTGCACTGCAAAATTTGAACAAACTACCATTTTCCGCATTTGTGATTGACAATACTGGTCAGGTTTAAATTGAAGGAAAATTTTCAATTTGGTATTGGTTGAAAAGAAATAGATCACTTTTATTCATTTCTGTGTATATATTCTCTTTTATGGTTGGTCAAGTAATTGATGAAGTTCTAATGTAACTATCTAGATAGTCTGCCAAATATTCTTTGACATTATGTTCATAATTGTACATTATTTTGGTGTTTTGATTTAAAAGCAAATATTGATTCAGGAAGCTACAGGATTCACAAGTTTCTCAATCTTGATGGGGAAGGAAGAATCCACTCCGTTTGGAAGACCTTACAATTTCACGGTGCCTCAAGATGATGTCAGTAAATCATGTTATGGCTATCTTAATTAATTTTCTTTATGTGCAATGCAATCTTCTTATATCTGATATGCTCTATTTTACTTTGATTTTTCTCTCTATCAGCAAACTCCAAACAAACCTATGTTACCACATTGGACTACAGCTATGCAGGTGTAAAACATTTTCTACTCTGAACCAATTTGTGATGGTATCTTGGTCACGTAACTTCGTCTTTTACATAGAGAAAAAAACTGACTCATTTTATCTTATTTTAAATTTCAAACAGGCTTATTACAATCCTGGGTCTACTCCAAATACTTTTTATAACCATCCACTTGCAGCTGCTCCTTACTTGTATCATCAGTACATCTTGCAAAATCAGGTAATATACATATTACTGCTTTGTACGGCATGCTTCTTTCTTAGACTAGGACAGAGGGACCAGTCATCTGCTTCACTTTCACATTCTTTGTTGTTTGGTGCAGGCAAACAATGCACTACTTCAACGTGATGCTCTACATGGTCCCGTGAGGCTGTCCAATAAACCCCACATAGTTGTTGAGGTGAGCCTAAACCTTTCAATAGATATATTCATTGCGCTTCATTAATTTATTTTTTCTATCATAATGTCTATGAAATTCATTTTCTGGTTAGTATATATTTAGTGAAATTTTCATATTTCTTTAGGGTGGGGTTGGGGTTACCAATTACTAGTGGAATGATTTAATGAACATTTCTTTATCTTAGAACAACTTCCATAATGAATTGTGTATGAGTTTGTATATTCATATATGAATGTTTATGCATTTTGGTCAGGATGCTGCAAAGGCTTTTTCAGAAATGGTACACAGAAATTTTGGCCAAAAAAACCAAGATTTCAACTTATTTGCTAGAAACTCACAACCTGTAAGTTTAATGACTGGGGAATCAAGAGAATTTGGAAACCAGTCTTCTGCACCCAAAAATGACAGGGATGGAACCTCAATGAGGTACAATTTGTTCTTGTTCTTCGGCTAAACTTGTTGATAGCAATTTCCCAAGTCTGAATAAAAAATTATGTGTGCGCAGTGCAGCAAGTGGAAGCAAGAGATCACCAGAGGGAGATCAAAATGACAGTAACAAAGTATGTTGATCGTTTAATTTTTCATATAAATATGTGGTTGATGAATGTTAATGTGTTGTGCCACTGTTATGTTTCGAAGTTAGAACACTTAAGAAATGAGTAGTTTATTAAGGCTTTAAAATTATTCTTTAGTACAGGTCATATGGTTAAATTCTTCGAAAAAGTCTAATTACATCCTTTCTGTGGCAGGATTCTCCTTTAACTAAGAAGCATAAATCTAACATGATTACTGCGGATGGTAAGATTATGGTTTTTCCTTTTGATTATCTTATAATAAAAAATCATGTTTTATTATGATCTGTAATTTGAATTTCAGAAGGTGAATAGTTCCAAAGACATGAACTGCAGCTCATGTGACTTAACAGTCTTGCATCTTGTTTCCTTGTAGAAAATCCATCTGGTCTGGCTCAGAATTTAGGGACAGTCGTCAAGGAATCTGATGCCGACGTTGTTGACGTTGATGTTGATGCTCAACTTAAAAATATGGTATTATAACTTCTTTGCTTTTTTGTTGCATGTTTGAAAAGTTTTTTTTGTGGATTAGCTAAACAAGAAGAATAATCAGTTTTTTAGTAAGATAACTGGTAAAATCTCTTTTGAATCATTATGATATGCACACACTTGGAAAATCTCACTTTAACATGTTCAATCATTCACACATGTTATAGGCAGTGTTGTTAAATAGATGCTCTGTAGCAATGTTGTGTAGCCGAATTTGAATGAACTGCCATTTTGTGTCATCTGCGATTGAAAACACTAGTTATAGGCACTCTTTGATATTGGAATTAACTCAATCTCATAAGACCGACTCGTAAGGTAAGGAATGTCCTAGCTTTATAAGGACATATTAAGCACTAATGTAGGACTCGGTCTTTTCCAATAAGTCCACACTACCTCGTGTTACAACATAACTTTTTTAGAACTATAAAACAGACACAAACATGTAGACCAATAATAATTTAATAAAATAGAAGTGATGGAATGTAACCATGGGTGTTAGTTTCGTACAAGTGTCGGTCACTGACAAATGTCAAACACTCGAACACGCCTTCAATTTGAAGCGTCGATGTAACATAGATTTAGAAAAATGGAGGTCGCAAAAATAAAACTCTAAGGCTGGATTCTCTTGAAAGCTTAAGCTATTATACCCACATGAGATGCCCCATCGACACATTGTATGTATAGGATTTAAATTGTTCATTTTCCATCTCGAATCTTGCTAGATTTGCTTAAATTTGTTGGCTAGCATAGTTGCACCATCTACCTAGTCCTATAAAAATATCTGTATGATCCACGACGCCATGCCAAATTGGCAATAGTTATAGAATGTTTTCCTGCATGCGCAACTGATCTTGTAAGAACTTAAATTTCAACTTGTCTAAAAAAACTATTTTGTTTTAGTATGCATTTTTTTTTCTTTAAGCATTTCATGCTACAACCATTTTTCAATCTAGCATTCTAGCTAAATATGTATGGGGAATACATTTCAGTAAGTAAATTCCTTCTCAAGGTTGCTAAGTTTGATTCATAACTATCTGGCACAGAGTCTAGTATTTCTTATTTAGCTGCATTTCTTTTGACAGGAAGGTGATGACATAAGAAGAGAAAGAAAAAGATTGTCAAACAGGAAATCAGCTAAAAGATCAAAGATAAAGAAACAGGTACATACTAGACCATGACTGGTGCATTGCAGCAGGTTTTGTGGTTCCGTTATACATAGTTATCCTCATAATTACAGAAAATATTGAAATGTATATAAATTCGACAATGGGTTGGTTGCACATGATTAAAATGTAGAAAGAAAATGATGGTGGTTCATTTTCATTATTGGATCTCATCGTTTAGTCCCAAAAAGTTTTTTTCAACTCCGTACTCTAATTTTATTTAATAAATTATTAAATGTTATGATGAGCTAATTAACTTATTAAGTAATTAAGATAACAAAACAGCTGTGTTTGGTTGATGTCCTATTTTTTCTACTTGACATTTTATCACTTTCTTGTTTTTATTTTCCTTTGCTTTTTCTTGTGACCTTATGTCCTAAACATGCATTTAAATGGCAGTGACAAATACAAAATTAATCACTTTGCAACCACCTATTTATTAAAGCACATAACAAAACTCTGGGAGCTAAGCTGTATTTTAGACAGTAAAGATAGATATACTGATAACTATTGAGAGCTAGATAGCAAAATATCAAAGAAACGATGTTCTGAGGTCTTAGTTTCCTTCATTGATGATCAGTTTCAATGACATGTTTATATTAACAGTATAATTTTTTAAAAAACGTAAACTAATAGTTTCTTTATTATCGACTTATATTCTCAACAATCTTTCCCTTTATTTGGAACATGATTGTAGGGTACATGATTATGATTATACATGGTAGGGCTTTATGTCATCGATTGATCCATGTAATTGAATCCACCTAGTGGTAAAAGAGCAGACTTTTATTGTTATTGTTGTTGTATGATCATAGGATCTTGGCTTCCCAAACAGCCAAATGTTATCTTCCATTATTATTGTGGAAGTTGAAAATTTTACTTGTGCTTCTCGTTGACGTTTCTTACATCTCTTGTGAATTTGTTATAGTTTCCTCCTGGATTACATAATTTATAAAACTTTATCATGTTCTTGAACTTTGTATTTCATTTGATGTTCTCATTATTTGTGCCTTGCCAGCAAGAATGTGAAGAGCTATATAATAAGATAGACACTCTTAAGGATGAAAATTCTGTCCTAGCACAAACGCTTGCTAAGCTTTCTGAGGAATGTCTGGAGCTCGCCAATGAAAATGATTCCATTGAGGTCCATCATTTTAACTCCCCTCTTTATTTGTTGAGTTTTATATCATTCATTCAACTAAGATACTTGTTTGGTTTGAGAAAATATTTTCTGTTTTCGCTTTTCATTAGAAAAATGCCATCTTGTTTTCTAATATTTGCATGAGAAACAATTAAATAAACTAAAAAACTAGGTGATACTTTCGTAATTAATAAAAGGAAGAAATGAAAACTGTTAGGAGGTCAGGTGGAGTCGAAAATTGAAGATGAATCCCGTCAATTGGCAAAGAGGAACCCACAGTGGGCTTAACACCATATATCATCTCAAAATCTTAAGGCAATTATTATTAATGAGTGGAATTCACGTCGTTACTGGTTACCGCCCAAGAACCAACTCTTGGTCAATGCTCCACAATCTTTGTTTTTCTATTCTCTCCCTCTCAACCCTTGTTATTTATAGACATCATGACTCACTTGTCTAACAATTTCCAATTAACCAACTAATTGGTAACTAACTCATTAGGTCAAGTACCAACAATCCCTTTCGGTGGGTTGTATTGTCAAGTACTGAGAATACACCCCAAAAAACATTCACCCTGTCCTCAAATTGAACCATAAACATAACCTCAAAACAATCCCTCTAGGGTGCCATTGTTTACTGTTCCTAATTCAGCAGAGTCAAATGAGAAACTCCTTAGACCCTTTTACTGTCAATCCCCTCAAAAGTCTCATCCCTATCCATCAAAAGACCAACTTGTATTCTCTGCATGGATGTCTAGAAATTTGTGAATTTTGATATAGTAAAACTCAATTTTAAAATAATTAGCAGCAACACACGATGGAATTATAAATCCTCTCTACCCCGTTTTAGTATTCATTAAAGAAGGATCGCTAGAGAAGATGCCGTGACATGACAATCCTCATATACATTGCGTCAAATGCAGTACTCAAACAGAAAAGGAACTTATATAAGTAAAAGGAGAATGAACTAGGAACCACATACTCTCACTAACTCATTCTACGGTTCTACCTACATTTTGTTATATCCCTTATTCAATTCTTATTCCCCTTCTATATAAAATCGCACATCATGTTGTTCAGGACTTTCTTGTTAAATGGGCAACTTCATTACATATTACTCACATTCACACCTCTCCTCACACACTCCCTACTCCCACTTGTCCATCTGATGTGCCTAACTTGGCTACCTGCACTTTGCTGACATGGCTCGTCTCTGAGTTAATTGTTTTCCTGTGCAATTTTTTTCCCCTCCAATAGTATATCATAAATAAATTATATAGCACGTAACCCACCTTTGAGTATGATACCACCGCCACTTAGGTAGCGATTGGCCCGGCTTATTTTAGGCTTTCCTACTCTGTAAAAGGAGAAGCTCGGCCAAACATATTTTTTAAGAAGGTCTTGGAAGGTAGTAAAAGTTGCTAATTTTTCTTGTGTAAGAAGGTTGTTATGCAAGTCGATAGGAACTGATTCTGAATACAGAAAAAAAGTAGTATAAATTGATAGAAAAGTCTATATATAATAACTGAATCTCTCCCATTCGAAGTTTTTTTTCCAAATAAAGAAGTAGGCCTCTCTAATCTCTTCTACCTATTATTTATAACCTATGATATCTCTTTGTAACAAACTTTCTAATTAGGTAGTACAGCTAATTATCTAAGTTACCTAACATGAAGGTAGCCAAGTTAATTTTGTTAGATGACAATTATTTATTCAAAGCTTTTGATATTGGTTTATGAAGAAGTTAGTTCTGAGTATTGTATTGTGGTTCTCAATGCTCTGTTTTCAAATAGGAAAATGTTAACGAGTGCCCCCGGGGCACTGGTTAAGGAAGCTAAATGAAGAAAGTGAAAGTCAAAAAAGACACTTTTTAATCTTTTAATGCATTGATTATACAGCTTTCAAGGCAAATATTACTACATTTGCTTCCTTAACCAGTGCCCCCGGGGCACTGGTTAACAAGACCCTTTCAAACATTGCTACTAATTTGAGTGTGATTTGGTGGTGGAACAGGAAGAGTTAGTTAAGAAGTATGGACCAGAATCAATTGCAGATCTATTGCTCATGAAGCCTACTTGAAACTCTTTGTGGTGGAGCCAAAAAATAGTTTAAGATAGGAAGCATATCGGAATGTACAATTCTTTTTCTTCTTTTTTTTTTTTTGGGTCAAGAAATGTACAATTCTTTTTATTTGGGCTAGATTTGAATTTTTGACCCTGCTTTCAGTTTTTAATCAATATTTGACATTAATGATTATATTTGTAAATCAACATAAAAATAATTAATTTTTCTAGTTACACTCTAATTTTATCTTGTTACAGCCAAAGACACATTTTTAACATAACAAAATGACACTGATAAGTCCTTGTTACATCCACATCTCTTTCTACGTAAATTGAATTTGTGGTCTCCCTCACAAACACCGGAATGAGTTAGACTCATGGCAACTCCAACTGTGGCCGTGAAAATGAAGCATCAACCACAACAAACATCTTCGATTTTGTCTTCTTGGGTGTTAAATGGTTATGTTCCTTGTTGAGATTTAGTTTTTAATTTAGGGATTTAAGTTTGTTGAAATCTCGATTATGGCATAGCAGTCATCCCAACAATCTTTTGCATATTCACGTGCCCCATGTGGTTCTTCTCTTCCACCACTCCTAAGTTTCAACTTCATCTTCCTGCTTTCTTCTTTTTCTTCAACAACATTCCTTTTCACGGATACATTGTACTCCATTGAGATCACTCATGAGTTTTTTCCTCAAGAAAGTGATTTATGTAGTTCATAAAAAAACATGTTAATTTATGACTAAAGAATGTGATTTTGTGTTAACTACTCCCTTGTATTTTATAACTCATTGAGATGAATTATGATCTAATTTATATATTGTGCTGTCATAAAAGATGTAGACAAACTTAGAATGATTTTTCATTGTCCACCCCAAACACGCAAAGCAGTGATAATGCAAATGGTCTCTGACTATTCTGATTAATCATTCTATTATGGTGCCATGATGTTTATGAGTTTTTTTTTCAGGTAATGTTTATGAATTTTTTATTACCTAAATCTGATGTGTTTAAAAAATTCAATACCTAAATCTGACATGTTACTTGTGACTTATTTTTAAGCATGATCTAGTCTTATGGAAAATTTGGTATGAAATGCTACTATGTTTAAATGTCTATTTTATTTTGAAATCTTAAAGAATATGATTTTATATGATCTCCTATTTAAATTATATTTCATGATAATATTTAATTTTGTTAAAAAATATATGTAGGTTAGTATATGCTTAAATTATTTTGAAAAAATAGCAAATTTATAACTTAATGCAAAGTACTTCTAAAAAAATACAAAATATAAAATCAAATATAATAAATATATTTACATTTATTTTAGTTGACCGGCCTAATATGCCTATAAACATTTTTATGGTCTATCACCTAGTTTTTTTTTTTTTTTTTAACTAAATGAGTTTGTAAAAACCCTTTTGTCCATTTAAAAAGAGTATGTCCTATCCTGAACTTGCGAGCTTTGGTTATACTCAATTTAATTTTACCAAGTAAATACTAAAATTATTGATCACGTTGAGCTGAAGTTAGGTTTCACACTGTAGTTCTTGATCCGTGCATTATACCACTGAAGAGCTTAAATGAAATTAAGAGAGTCCCTGTCTCAGTTCTTGCATGTCTGAGGCACTTGTTATCTACGAGGAGATAAAAAAGGTGGACACAATTTGGAGCCAAGATTATAAATTCCAAGAGATGATGTTGATGTTTGTTCTGTCATCTTAACATGTCAAGAAACTTACAGTTATAATCTTATATATCTGTAGGAGGGGAAAATAAGTGAAGGTAAAGAAGAGAAAAAAAGGAGAAATGCTTGAGTATAAGTTCAATCATTAAGAGGCCAATTCGGTGATAATAATATCTAGAGTAAATAATGTGGCAACACTAATCACTAATGCTTCTTGGTGTAGATTACTGAAACATTACTATTAATCATTGTCACACATCCTTGAAACAACTAATGTAAGATAACCATAAACACTCAACTTGACAAAGCACTCTTGTTAGTTCCTCAACTATTAAATTCTTGCCTTTAAGGTGATTCACAGTTCAAACTTTGACTACTAAGATTTTTCTTTTTTACAAAGCTCTAGCATCGACAATAAACTCTCAATTTTGAGTACTTAAACAGATTTCACGTGTACACGTCACTCATTTATAATTTTTTAACAAGAGTACCTAATAAGCACTCAATCACTCCAATGCAGATCTCATCATAATCTATTGTAATACCACACAAATTCTGTCTACACTAAATGCCTCTGCTTTGATGACTTGCAGGTACAAAACGCCAGAGATCAACAGCAATATCTACCTCTTTCTTCTTATGAAATTTGTACAATTTCGGTACATCAAACCGAAGCTGCCAAATCATACAAAAATATCAGATTTCAACAATATGAGAATTGTCCACAATTGCACCACGCTTACTACTACACAAAACACTGGAACATGAAAACTAATCTATCAAAATCACTTCGAAATATCAAATATATTGTAAACTGCACTCACCTCACAGATAACTTCAGCACTTCTAGCATTGAAATCCCTTAAGGCTGCACGTTTCACATGCTGCAATCATATAAAAATCAACCCATGGTATTGTTATATATAAGGGGGAAATTTACTTATGCTGTTGAGCTACATAGATTTAGGGTAGGTTTGTTATAGATTATAAAAAAAGTGATTTTGATATTCAATAATCGAAAAATTAATTTTTAGAGATTTTTTAAAAAGCAGAAGCTATTTGTGTTTATTTACCATAATATAAATCACTTGAAAAAATTATCAGTTATCGAGAATGACTTTCAAATAAAGCTACTTAAAACATCTTCTCATTTGAAGCTGCTTATATATTTTACTTTTTAGGCTATCAATTTTTTATAAATCTGTAACAAACAGATGATTACTCCTAAAAGTAATTTATTTATTTATTTTCATAAAAAACAGTGATTTTTCCACAGAAAAAAACTGTAACAAACAGACCCTTATAGACGTGAGTCGCGGCTATCCATTAATTGAAATAAACAAGAACATCAGTGAGGAAAACAAAACATATTGGTTGGTGGTGGTCAAAATCAATCTAATGAAGCTCGCAGAACTAAGTTACTCATTTGAAAAACTCGAATTTAAGATGCAACTGACTTACATCTCTTGTTGAAGTCTTATGCAAAGAATAAACAGCTTGAGAAGCAACCTAATGAAACAAAAATATGGAACAATATATTAGAGTTTGCATCAGTCAGATCATATGTTTATTTTATAACCAGCATCAATGCTATTGCTTACCTTCATAGCAACAGAAAGAAAATCCAAATCTGCACCCTTTTTCCGAGTTCCAAATGGGGGATTCATAATAACTGTATCAACAATTGGACCTGGCGAAAGTACGAAGATGATCATATCATATGAATTTGATGCAGAAACAATTCTCAGCAACAGATAAATCTAGATTATGTTGTTTGACAACTACTATAATCGTTAGTCACTAATACACTGAATGCCAGTAAATAACATGCATTTTTTATAGACAAATGTTAGTGGTTAATTTGTTAGCAGCAGAGATCATACATATCCCGGACCTCCTTCATACAATACAATACAATGAGGATACAATTCAGAAATATAGGTCAGTCTATTATACTCTCAAGTAGGATCCTGGACACATAATTAGAAGCCAATTAAGAGCAAAATATGCACATCCTTAAGAGCAAAGCAAGGAGAGGCAAAAAGCTAAGAGAGAAAATCAGCAAACTGAACTTGCCAGTAAGCCTTCATTTCATATTGTTGTTAGAAAATGTCAATGATAATTACAAATACGTTCAAAAATCAACATGATCAGATTCATTTTGAATCCCAAACACAATGAATGAAAGCAACATAATCCTAGGTGTGTGTTATACAACCACAAGAGTTCAAACATAAACCAAGTTTGATACATAGAAAACATTCAAACACATTACACTCATAAGAAAATATTAACCCTTGAAAAATGGAAGAAAAAAAAAATTATGCCCATCATCAACTAGTATTTTATATGATATGGAATCAAAGTGCTTATAAACTTGTTTAGATTCAGTCCTCCAATATTTCCAGAAATAAGGTCAGAATTTATATATCCAAAAATATTAGTTATGCTTCAAGACAAAAACTTGAACAATGTGATGGTATCATACTATTGAAGGACAAAGATGACGTTGAAAATACCTCTCCATCTCAGGTCCATGATATTAGATTGAATAAAATCCATGTCCAGCTGCAGTTTAGGTTGAATAACAAAATTAATAGTTGTATTACTTAGTAGCAGCCAACATAAAAATAACAACTGCTTCAAATGAAATATACAAATTTAAAGCACTTATGAAATTGATCAAATAAAAATCAAAAGTCTGAATCTTTGTCACTCAACATATGTACAACATTCAAAACAAATTGAGCATGATTATTCTTTTCCTCCAACAAGAAACCTGGTTATAGAGAAACCTAAGACTTCCATTCATCAATATAATGAGCAAAAGAACAATACCTCAAGTTCCTCAGCATTAAGAGATGCTATTTCAAGAGATTCTGGATCAATGTCAATGCTGAGAACATGTCTGATCAACGCTAACACAAATCAAAAGAATATTATAGTAATATTAAAATATTACTCGATTGAGAGGAGAAAAAGCATTTGAAAGACAAATTGAATAAACATGAATTTTGAATTTTCATCCTTGAACTTGGTATTTGATTTAGGAAGGAGGGACTCTAAGTAACCGTCTCAGATTTTATATTGGGTCTAACTCATCCTTACAAAACCGACTTGTAAGGTGAGGGCAGATTAGCACAAAATAAAATATCCACAGGTTAGCACAAAATAAAACAAAAAAGAGCATACATATAGGCAAGGGAGTGCCCATTTCCATGCTAGTATACTATACTCCCTCCGTTCATATCGCAGTTTAACAATGTGCATTATTAACACCAGCGTTTAGACAGTTTAGATGGGCACTTTGTGCCAGTCTGACCACTTATCTTATTGCGCTAATGAATATAAAAATACAAACAGTTAACTTTCTTTATATATAGTATAGATAGATAACCTACTTTGACAATATTTTTTTACTAATATATAATGACAAATAATAGTATATAATTCCCCTGAAAAAATAAATTATAATATAATATAAGTTGTTGTTCGATTTGGCTCAATGAATATTTTCAAAATATCAACTTTTTATAATTTTTTATTACAGATAACTAAAGATATTAATGTTTTAAGTTGTGCATTGACATGTGTGGAGTGATAAACTGTAACGTGTACGTAGGAACAAATGGAGTAAAAAAATTTACTTTTTTTTAGTTTAGTAATAAATTTGACTTAATTGAGTCAAAAAAATATATATTTGACTTGACGTTATATAAAATAAGAATATATATTGAGTCAAATTGATATTTAAATGAATAAAAATAAGAATATCTATTTTTATAATTATATTTAAATGAATAAAAATTCCATTTATATGTAATATCATTTTATATAATATAATAGGTTTGACTTTGTTAGTAAAAAAATATATATTTTACTTAATTATATTAATTTCCACAAGTATAAAAACATTACCAACTTGATATAACGTATGTGCAATATAAATAAGAAAAATAGGTAATATTTTGTGAATACAACTAAATGAATTAATATTCAACTTTTATGTAATCCAATTATTATATAATATTATAGATTTGACTTGATTGAGTAATAAAACTGGTTTGACTTAATTATATTTATTTCCACTAGTAAAAAAATTAACAATTTGATATAATTTGTGTATATAACAACATATTGGCTAAGGATTACTCACACCAACAAAACTTCTAAAGCTTGAAGAGATATCTATTATAATACAAACATCATGAGATTTCAATCTCTTTTTCTTATCCTTGTTTTGTTTGCCTCAACGGCCACAAATCAAGCCCTGAACATCAGTGATCCACATGTGATTGATATCGCTAACTTTGCTGTTACCGAACACAACAAGCAAATTACTGAGGCGAAATTGAAGTTCGAGAAAATTATCGAAGGTTTATCCTTTAATAGGAGAGATAAGACCTATTACATCCTCAGCATTTTCGCAAACAATGGTTCAACTTCTAACAACTATATATCAGTTGTGATTGAGAAGCCACCAAATCACTTTAACCTCACTTTCTTTCATATTGTTCCCCAATAAATTATTAAACTGTTCTTATTATATGATCATATAGAAATAAAAGTTTATATTTCGGGTATCAGAATGGATTTTTTATCTATATATGATATGATCTTATAATTATTTTTAAACTTCTTTATGGTTATGATTTTATAAAAAGTTAATGTGAATTTTATGTTTGAGCGTCTGATTATTTTAGAGAGGAAATTGTAAGTATTTTTGAAATGGGGTAAAATACAATTGACAATCAAGAAAAAAAATATCATGTTTGACTATAGACTAGTGTTTGTCAACCCTTGGCCTAGAAAATCATGAGTTTACAATGTGTAGATGCGTCAAATTTTAATCTTCATGATTTCTTATGAAACAATTTTTTTTTGAGTGAAGACTTATTATCATCTCTAATAACATGATTTTGAAAAAAAAAAATCTCAATTTTTTAATTTGAAGCACAAATTGAATAAACATGAACTTTGAATTTTCATCCTTGAACTTGGTATTTGATTTAGGAAGGAGGGACTCTAAGTAACCGTCTCGGATTTTATATTGAGTCTAACTCATCCTTACAAAACCGGCTTGTAAAGTGAGGGCAGGGCTGTCCATGCTTTATAAACACTACACAGGCCATATCCCTCGGCAATGTGGGACTAAATCCACCCATTTCACACCCAACACATTAAAGGTGTTCGAGGCTGCAATAAAGGTAACCCAAATGCTGCAGTTAGGCGGCTAGGGGAGGACCACAATGAAAGCAGAATTTCCAACAAACCATGTATGTGAAACAGTGTATAATTCAGAAATTAGGAAATACAAATTCATTCATGACAGCTTCTGCATACGGATTTGGATTCCGCACATTAGATGTGTGAGAAAGTAATTGATTTTGATCGTCTATTTTCAAATTGATGATGTAGATTATTTAAAGGTGATTTGATGAAGCTCTAATTTGCGCCAATAGATCTCAAATCAATTGTCGAGATCAAGTAATGTGTATAAACGTGTATTAGTTAATGCAGGGAATCAGAATCCTTTTGTAGATTGTATAAAATAGTAGTTCAAAATTTTGTATACCTATAATCAATGTCATTATAGTCTCAGCTCTGATTTACATAGCATAAAGTAAAGGAAATGACTGAGAAAAATAAAAGACAAACTGATGAAAGATCCAAGAAAGAAAGCTGAAACTTACTCTGCACTCAAAAGGGCAGCTGCAATGCCTAAAGTACCACAACCACATCCAAAGTCAGCTACTACTTTGTTGCTCACATCATCAAAAGAATTCTCGGCCTGATTCACACGAATCACAATAGAAACATGACTTTCAGAATGTAGAATTATAATAAATATTCTTAGATTAAAAAAACAAACTGCACTCATCCATAAGCTTATTATTTGCAAATCAACACATGCTTGCACACCATTGGATTGATTTTCTACAATATCCTAACCACCTTATCTTCCTCCCTAATCTCAACCATAAAATGAAAACCTTCCATAGGATTATTAGAGCACAAAAAACATAAACAGTCCAAACCAGAGAGGAGCAGAGTTAGCACCTAGAATTTCTCCACTGACTACATAGTTAGTATTGCGTGTTCCTAGTTAGTGGTCCTAGTAAGTATTCAAACTTCATCTCTTTCAGTTTGTGGAATTCTGTATTGCATGTTCTTGCACAAATTTACTGGAAAAAATGTTGCGGAAACATTTATACATTCACATGGGAAATAATCTTCCAAGTCATTAGTTCCTAACTGTGGGAACTAATGCTAGTGTCCAACTTAGAAGAGATCAAGATCATTCCTTGAAAGAAGGACAGTTTGAGAAATTGATCCTGTCATACTATGTATATAACATAATAGTTTAACCTCTCTTAGAGATATCATATGGCAAAAATGGTGACATCAAGCTCTTAATATTCCATTTCTACGTACCAAAAATTAATTACACTTGTTATGGATAGAACTTGAAACAATAACATTCTTAATCAAATTAAGATTGAAGACTTAAGAAAATCTTATCGATGCGCGTATGCAAATTGAAGGAAATATTCTTTCAAATCAGGGTGCGGTTAGGGGTAATAATAATGGTAATTTCTCTGTGAATCAACTTATCCTTAGAGGAGGATATATATCTCAAGAGGGTACATCTTCTTTTTAATTATATATCAATAAATTGTATATATTGATGTTTGCCAAAAACCTAGGATGTCATATATTTAATCTATGGTATCATAGTAACCTACTAACATCTGCAATTTCAAGTCTTCTATGTGTAATAATAATATACTAGTATTGAGAACCTGTGCGAGAAAATCTTCAAAAGAATATATGATTTAGTTTGAATGGCACAGATGTAGCAAGAAGTTCATAGATCAATATAAACAAGGGATTCAATTACAGATTATTTCCTTGAATTAAAACTGATGTGAAAAGAACGACAAGCCAACTCCCTATTGTGTTAGTTAGTTTTAGTGTGTGGTGCCTTCTCAATGGTAATGTAATGCAACAGGATGAAAACTTTCCATATGATTATCAAAGCACAAAGAACAGAATAGAAAGTATTTCAACAACAACAACCAAGCCTTATCCCACTAAGTGGGGTCGGCTACATGGATCAAATTACACCATAGTGTTCTGTCATAAACCAAATTTTCCACCATAGTGTTCTGACTATCTTACTACATAAGTCTATTTTCCACCATCTTTTCTACTATAAGTGCTACCCAACTCTCTCTAACTTTGTCATTTCTTATCCTATCTCATCTAGTCTTACCACACATTCAACGCAACACCCGCATTTCTAACACCAAAAAGAAAAAGAATAATCATATATTATTAAAGGTATTTAAAAATAAAAAATACCCATTAACAAAGTACTACAAAATGAAGATGGAATAAGGCAAAAGAATGAAACTTTAGCATATTTAAAGAGTAAAACTTAAATTGGGGCATAAAGAGAAGAAATTTACAGTGAAAAGCATACGCGAAGCGATGTGAGGTCCAGTTGGGTATTGTTCAAGCTCAATCTTTGGTTGAGGGAATTGGTCGAGAGAACCAAGGTGACCTTCTAACTCTTTCAGTTTCATCGATTTTTTTCCAGAGAAATGGTGAAGAAGATAGTTTAATTGAATTGAATTGAATTACCCAAACTTTCACTACTTTTAGTGCTCTTTCTAATCGGTTCATGGACCGATCCGGTTTTGATAATTGAAAATTACTCCGGGAATCGAAAATAAATAAATAAAAAAAGATAATTTTTTTTCAAGAAAATAAAAATGATAATTGAAAAGTCAATCTACATGTTAAAAATATTTACTCCAGATACATCAACTTTTCGATTAGCATCCTTTAAAAAAAAAAAAAAAAAACTTTTCAATTAGCATGTTTACTTCTCAAAAGCACTCTCAAGCATAGTTTAAAAAAACACCGGATCAATCATCGGCTCAACATTGAGCTAATGGTCGAATTATTAGGTTACTGATCGAACCACTTCAAAACGGTTTAATTGTGGTGGGTTGGTTGACAGTCCAAAACAGTTTTTCACACACAACCAATCAAAATATTCTGAATTGATACATCAATTAATGATTTTAATTTATGTGGACCAAACGTGACAATTCAAAATATTTTGATTGGTTGTGTGTGCAAAACTATTTTGAACCGTCAACCCACCACAATTAAACTCTTAACCAAAATGAGTCAATACATTTTTATTTCATTTTTATCATCTTAATCAACTCTGATAATTTGGTGTCATGAACCAACTAAAATAATAATGTTCACCTCTTAATAATATTATTAGAATTACTTCCTTTGTGCATAGCGGAGGGACTTGAACAAAAATTAGGGCGGTTGAAATGAAGATAAAAAAAATAATTGTTAATTTACAAAAAAAGAAAAAAAGGTTTAATAGCAGTTTTAACCTCCTAACTTTTTCAAAGTTGCGATTTTGGCCCCTAAGAAAAAAAACTACAAAATTGTCCCCTAAGTTTTGCACTTGTGGCAGCTTTGGCCCCTAAGGTCAATTTTGACTCAGTCTACGCTGACGTAGCACCCTAAGTGAGGTGCCACGTGTATTTTTTTTTTTTACAAAAAATTGGTCTTGGAGGCCAAAACTGCTACAGTTGCAAAACTTAGGGGGCGGTTTTGTAGTTTATTTCTTAGGAGGCCAAAATCGTAATTCGAGAAAACTGCTATTAAGCCAAAAAAAAAAAAAACAAAACAAGTAGTATCAGTCTTAATAAAGAAAGACATCTCATCATATAGTCAACAAATAAATCTAAGAAACAACACAAAAGATAACTTCATCAAATATTTTCTTGAATTGACTAAGTCTAGTTTCGATAAACCACTAAATGTGCTTGTTATTGTTGCTATGGAATGATCTAAAAAGTAAAGAGTAAAATATACTCTCCTCCCTTGAATGATTGTGATATTACACTACCCTCCCCTCTAATTTTAAAACTCACATTTTCCTCCCTTGAGAGATAATAATATAATATATTTAATCCATTTTAAATTTTTCAGTTAAGTTTAAATCAAATTCCATTAGAAATTTTATTTATTACTTTAATACCCTTTTGCCTAATGTCATCAACATCACCACGCATGCTTATCTAAAAAATAAAAACATCATCAGTAATGAGAACCCACTAAAATTGAAGGCAATTGCTAATTGTGCCATTTATTCTCTTCAAATCACTTGGACATACGTTGAAATTGGGAAATACATGCCTTTCTTCACGGATATTGGGAAACACGCACACCTTATCTATTGACAGACATCAGCATTGCAATCAAGTATCTGTTAGATGAAAAAATGGAGAGAAAGATGCACACAGATAGACATATAGGGTGGTTAATTTAGAGGGCAATTGAAGATGCACACAAATTTCTAATCTCAACAATGGCAATTATGGTGATGTAAACGAATGAAAAGATGAAGACATGTGCAAAGAAAAGGGTATTATAGTAATGAACTTGGTGTCTAATGGAGATTAACTACAAAATTTAATTGAAAATTTTAAAATGGACTAAATATATCATATTATTACGAGGGAAGGAGGTGTGTGTTTTAAAACAAGAGGGGAAGGGAGTGTAATATTACAATCACTCAAGGGAGGGGAGTGTATTTTACTCAAAAGTAAATAATTTAAATCACTTCATTTGGTGATGACTAAATCGAACCCTTTAACAACTTGTTAATGGGTCAAAGTCCTTTACCACTTGGAACAATCATTGTTGGTCGGTGAATGCATACTTTATTAATTAAGAAAATGATAAAAAAACAATTAATATAACATATATTTCAAATTACAAAATCAATTTTAAATATTAGATAGATCGCACACAAATGAATTTATCTCATTATGACAAATTAAACATGACTTTTGAAGTCATGCATTACAATCACAAACAACAAAACTGGCTACATACATAAACCACTAATATATCTTGCAAATAATGCATACATTTATCTTCTCATTTTTCATGTATTAAATATGACTCTTTAAATCATGTATGTTATGTGAGAATAAATATGATATATGTTAGAAATACAAAGTGATTGTAAATTTTAACTAATATTACATTTATGTATTATGTATCCATTATTTATCAAATAATTGTTTAAACAATCACATATTTGTTTTTAATGTTCTACTATTTTATGGACAAATTATAAATTACTTTTTTTAACAAATTTTATAAATTACTTGCCACTTTAAAATTAGATAGAGAATATCAATAATGTTAATTATTTCTCTCAGTTATCTTCACCTATTATTTTTTTACTCTTCTAACTATTATCATGTACTTTTATAAAAAAAAAATATAAAGATTCCTCGAAATATTTGTACATTCTCTCTATATATTATTAGAAAAAATTAATGCTCCTATGAATATGGACCTTTTGATGATCACTCATTGCAACTGTATTCAATCCCACCACTGTTTATCATTTTTTTTTTAAACATTATTGTTACTAGCGTTGTTTGTCCGCTTTTTTTATTGTGTTAACGCGAGTAAAGTTACTTGCGTTGTTTGTCAGCTTTTTTTTATTGTTTTAACGCGTGTAAATTATAAATATTTTTTATAAAATTTATATTTTCTTTAAAATTAGTTATATTTTGATTAAAACTATATGTATAGATTTTTGTGACATTTAAACTCTTATCCATTACGTTGAAATCAACAATATATCATTGTTATAGAAAAATTTGTTTAATGGTATAATTGAAATCATGAAAAATCTAGCCCAAAATCTCCCATTCCCCTTATATGTATTTTTTTTTTTAAGAAGATTCCCCTTATATATAATATTAGTGTGGTGGTTCCTATTTTAATGGTATTTAACTATTTTTAATTAAAATTTTAAGTAATTTTTTTAGGGGTGACAATTTAAGTAATATTATAAAATATATTAAATAGTAAATAAAATACTTTAATGACATTTTTCCATTAAAAAAAATACTTTAAATGAAGGGTTAATTTAAACAGAGAAAAAATCAACCAAAACTTATGTATTTTCTTTATATACAGTATAGATATAAAATTAAAACATACCATCGTTTTTTTCTACAAATCATACTATCGTTACTATTCTCCATTCTTTTTCCCTAGTTCTAATAAGGTCGTTTCACATGACAAATAACAATAGATTTTTCCATAAAAAATAAATAATAATGTTAGACTTTGTTCCAACTGGTTTCATTCCTCATTAATTTTACATTTTACCTCTTCTGTGGATGTGTGAATTTTCGATTGAATAGTAATTTTTGGGATTTTTTTGTGGGTGTTTCTAGAATTTTTTGTAAGTCATCGGCATTGTTCAATGTTTATAGAATTGTTTATAAGATATCGACATTGTTCAATGTTTCTAGAATTTTTTATACGTCATTGGCATTGTTTAATAATTAATGTACGTGAAAAGGTTGGGTGCGCCGACAAATGTTGGGTGCCACCAAAACTTGAGGGCATGTTAACATTAATCTAGAGCCGAAGAAAGTAAGCGACATTGTATACATTGCATAGTTGAACGACTGCAGTAAAGAAACGACGGGAGAGGGCCAACCTCCATATCCACTTTCGTATCAGCCTCAACAACGGAGAAAAAACTCATGTCGTTCATGTCACACAAAACCAGCACGCAAAAATTAATTCCATTATCAATATAGGTAGATTGAACTATGTAAATCGGAATCCACCATAACACTGATAGCCATTTAGAGGCCGCCAAAAGCAAAAATGAACTCCATTATCAATAAAATTAATTCTATTATCAATATAGGTAGATTGAACTATGTAATTCGGAATCCACCATAACCCTAATAGCAATTTAGAGGCCACCAAAAGCATTATCAACATAGACAAATTAAGTACTTTCCATCAACTTTAAGATCAAGAACTTGGACTTGGACAAGATTAACAGAGAGTGGTGCCTTGTTTGACAGTAATGTATCAATGGAATTATGGGTTACACATTCTCCACTTGGAACAATGGGACGTTCCTGATAGCCATTTAGAGGCCACCAAAAGCATTATCAACATAGACAAATTAAGTACTTTCTGTCATACGGTTGTATTCATTAACCAACTTACAAATAATAAACAATGATTTATTTGGACGGATAATCATAAATATTCTTTATCTTTATTTATTTTTTATATATATTTTTATTGCTATTAATATCGTACTTTTAATCGAGTCTTTTTAAGTTGTTAGATATCAACAAAGCATAGTTAAAACAACTCAAAATAAATATTTTCTAATATTGAGTAATTGACTACTCTTTATCATTACCTTCATATACAAAAAATTGAAGACAGATTCTAGATTCTAATATTGATTAATTGACTACTCTTTATCATTACCTTCATTGTTTGCAAATTATCGGCATCTAGATGGCATCTAGAAAGACAGATTCTAGATGGCATCTTAATTGCAAATGAGGTGGTTGATGAGGCATCTTAACTGCAATTAATATTGTTTACAATTGTCAGCTTCTGTGAAAGAAAGACAGATTCTAGATGGCATCTTAATTGCAAATGAGGTGGTTGATGAGGCTAAAAAAACTAATAAAGAGTTAATGCTGTTTAAAGTTGATTTCGAAAAAGCATATGATTCGGTGGATTGGGGGTACTTGGATACAGTTATGAATAAAATGGTGTTTCCGTTGTTGTGGAGGAAATGGATAAAAGAATGCGTGAGTACATCAACTGCCTCAATTTTGGTAAACGGCGGCCCAACAGATGAGTTTCCTTTGCAAAGGGGTCTGCGTCAAGGGGATCCTCTGTCGCCTTTTCTTTTTTTATTAGCAGCTGAGGGATTGAATGTCATGATGAATTCGGTGGTGGCAAATAACTTGTATACGGGCTACAGGGTTGGTACGACCAATTCGGTGGTGGTGTCCCATTTGCAGTTTGCGGATGATACATTATTGTTAGGTACAAAGAGTTGGGCTAATGTGCGAGCTTTAAGGATAGTGTTGACTTTTTTTGCAGACATGTATGGTCTTAAAGTGAATTTTCAAAAGAGTTTATTGGTTGGTATCAATATTGGGGACTCATGGTTGAATGAGGCAGCTTCCATCTTAAATTGTAAAGTGGGTAAAATTCTGTTTTTGTATCTTGGTTTGTCGATTGGAGGTGATCCTCGTAAGTTAGCGTTCTGGGAACTAGTGATTGCTACCACTAAAACTAGATTGGCGGGGTGGCAAAGTCGCTTTTTATCCTTCGGGGGCCGGTTAGTTCTTCTCAAGTCTGTCCTGACCTCGCTTCCTGTCTATGCTCTTTCCTTTTTCAAAGCTCCGTCAGGTATCATTTCTCTCATTGAATCTATTTAAAAAAAAATATTGGGGAGGGAGTGAGGATAACAGGAAAATTTCCTGGATTGCTTGGAGCTCTATTTGTTTACAAAAGGAGTATGGATGATTGGGGGTGAGGGAGCTGAAGGAATTTAACATAGCTTTGTTAGGAAAATGGTGTTGGAGGTTGTTGGTGGATAGAGGCGGGTTTTGGTATAGGGTATTGGTGGCGAGATATGGTGAGGAGGCAAGAAGGTTGGAGGTTGGGGGCCGGAGTGTTTCTTCTTGGTGGAGGGAGATAGCGAAGATTATGGATGGAGTAGGGGAGAATGAAGGGGGCTGGTTTGCAGAGAGGGTGTCGAAAGTTTTAGGGGATGGAACAAACACTTTTTTCTGGTTGGATAGATGGGTTGGAGATGTTCCTTTGTGTAGGAGGTTTACTAGATTATTTGATATCACAACAAATAAGTTTAGTACGGTGGCGGATATGTGTGCCCTTGGTTGGGAGGAAGGTGGTGAGGCGTGGAGTAGGCGGAGACGTTTGTAGGTGTGGGAGGAGGAGTTGGTAGAGAAGCGTACAGCCTGATGTTTCTGACAGGTGGCAATGGGATCCAGACATCCATGATGGATACACAGTGAGAGGCGCATATGATGCTCTGACATCTACGGACACTCACATTATTGATGCAACAGAAAATCTTGTATGGCATAAGTAGGTTCCATTGAAAGTTTTCATTGTTGCTTGGAGATTATTGAAAGACAAACTTCCCACGAAACTCAATCTTCAAAGGCGCGATATTCTTCCGGGCGCAGATACTTTATGTGTTTCGGGGTGCGACACCGACGAGTCTTCATCTCATTTGTTCCTTCATTGCACTGTTTTTGGCTCATTATGGCAGCATATTAGGTCTTGGATTGGTGTGTGTGCAGCAGATACTCAAAATATTAGTGACCATTTTCATCAATTTATTCATTATACATGTCATTCAAAGGCGCGACGATCGTTCCTTCAATGGCTGGTGTGGAATGAAAGAAACAACAGACTGTTCAATAACATTAAAACACCTATTGATCAGCTTTTAGAAAAAGTGAAATATCATTCTTTGTGGTGGCTAAAGGCCAATAAAACCATTTTTGTGTACGGTACTCAGAATTGGTGGTCGAACCCTTTATCTTGTCTGGGTATCGACTGACCTTGTTTTTGTAATTATACTTTGTGACTGGTCTTGTTTCGGGTTGGTCCCTCTGGTACATCTTGTACTGCGGGGTCTCCAATGTCGTTGTTAATATATTCCATTTTGATTTTTTCAAAAAAAAATTGAACTTTTAAGTATGGTTCACCAAGAAACAATTCTAATGATTCATATTTTAAATTGTATCATATACATCTTTAATAAATTTTCACAATATTGTCCTACTTTTTTATCTTTCATATTTTCTAGGATACGTATATATGTGAAGTTTGTTACAAGTATCCGTGGAGTATCTTATAAGTGTCCGATAAAATATTGGTTAAAATTGTAAAAATTAATTTCGATACTTC